>NW_020837979.1:1842012-1928925 GCF_003676395.1 Aethalodelphis obliquidens | reverse complement strand
GGGCGGGGCGCGCCGGGGCCGGGGGCCGGGTGCCCTCGCGGCCTGGCCCCGCGGCCGCCGGCATCTCCGGCTCGTCCCCTCCCTGGGCCGGGCGGGCCTGCGCGGCGGTCCCGGGACTGGGCCCGCGCGGGGGCGCGGAGCGGGGGCCGGGCGCGCCCCCGGGGAGGACCGCGCGGATCGCAGGCTCCGCTCAGGACGCGGGAGGCGAGCGCGGCCCACGGAACTTCTGTGGGTCGCGACTGTTTGCGAACCCTTGCGGAGCTGCTGTCACTTGGCGTACGGGAGGCTCTCCGGGCCGGGGCGCTTTGTGCCGGAGCCGGACTCCGCATCCTGTCCGAGATCACCGGCCCCGGAAACAAAGTTTCTCACGATCGCGCTGCCCTGGGCTTATTCTGGGCGATCGAACCACCCAGCGGTTCTGGAAGAATTCGGTGTGTGACTTGAGGGCGTAGACGGTAACTCCCCTGGTGAGCGCAGTCGGCGTGGAGTGTGCGGGGGGTGTGATCGCAAAACGCTTTCGTTTGTGGACCGTGGAGATCGCCCTGGAAGGGCTGCGCGAGTGCCCGGGGGTTCCGGACTCACTGGCGTCTCTACAGCGCGGGGGACAAAGCAGGAGCGGGCGCGTGTCGGCCTCTGGCACCCAGGACAGGTCAGGTCGGCAGTGTCCCCCGTATTTGGCTTTGTTTATTTTGCCAACAGGTTTAAGGCTGAACCTGGCAAGTTTGCGTCTGCACAGCGGGATGAGCAGGCCGCAGCGCTGGGCCCGCGCAGGCCCACCCCTTCCTTTGACCCCAAAGAAACTGCACCCTGAGAGGCCACCGTGTGTGGCTTGCGGGACCCACAGGTAGGGGGGTCCTTACCTGGTCCCGGCCCAGTGTGGCTTTCTCCCGGGCTTCGCCAAAGGGATTTTGGTAGGAATGAGAGTTATTCAGGGTGTGTTTCATCCCACTGCATTTGATATCGTAAGCAACAGGACTTAAAACGACTGAAAATGAAATTAATCTGGGCTGAAATTAACTTATCAAAGCAGACCTAAACTTTGCTTCTGAACACTCCCTTAATTCACTTACCCAGGGGCCCTAGATGAACGGGTAAATGAATGACAGGATTCAGGCATGGGTGGTGGGGTCGTATAAAGAGGGTAGCAGCCAGTGAACACGAGCAGGTCGAGTGGGCCTAACCAGGAGACTCAGCTGTCGGTGTAGGCTTTTAGGTGTTTGGAACAGGGGTTTCCCCAGATGTGGGTGTTAACCGTGTTTCTGAATTAGTGACCAGGAGGGAAAATCCTACTGTGATGTTTCTCTCCTCCAGGTTGGTTAGATGTAGTTTTGAAGAAAGTGGCCGGATCTTAGTGGTCCTCTGGCTGCAGCTAGTTGAGGCTGAAATTGGGAACTTAAAGCAGCTGTGAGCTGGTAGTAACCTAGAGGCCTCACCTGGGCCCCGAGCGTCTCAGCTGCTACCTAAGTACTCAGCAGGATTGATTCTGGGCCACGGGATGACATTGCCATCTGGAGGATAGGCTGACCCGTCCCCTTCGCTCCGCATTTAAGGTGGGGCCTGATGAAGGTGATCGCAACTAGCTGTGCTCATTTGTCAGGCTTTGAGGTTTTCTTTATTACGTGCCCTGTACTTCAGTTCTCTTCATCCCTCATCTCTTTGAAGCTGCCACGTTTCCCAGCCTCTGTTAAAATATTTGCATTGGGCGATTATTGAGGTTTTCCAACAAACAGATCACATGTACACAGTATTTGAGACGTGCTGTCATCCACTGTAAACATACCTGAAGTCTTCCTTGTGTGTATACAAACTGGATAACCTTTTAAAATACCCTGAAGTCTTCTCCATTGCCCAGAATGACCTGGAGCTTTCTCCTCGGTCACTTCATTAGCATTGGCTGGATGAGGCTGTGTTACACATGTTTCTCCGGGATATGCATGCTTCTCACTGCCCAGAATGGCCTCCCGTGAACCAGGGGAGAGGGCCGGTGAGATGCTTCTCCTATATGAAAAATCAAGCAGCAGATTGCTCGCTAGAACTGCAGGGTAGGGTGGTGGACCATGTTTGGAAACCTAGTAAGCTGACCTTCTTCACAGATGAACTGGAAACTCCCCACGACTCAAATCCAAGGCTTGCAAGATGAGTTTTCCCATCCAGATGAGTTGCAAATGGCCCTTCCAAAATGTTTCTCTTTCCTAAAATGAGTGATGGAAACCCTTTGTGGCCTGTTTTCAAAGGCTAAAAATGACCTCGTGCTGATACTGTTAAATGCTTGAGTTAAGACAGTTTAGAAGGAGGTCAGGAGAGCCATTTAACGGTTTCAAAGTATGGAGCTAAAGTAGTTTCTTGTTTCTTTAGGCCATTTTAGTAACACAGTTTTAAAAATGAGACTGTTTTTTTCTTTTCCTGCGTTTCACTTTGAATGGATCCCAAAGTGTGTCAATTTCTGAAGGTATAATTAACATTAACCAGTTATAACTCCGTCCCCCAACGCACACACATGCATTTGCCACAGTTGGCCCCGTGGCTTGTGTTCATTCCTTGTACACACGGATGCCCAGAAAATACTGATTGAACACGTGAATATCGAGTTCTGAGCCTGTCAGTCATTAAGGCTCTAGGTTCATAAGGTTTTGCTTCCAGCACGTCCAGGTCCAGACAATGGGAGGATTTGGTCTGGTGGCCTCTCTATTTGGTAAATTCTCTGTCAAACGAGTCATTTATAGTCCTGAAGCTAAAATTAATTTAAAAAAAAAAAAAAAGCAAGATGAAAAGCAAACCAGCTACATCACCCCCTGGTGGGATGCCTAAATATTTTACTTTTCAATAGGTTGTCTGTCCAGGTTAACCTGAACTGGAAACTCTGGACAGAGCATTTGTTATCCCGGCCTGGTAAGCTAGCCATGTAGTGTCCTCTTACCTCTTTTTATACCATTTTTTAATGTTTTTAAGAAAAGAAGCTTCAAGTGCACTCAGAATCGAAATACTGCAATTTCCCCTTTTGAGAGTTTTGGAAAGTGGGATCGTTTTGCTGGTTGGTAGTTAAAGGAAGATCTGAAACGCCCAAGTCAGATAAAAATAACAGGTACTAGTGTTCAGATGGAAGATTATGGCTTACCAATTAGCTTTCCCATCCACCACCATACTTAGTATCGAAATAACATGGTGACGTGGGCTCCGGCCCTGATGTTTGTGTGAGGACCCCGGAGCCCAGAGACAGTGGCAGGGTGACAGAGCCCCCTGGCTGCTCAGCAGGAGGAGACGACCCCCAGAGGTGCTGGGCGTGGTAGTCCCTGGGAGGCTGCGGGTCTGCCGCAGGTCCTGATGGGCGGAGCGTGTGGGCCCCTGCCCGGCTGCAGGTGGGAGCAGGGCAGGCAGGTGAGTTCACTCTGGAGGTGACCTCCTGTCCTGATTTTGGTGTCTGAGCCCGTTGGCCTGGACATTCTCTGCGAGTTGAAGGGCGCTTGTCCCCATTCAGTGTGTGCACGCCTGCTCAGGCTGCCCTCACAGATCCCACAGGCTGAGCGTGAAAAAGAAGCTTATTTCTCGCCCTTCTGGAGGCTGTAAAGTGAGGATCCAGGTGCTGGCAGACTCAGTTCTCGGTGAGCCTCTCTTCCTGCTGTGTCCTCACACGCCCTGCATGTGGGGCGTTCTGGCGTCTGTTCCTCTTCCTAGGAGGACACCAGTCCTGTTGGGTTAGGGCCCCACCCCTCTGACCTCATTGAACTTTAGTTGCTGCCAGGGCTCTTTCTGCAGATGCAGGCACGTCGGGGGGTGAGGGCTTCAGCATGTGAATTCGGGGGGCAGTTCAGTTCATAACAGTGCGTCACTCTGTTCAAAACCAGGCTGATGATTTTAGGGCTTCCTGTGGCTTCTGTCACCCCGATCTGGAATCTGGTGCTTGAGGACATCTGTGGCGGGGAGGGGAGGGGCTGGCAGCTCAGCGTTCATCACGCAGCCTCCACACGCGGGGAAGGCGGCCGCTGGGATCCAGATGCTTCAGGCTTTGAGGAGAACCATTAGGAGAGAGAACTAGCCCTGACCGATTCCGTTTGTGGACGCTTCCCCTCAGCCGGTGTTGGCTCAGCTGCAGCAGGGTTTTTGGATCAGGATCATGGTCAAATACAAGATGTACGGAAAGTGCTGGATTTGGTATGGAAACGAGAGCGTTTCCTGGCCACGGATGGAACCTGGGGCCAGGAGCATCGCTGGGGCTGCTGCTAAGACTGTGGATCTGCTGGGAGCCAGCGTCCCCTTGGCGGGTGCGGGAGGGTTCGGTGACGTCCACGCTGATCGCTGCCTGTGTTGCTGGCCTGGGCCGGTGGGAGCTGTTCTAGGTGATCACCTGTGTGACCGCAGCTCTCCAGCTGCAAACCTGTTCACTCCTGACTCAGTCGGTCATTCCAGTGAATCATCCGACCTCCCTCCGGTCATTTCCACTGAAAACTCTGAACATCACAGCTGTTGGCACCGCCTCCTGACCTGCCTGCCTTCTCGTTAATGTCCCCAGCATTGACTCACTGCGTCATCCTGGACTCTCCCTTGCCTCCCAAATCCCAATCTTATTAATTTTACCTCCAAAAGATCTCTTACACTTGAGCCCTGCGGTACTTCCCCTCTCACTTGCACTGGCGGAACACCTCTTTCACCACGCCTACCACCCTGCTCATTGCGCCCGGGTACCCGAGCCTGGCCGTGGTCCCATCGCTGGCTCCCCACTGCCCTCGGGTCAGCGTCCCCCGTCCTCAATGTGGCTACTGTGGGCCTGCGCCACGGGCTCCTCACTGCTTTCTCAGCCTCTAAATATGCTTCCCCGCCCCCAGTACACACTGGATGGCAGCCTGCTAGTTGTGATAACGTTTATTGTCAGTTTATTTTTAAAGACTTCTGTACTTTGGGGCCGATTCAGTGTTACCCTTGTAATAACAGCATCACGGCGCAAGTGCCCCGGAACTATACCTGACCCTTAAGGAAGGAGGAGAGGCTGGCGCCGAAAACGCTGCCTGTGTCTGTTTTCATGTGGGGTGTTTCCTGAAAACGCCCCTTGAAGATTGTCAAGAGCCGTGCTGTCCCATTGAAATATAACGCGAGCCACAGGGGGGCTTTTAACTGTCTAGTAGCCGCGTTAAAGATGTAAAAGGAAACAAGTGAGACTAATTTTCACAGTCTGTTCTTTTACCTGGTAGAGCCAGAGTATCTTTATTTCCACGTGTTCAACATAAAACGTTATTAATGTGATGATTCACATTCTCCTATTTGTGTGAAGTCTTTGAAAGCCAGCACGTGTTCTCCGTTCATGGCGTACCTCTCCCCTCGCAACATTGGGGTGTTCAGCGGCCCCACGAGGCTGGTGGCTGCGTGCTGGAGGGCACAGGTCTGTACACTTTAATGATGCAAGCTTCATTTAGCCTGTGTTTTCCTGAGTTGAGATAGCTGAAAAGACATAGAGGAAGCAGCCTGGGATCATAATAATGGTAATTATTATTCTGTAGTGGGAAAGGTGTAATCTGTAGTTCTAAGGACTACTGTGGTATTTCAGGTACTCAAGCAGTTTTAGAGTGCTCAAACCAGATGTGGTTACCTATAATCAGGATACTTGTATATTTTACAAATGTTTTAAAATGTGTGTAGAATTCTAGAGGTTACGTTACCAATGCAAAATAACTTTTTGGGAATGTTAGTGTTCAGTGTATTTCCGATATATTTAAGTACTTAATTTCTAAGTATAGAACCTAAAAGTCATATTTCTTTAGTGATCACGGGCTTCTTCCCTAACGCACACACACCACACGTTGTAGTGACTGTGCTGACCACGTTACACAAAATACTAGCCCATTGAATGCCTTCAAAAACTGAGTGTGGGGCTTTCCTGGTGGCGCAGTGGTTGGGAGTCCGCCTGCCGGTGCAGGGGACGCGGGTTCGTGCCCCGGTCTGGGTGGATCCCACGTGCCGCAGAGCAACTAAGCCCATGCGCCACAACTACTGAGCCTGTGCTCTGGAGCCCACGTGCCACAACTACTGAAGCCCACGCACCTAGAGCCCGTGTCCCGCAACAAGAGAAGCCACCGCAATGAGAAGCCTGCACACAGCAACGAAGACCCGACACAGCCAAAAATAATAAATAAAAATAAATAAATTTATATAAAAAAAAGCCTGAGTGTGATTTCTTGCTGTGTTTCTCTTTATAGTCGAGGATATGGAGACATAGCAGGTCAGGCTGCCGAAGGTTCCAGAGCTGGTCAGTGGCAGATCTGGAATTCACACTCAGACTTCTGAGGCTCTGCTCTTATCCACTAAGCTAGGCCACCATCTCTTCATTAAGGTGTATCTGAAAATGCATAAACAGAGCTGTAAACTTTTATGTGGTGTAAGATTGGAGGAACATAATGGAAAACCATTGATAGGGAGCAGAGCTTGGAGGTCGTTCATTCTGGGAACCTCTTACCAGCCAAGTTATGCTGGAGGCCCTGGACTTTGGAAGGACATGGTGAATAAGCACCGGCTGCTCCAGTGGTCCTGGCGGGTGTGCTGCGGAGAGTCACAGAGGCGCACCCGTGAGCGTCCCCGGCCTTGCGGCTCGTGCCCGCCAGCCCTCCTTTCTGAGTACCGCGGGCCAGGGGACCCCCAGACAGGCATACTCTCCAGCCCAGAGCAGGGCCTCAGCAACCCCTGGAGGGTTCCTTCAAACTCACATGGCTGGACACACACCAGAGTGTGTCTGCAGGGGGGCCTGAGAATTTGCTTTTCTGATGAATTCTCAGGTGATTTGGAATTTTGGAAGACTGCTGATCTAACTTTGTGGGAACTTCGACATCGGCTGCCGTCCTAAGCGAGGCTCGTAGTGCCGGACCATCCTGAACTCGCCCTTCCGTTGTTGGAGGGCCCTGGTAGCACTGGGTAGCCTCCCCTCGGGGCAGATGGAACTGACGTACAATCGAGAGTGTGGTGCTGTGGGGGGGACTTCTGTGTGTTTCCAGGTCGGGAAGGCGGTCTCCGATGGGCTGTCACGCGGGCAGGCTCTCTGAATTCACAGGCTTAGATTTGCAGTCCAGCTGCTTCTCTCCATGCAGCCTGTCCCAGGGGGAGCAGCAAAGATTTATTTACTTAAACAAGCTTAATAATTCTCCCAGCCGCGGTGAGGGCGGCCAGCTCAGGAGGAATCTTAGAAGAGGGAGAGATGGGCGTGAGACGCGTAGAGAAGGCGCCAGCGGCTGTCTCATTGGACGAAGCCCATCAGTGTCGGCATCGATCTTCCTTGAAGGATGTGCCTCAGTTTCGTATCCTGTGAGTTTTGGCTGAGGGTTTAAGGATGTCTGCAAGTCAACAGATATTTTAATTACGTCACTTGCAAGCCTGGCTACAGAAGAGCG
Organism: Aethalodelphis obliquidens; assembly: GCF_003676395.1. Classification (NCBI taxonomy): domain Eukaryota; kingdom Metazoa; phylum Chordata; class Mammalia; order Artiodactyla; family Delphinidae; genus Aethalodelphis; species Aethalodelphis obliquidens. The sequence continues at coordinate 1,921,558 of NW_020837979.1, read as the reverse complement.
GTTCTGTCTCTCTTTCCCCCTTTCCAGCTGTGTTCGTTTTAAGGGCAGTACCTTTAAAAGCTTGTGTCCCTGTTTTCAAGTCCGTGTGTGTTGGGGGCAGGGGTGGTGGGGAGATATCGAGATTGGGGATAAACAGCTCTCTTGTTGCTCTGAGTGATGGGAACCAGCCTGGGGACATGGACGTAAAAACTGCAAGCTGCTGGAGTATTTTTAAGAGACCACGAAATAACGAAGGATTCAGCGAGTTACTTTAGAATCAGTTTCAGGACATTTGATATAGGTGAATAGTGAATTTTCACCAAACTGCTTTCTTTCTTTCTTTTTTTTGCGGTACGCGGGCCTCTCACTGTTGTGGCCTCTCCCGTTGCGGAGCACAGGCTCCGGACGCGCAGGCTCAGCGGCCATGGCTCACGGGCCCAGCCGCTCCGCGGCATGTGGGATCCTCCCAGACCGGGGCACGAACCCGCGTCCCCTGCATCGGCAGGTGGACTCTCAACCACTGCGCCACCAGGGAAGCCCTGCTTTCTTTTTTAAGGAACATACTTGGAGCAGAATCTGGCAAGACGGCTATAAAAGCAGATTTTTCCTTTCTTTTGGTTCTTCCCTGTATTTCACATTCGTGTGTGATTCCCCGACCCTGGCCATGCAGCTTAAGTCATCTGCCTTCCTTACCTGCACTCGGGTGGTTTTCCTTTATGTGTTCACTTACTGCCTTCTTCGGACTGGCCTGGCTTGTGTGTACAAGCTCCCCTCCCTTTATTAAGACGTCTGTGCTGCGTCATTTCCCTTCTTAGGGTCTCCGTCGTAGGTCTCTTTCATATGGTTCAGGAGATAAGACCCGGTGGTGACTATAAAGAAACTGTCCTCTTAAAACTGGGGGAAGGACAACAGACCCTCTGCTGTTGTCATTTTCACTTTGAAGGGTGCCTGGGTGGAACTGAGGCTCCGTCGAGGGTCGTAGATGACGGCTCCGCTGCTTGAACTTGACTGTGCCTTGCGCCAGGCGAGCTCAGCCCCGGGAGGGAAGGCTGCCCTGCTTTCTGGAAGAAGGAGATCCTCTTTTCCTTAATGTCTCAGGTCGGAGAGGGTTGTTACAGTCAAAGGCAGAAAATGTTTTCAACATACTGCATACCTGAAAATTCCCATTCGTTTTTGAATTTTCCTAGCTGGTAGATTTGGGTTAAGAAATAAAAGCAATTCACTTTGGCAAATACAAGAGGATACCTTTTCAGGTGTTAATATTAAAAAAAGAAACTTGTTGGGACTTCCCTGGCGGTCCAGTGGTTAAGACTCTGCGCTCCCAATGCAGGGGGCATGGGTTCGATCCCTGGTTGGGGAACTAAAATCCCGCACGCCGTAGAGCGCGGCCAAAATAAGTAAGTAAACAAATAATTAAAAAAAAAAAAAAAAAGGAACTTGAGACTTGACCCTCTACTCTTGTATGTAAATTAGTGGTTCTCGACCAGGGGTGGTTCTGCCCCTCTGGACAATTGGTGGTGTCTGAGGACATTTTCCAGTTGTCAAGACTGGAGAGTGGTCCTGGTACCCAGTGGGCAAAGACAAGGGATGCTACCCAGTATCACACAATGCAGCAGACTGTCCCCACATCAGAGGCTTAACTGGCCTGAAAAGTCAGCGTTTCAGCAGCCTCGTTACGAGCGACTGCTCATGTACTTTGCTTAAACCTTTCAATTAATGGCCCATGTATTCTTTCACACAGTTGCCTTCTTGGAGATCATTTTTTCCCTGCAGTTTTTTTTTTTTTTTAAATAAATTATTTTATTTATTTATTTTTGGCTGTGTTGGGTCTTCGTTGCTGCACATGGGCTTTCTCTAGTTGCGGTGGCTTCTCTCATTGCAGAGCACGGGCTCTAGGTGCGGGGGCCCCAGCAGTTGTGGCGTGCGGGCTCAGCAGCTGTGGCTCGCAGGCTCAGTAGTTGTGGCACACGGGCCCAGCTGCTCCGCGGCATGTGGGATCTTCCCGGACCGGGGCCCGAACCCGTGTCCCCGGCACTGGCAGATGGACTCCTAACCACTGCGCCACCAGGGAAGCCCTCCCTGCAGTTTTATAAACATCAAAAATAATACCTATTTAGAAAGCTAAACAGTATTTATACACCTCTACAGTTAAGTATATAAAGGAGAAAGTTTAATATAACTGAGTTAACCATGGTTTATCTATAATATTGTTGGTGGTAAAGTATGGCATGCATTGTTCTTTAAATTTTCTACTTCTCCCTCTTTGGACCAGATAAATATGAAATGCTGATTTTGTAGGAAGCATTATGAAATCTGGCTGAACCGTGGTGACAGCACATTCCCTTTAGAATGTCCACAAACAGGGAAGTAATGGGGTCCCTTATCAGTTGCTTCTAATAGGTAGTTGATTTTCAGAGTTGGGTCTAATCAAAGACCTCTGTTTACTTAGCTCAGAATCCTTACAATTGGTGATTGTTTATAGGAAAAAAACCCCTGTTTTTGTTGTTACTAAAGTTTTTAAGATCCTAGGTTCAGCCTGCTAATCTTTGAGCTGGTCACATCTGTCAGCTTTTGAATGTTTTATTTCCTTTTTTTTTATATAGTTCTAAAATAAACTCTTCAGGGGAGAGAGAACCAAAATATCACAAATTAGACCTTATCCAGGGAGGAGGAAAGGGAAAATGATAATTGGGTTGTTCGTCTCTCTCAGCGTCTGGCTCAGTGGCAGAGCTGCCTGTGAGGTGGCCTGGATCGTCGTGTTCTCTCTGCCCTTCTTTTTCTTGATCAAGTCAGAGAAGCCTAGAAATTGAGAGGGCTGCCAATTAGAAGTTTCCTCGGCTTGATCTAGATCTGTTTTCTGTAAATCATTTCCTGTTGTATTGCTCTTCCCTTTGACTTGGTCACTTCTTGTATCTGTTCTCTTCCTGTTCTGTTGCTAGGATAAACACAGGATGAGCACGCTGGAAATTTTTGAACTTTTCTCGGTGGAGATGGTTACAAGTACAGGCAGTCTTTTTCTTTCCTTAACCTCCCATCCTCGTGTGCACTGAGAAGGACCTAGGAAAGATTAATAGTCACTCTCTGGACAGACTTGGAGATTCTGCAGTTGTGTGCCACATAACATTGTGTGTGTCTAATTGTTCTGTGTGTGTCACTGTATCATTTGATCCTGACTCACCGGTGGAGGAGCAAGGACTGTGACTTGGCCACTGTGGAGAGAAGGAACGTGAGGGTCACAGGGACGGGGGCTGGCCGCAGGGGTCCTGCTGTCAGGTCATGCCCCGGATCTGGAGCTGCGGACGCAGGGCTTCCTTAGGGCTTTGTCTTTACGGTATTGAAATCCCCTCCTCCCTCAAAATAAAACGTTTGCCGGCATGCAGTAACTTCCTGACTTTTCATTATGATAGGGGCTGGCTTAAAACAGCCTCATCCTGAACTTCAATAATAGCTGGTCTAAATGTGAACTCGGAGACGTCTGGTTTCCTGTGAGCAGTGAGGGTGCGCGTGTCCACCTGCTGCTAGTTTGGCCCAAGCTGCCCGGCTCGCTTCTAACACCTCTCCACCTCCGTCTCATCTTCTGTGAAGCAGGGGCTTAACGCTGATGTTTTCAAAGACCTTTTGTGGCTCTGTTTCCCTGTTTAGAAATTGCAGCTGTGCAGTTCCTTATTCGAGAAGGGTCTTCAAAACAGAGTGGGCTGAACCGGCCTGCGCTTGGGAAACTGAGGCTGCTGGTCCCTTTTTGTGAAGCTGGCTGGAGGACCGAAGGGCACGTGTGCAGGGACAAAGCACAGGCTGCCTTCTCCATCCCGATCTGACCCACAGATCAGACTGCCGGACTAGTTTGCTGTCCCTGAATTGTCACCCAGTGAATACTTTTGAGTGCCGGCTACAGCAGAAGCACCGTGCTAGGAGCTATGGACATACGAGGGTGGACCACGCAGAGCCCTGCCCTCAGGGAGCTTGTGAGCCAGCAGAGTGATTTTGCAGGTTCACGATCGACTCTCGCCTCAGTGTACAGAATGAGTGCCCGTGCTTCTCTGTGGGGTCCTGTGGGTGGTGCAGGGGAGACCATGGAAAGTCCTCAAGGCCAGGGAGAATTCATTTCAGATATTCTCGGGAGAGTCAGGTAGCCCTGAGACCGTGGAGTGTCCGCTGAGCAGGGATGGTCCTGGTTGCCGCTGGTAAAGCTCTGTGGCCGCATTGCAGCTGGGGCTGGTACCCTGTCCTCCCCCGACACCAGCCTCCCTTCCCGGGACGGTGCTGTCTTCCAGGGCCTGCGTGAGGCCATGCTGTCAGTTTGCTTAGGATGAACATGTGGTTTTGGGGTCAACTACTCCGTAATTTTCAGATTATGTAAACTCTGCTTACATGTGATTTATTTGCCTACGAATTTTAGCTCTTAAAAAGAAAAAGGACAAAACTACTTATTGCTCCTTTTAATGGAATGCCGGTGTCAGGAAGCCCACTGATACTTCTAATTCCTTTTTTTTTCCTAATTGATGACGGTGTAAGTGCATTATGCCGTTACATTTTAATCTAGAAAAGATTTATTTAGTCAGATGACTGCTTCGCCTGGATCGGTGATGAATATTGTAAATCCGTCCTGTTCAGGCATTTTGCAGATTTGTTTTTTATCCTGATTGTCGAGTTCGAGTGTTTCCTTTGAAATGTGAACTATTTGTTCGCTCCATTATAGATGTTAGTTTTTGTATTTTTTCAAATGCAGTGTTTCAGGTCGTTGACCTCGGCTTCATCTAGTTCCCAAATCATTGTGCCCTTTTAACAGCAAGTCGGTGGACCAGTTTCTGTGTTTCTGTTTAGCATCCGGAAATAATTTAATCCTGGCATTCAAAACAATTCAAATCATAATTAGTGATTTGTCCTCTGTTTCACACTGAACTGGTTTACAGTTCCTCCTTTAACTTTTGATGACATGGGTTAGTGTAAAATAGTCTTTGTGATGCATTGGAATTAATTTGTGATACGCTGTAATTAATGCTTAGTGTTTAAGTGAAGCTTAATTTGAGAATAACGAGAATTTAATTTGAACTATGAGTTTTGTGTTGGCCGTTTTAAAGATTGCTTGGAATACATTGATTCCTGGCTCTCAGGGACCTTAACAGGAGAAAGTTTAATGCCTGCTCAATAAGTCTTTTTGGGTCTCGTTCAAGGAAGCAAGGTTTTTGTTGTCGTTTACAGACTTGTGTAGAGTATGATTTTATGTGTGTAAGTACAGGTCACGTGTTCTCTGAAGAACAGCAAACATTGTACTGTTTCAACCAAGTAAATAACCTTACACTGTCGTGTTGAGCTAATCAATAAATGTGTTTATCTCCTTTTGCCGAGTAGACTTTTTACTAATTTTTCCGAAGTACGCTTTGTAATTGTCGAAAGGCGTTCGTGTTATGCTCTGCATATATGGATTTATGTGTAGGATGTATAGTACATATATATTTTAAAATAAACCTTTAATTTTAGAGAAGTCTTAGATTTATAGAAAAATCCCAAAGAGAGTACAGAGAGTTGCCATCCCCAGCATCCGGTTTCCACTGTTGTGAACATCGTCCGTTACTGTGGTGCCCTGGTCACAGCTCATGAAACAAGACTGGTACTTTATTAACTAAAGTCCATACTTTTTTGGATCTTCTTACTTTTCCCCTAATGGTCTTTTCTGCCCCAGGATCCCATGCTGGAAACCGCATTCCATTTACTCATGGTGTCTCCTGAGGCTCCTCTTGGTGTGACAGTTCCTAGACTTTCCTCCTTCTGACGATATTTTCAGTGTCGAGGAGGACCAGTCAGGTGTTTTGTGGAATGTTCCTCTGTTGGGATCTGTCTTGTGTTTTTCTCGTGATTAGGCTGGATTACAGGTTTGGGGGAGAAGACCACAGAGGGTGAGCACCGTTTTCATCACATCCCGTCCAGGGTGCATGATATCAACGTGGCTTGTCCCCACTAACCTTGACTTTCTGGCTGAGGTCGGCTCTGCCAGGCTGTCCACTGCGGGCCCACTGGGAGTGACCCAGGGCTCCTCTGTTTGCGCTGCAGTCTTGGAAGGAAGCCCAATGCCCTCAGAGGTCCGGTGGAGGGAGATGGAGTCACAGCCGTGAACCCTGCCCTGCAAAGGTCAGTCTGGGCCAGAGGAGGGCGGTCCTCAGTGCCAGGCTTGTCTGAAATGGTTCTGTCATGTGTGTGTGTGAGTGAGAGCAGGTGAGTGTGTGCACGTGTGACGATGGGAGTGTCCATGGACGTTGTCCAATTTGGGCAAATAAAAACCAGCAGCAGATCTTCCTGGTTTCGGCACAGGCCCGATGCTTCACGCTCTGAGATGGCCATCCTGTGCTCAGGCAGACCCGGCGAAGGGCGGGGGCGGAGGCCTGAGATGGTTCCTGCACGAGAGGAAGTGCTCAGTGGTGACGGAGGTCCTGCTGCGGCCCCAGCCCAGGGAAGGTGCACTGCATCTGTGGACACAGCCGCTCTGGCGGCCCTTACCAGCTGCCCAGGTGCCCTGACGCGGCTCCAGGTGTGCGTGCTAGCAGATTGGGGCTGCGGGGCGTGGGCTCAGCAGCTGGCCTGGGTAGGGGATGGCGTGGGGCTTTCCTCCAGTGGCTCATCAGGCAGAAGAGTGGTTGGCCTTTCTCTGGGGTGCAGAGAGGGTCAGGTTTAATAGGGCCGGTAGCCTCTTTCACTTTCCTGTTTGTACCTCCCCTGCGCCCTGCCACGGACGGTATGCTTTGAGGGTGGAGGTGGAAGGCGCCCTGTGGGGATACTCCTTACCGTTCCGCCCTCCCCAGAGCTACGTACATTAGAGAGAATCAGTTATGTTCATTCGTGTTCATAGAACTTGTATTAGTGCATTTTGTTTATTAAAATTGACTGCATGTAAACATCTGCAGTGGCTTTTTTGAACATTATTTTCTTTAAATCCATGTCTCCGTGTTAAAGTATAATTTATGATTTCTATTTTGACCTGTAGTTTCTGATAACTGTTAAAAAATCTTTCACTGAATTTTTTTGTTTTGACTGGGGTTGTTGATGTGAGTTTTGGCGTCTATGTGTAGAAGAATCATGACATGAAAATGAGAACTCCCACTTTGCTGGGAAACGTTTAAGGACAGCATTTTTGGAATTGGCTGGGCTTGGGTTTTCTTTATAGCAAGTCTGCTGGAAGCAGCGTTCCATATGTAGAAGCAGGGCTGAACAAGGTGGTCTGTTCAGCTTCCTTCCAGCTTCAAGTTGGAAGAGGACTTGCTGGAGGAAACGGTAGTGAGTAGGCGGCAGAGCGTCAAACCAGGGGAGTGGGAAGGAGCGGGGGACTGGTCCAGCCTTGGGCTCCCGGGTCGGGCTCTCTCCTCACATCCGCACGCGTTCCTGGTACAACAGCACAGGAGCCTCTGCTCTGACGGGTCCTCCCTGGGGCCCCGCCCGAGTCTGGAATCTAGGGATTTGTTGAATCTGCCCTGGTTCATGGCATCATGGGAAGTTCTGAGTGGTTCCCCAAAGGCGGTTCTTATTCCGGGGGCCCTGTGGGGAGAGGATGGACTTCAGGGGGTCCGTGGCCTTGGGGTGAAAAACTTGCATTTTTATCTTCACTAGCTGTGAATTAGTGTTTCCTTCCATTGTGGAAGTAGGGAGACAACCCGTGACGTTCACGGCCGTCAGGGAAACGAGCGGGGCTTTTGCGTCACCACGTCGTGGCGGTTGCGGTGGTTGGGATTTGGGCTGCTCTCATCTTGCTTTGAAATTACGGGCGTTATTAGACCTGCCTTACCCTCTTGGTTAGCGTATTCATACCTGAAGAAGCACATGTGCATCTCAAATTCTTTTTCTAAGTCATACTTTAGTGCCTGTCTTCTCATACAATCACATAAAATGAAAACCATTTAAAAGCATCCTGAGTGGGAGGCCCTGGGCCTCCCCTTCTGACGGGGGGAGGGCGTGCATGGCACAGGGCGTGGGCCTGGCAGGTCCGGTGCAGTCTTGTCTGATGACGGAGCTGCTGGGACCCAGGCCTCGGGCCAGAGCTGGTCCACGTGGGCATCGTGGAAAGTAATTTAATTCTGTTGCCTCACAGAAGTCTCTCCAGTCATGCGGTGATGACAGAACATCCCCCAAGCGCATAACATAAAATCCTTTGTCTGTAAGAAAAACCTAAGAATAATTGTACTTAAATCAGATACAAGGCCTAGTCATTGTTTTTGTAAATTTAATTATTTCAGTCGTCATAGTGGGAAAATACATATCCGTTTATTATCTGAAAAAAATGAATGTAAATAGTGTTCTGGGATTTGTGATGAGTTAATAGTCTAGTGATTGGGTTGGGTTGTGGATTCGAGACTTAGGGGTTTAGCGTAACTTCCAGCGTCAGGAAACTGTCAGGGACTTTTAAAAATCTCTCGCATTAAAGAGTTTGACTTTTTGGTTCTCGGGTGTTAATGGCAGAAGGGTCCCTGGAGTTTTTGACCCCGTATTAAACAGAAATACGTTATAAAATAAGAAGTGGCTTGGAAGAAGAGTTGGTGCACGGAGCTGTGACTACCGGCTGCGGGGCTGTGGAGGACGCTTCCTCAAGGACGAACACGTCAGTAACGACCGCAGACCCTTACCAAACGTCCCGTCTGCCCTCCCCTAATGTTGCTCTCGACTGCGCCCCTGCAGGCTGCCTCCGCCCCGCGTAAATAGGGAACTTATCCGAGTGCGGTCCTGGCGGCCTTTCTGGAGCGTTTTCACGTGGGTGTGTTGTGTTCGCACACGTGTGCGGTGACCCTTGGTGGCGGCTGGCTGGGCGTCTTCACCAGGCAGGTGGGGGGGCGCAGCAGACACCCGCATCCCTAATGCACCCGCATCCTTAGTGCACCCGCATCCCTAGTGCACCCGCATCCCTGAGGCACCCGCATCCCTGAGGCACCCGCATCCCTAGTGCACCCGCATCCCTAGTGCACCCGCATCCCTGAGGCACCCGCATCCCTGAGGCACCCGCATCCCTAAGCCACCCGCATCCCTAAGCCACCCGCATCCCTAGTGCACCGCATCCCTAAGGCACCCGCATCCCTAGTGCACCCGCATCCCTGAGGCACCTGCATCCCTAGTGCACCTGCATTCCCGCTGTGCCTGCCTCTCTCCCAGCTGCCCTTTCCTAGAGGCAGAATGGTCCCCGTCACTTGCTCTGGTCTCCGCAGGTAGGTTTGCAGCACTGCCAGGTACGAATATGAACGTGCAGGCTGAACACACACCTTTCCATATGAGACCTGGCATTTTGAGACATCTTTTCTGGCACTGCTCTTTTTGTCTTCTTTCGGTGGAGTTTCTTTTAATGATAAAGGCAACCTACTAACTAACTCTTAAAGACCGTATTTAAAAAGGAAAATGCTTCCTGTCACCTTAACATCCTAAAAGAGAGACTTTTCATGTTTGTCATTAGTCCTTGAAATTATGTGTGACCATTTGTACAGTTTCATATTCTTCTTAATATGAGCATTTTCCCACCTTATTAGTAATTTGGTGATGTTTTCTTGTTGCCCAATATCCCGTAGAGGGACAGCGCCCTCAGTAGTGTAAGCTGCTTCCCGCTGACTCGGTCATTTAAATTCCTGCTCCAGTAGATGAGGTGCCTGTGTGCTCCTTTATATTTCTTTTCTTCTACTGAGCTGTTCCTTGACATAAGTTCCTCGGCGAGGGGTTGCAGAGTTAAGTGGTACGGATGTCTTTATGGTTCTTGATAGGTGTTTCCAACCCCCCCCTTCTAAAGGGGCCGTGCCAATTCTCGGTCAGGTACAAGCATCAGTTTCCCCCAGGGTGTGAGGGCCCCTCTGGACAGGCACCTGGAGTCGACGGGTTCCAGAAGGCCTCACCTCAGAGTGACCGTGAAACAGGGCCAGAGCTCTCTGCTGTCAGAACTCCCTCCCGGTCACCCGAAGGCCAAGCTTGGAGCTTACTTCTAGGCTGGTGGCTGTTCTTTTTTTTTTGCGGTACGCGGGCCTCTCACCGTCGTGGCCTCTCCCGTCGTGGAGCACAGGCTCCGGACGCGCAGGCTCAGCGGCCATGGCTCACGGGCTCAGCCGCTCCGTGGCATGTGGGATCTTCCCGGACCGGGGCACGAACCTGCGTCCCCTGCATCGGCAGGCGGACTCTCAACCACTGCGCCACCAGGGAAGCCCTGGTGGCTGTTCTTGAAAGGACTCTGTGACAGCATCTGGAGTCCCCAGCATGTCTTGTCCCTTTTGTTAGTAGCAGATCATTCTTTGGAGCCTTGTTTGGGGCGTAAAGGGGGTGATGGAATAGGATTAGCTTGGTTTTGGTCACTGGCCAAGTGAGACAGAGGTAACGGGACCACTCTTGTTTAAACAGTAATCTGATCTCAAAGGACCATTTCAGAGAAAGCGTTGCAAGACGTTTCCCGTACGTTTGCACGCCTAGAAGAGGTACATGGGAAGAGAGTCTCTAGCCGGGTGTGAGCTGTCTGTTGTCCGGTAACAGGTGAAGTGCCCAGGTGAGCCGTGCAAGCTCCAGAGATGACACAGCCGCATGGTTTGGAGCCGCCGTGCGTGGTTCCCAGCGGAAGGTGACTGATGGCATCCGGGCCTGACGGTCCTCACTGCCCCGCAGCCGGCTGTGCTCCCTACCAGGCAGGGGGAGTTCCTCGGTGAGGGGTTGTCCCTGAAATGACAGCCCCGCTTTCTGTGTCGGGTTTCCGTGACCAACCCTAGTCGGCTCAAGGCAGAGTAGAGATCACTTTATCGTGTACCCTTTAAAAAGATTTTCAACGAAAGTGAAGGAATGAAGGGGGGGAGGGGAGCACGATGCGGGCAGGGATGGGCAGGGGCCCGGCCGTTCCAGCTGCGGGGTGCTGGGGGCCACAGGGAGGGGGCAGACTCCACGGCTTTCTGTCTCCCTCGCCTCCTGGTTTCGATGCTCTTTTGCGCTTGTGCTGCATCCCCTGGGGTTTATCCACCAGGCCCCCTTCAGGGTGATCCGTGCAGAGAAGCCAGGAGTGAGGGTCCCCAGGTGCACAGCCTGGCTGCCTCGCTCAGTCCCCACACCTCCTTTCCTCCACCTTCCCTCCGCCTGGAGGGCGGGTGGGTTTTTCCCCCAAACCATTTCCATCTGTAGTGAGTCTTAGATTCATGAGCCAATATTTTTAAAAGTGTTCAAATTAGTTTGATAATTGACTGGAGCCTTCCTGCTGCATTTTCCTGCTGTGCTGAGAGTGTCGGTCAGAGTTGGGAGTGGAGAGAAGGCTGGCGTGGGTACCTCGTCCAAGAGGACCTGGCACCTCGAGTACGGCGGCGCTCACCCCCCCAGGTGCGTGGCATCGGTGCAGGAAGCCCCCCAGGTCAGGACCCACGTGGGCCCTGGTGTTCCCCTCCCTCTGCAGAGGCAGGACCTACGCTGACCAGGAGGCCTCCTTATTCCTCCATCTGTTCCCTGGGTGAACATTTTAATTTCATTTTTGTCACGTGCGTCGTCCACGTTGAAGCAAGTCATTTGCTGTGCACTTACTACCTCTAGGGACGGTAACTAAATGGCCTGCTGGGATGTCCAGTAAAAGTAACAGTAAGTGACCTTGCAGGCTTTCACTTCCCCGGGTCAGCCTTGTTTCAACAATACCCTATTCTGTGAAAGGTATCCTTTATAAATGTTGTATTTTGGCGTACCGATGTTAGATAGAATCACGTATTTAGGAATGCCTATTTCTGTTCATGGTGTTGTTAAAAAATAAACTCCAACTGCGTAAGTGTTAGAGATCTTACTGGCTTTGTTCAGTGCTCATGAATCGGCCAGCGTCCCATCTGCAGACAGAGAGGAGCCTCGAGGAGCTGGACGGATGAAGGACTTTCATCCTCAGAAGGGAGCAGGGACAAGGACGTGATGCTGGACAGAGTGGGTGGGTTATTACAGGGTCACTTTCCTGTAGGGGACGGGTGGCAGGAGTCTACCAGGCAGCTGACCAGTGCTGGTCAGGCGGTTCCTGACCCACTGGGTTAAGATTCTGTTTCTGGGAGAGCGGAAACTGTAATGAGGTCTCAATTTGGTGACGTAGGGTTGCAACAGGTGACTCCACTCGGGGGCCATGGTCTTGCTCTTAGCAGCATAGAGCAGGGGGTGGCGTACTCTGGCCTGGGGGCCAGACCCGCTCCCAGCCTGGTCTTGTGAGTAGTCTTATTAGAACGTGGCCTGTGTTTGTCTTCCCGGTACGGGGGCAGAGCTGAGTCATTGCAGCAGAAACTGGCTCGCAAAGCCTGAGATATTTATCTGGCCCTTTTCCAGGAGAAGTCCGCCCACCCTGGTGTGCAGGGTCGCACGGGGGTGAAGTCGGAGGTCCTCGCTCTGTCACTTTGCTGGCGGGAGCTCGGCGCCTTTCTGTGCTAAGAGGCTGGGATGCTCGTCACTAAGGGGGCGTCAGGGTGAATCCAGCCCACGGACCCTGCACACCATACACCCTGAGTGCGTATCAGCTCTTTCTTCCCATTGGTGTCACGCACACCCTCCCATCCTGGTAGCCGCTTACTTTCTACACGTAAAAATCTGAGGTGCAAAGAGGGTTTCAGTCCCTGAATTTTCAGAAATGAAGGCATTTAAAACAGCGCTGCTCCCTAGAACTGTAATATAAGCCACAAATGTGAGCTAAATAGGGAACTTTAAATTTCCTCGTAATCTCATTAAGAAAGCAGGAAGAGAGATGAAATTAATTTCAGTAATGTGTGTATACAGCCCAATATCATTCCAACTTAGAAAAAAATGACCAGTGGGATATGTGATTTTTATTTTTATTTATTTTTTTAGTCCATTTTTTATTTATTTAATTTATTTATTTTTGGCTGCATTGGGTCTTCGTTGCCGTGGACAGACTTTCTCTAGTTGCGGCGAGCGGGGGCTACTCTTTCATTGAGGTGCACGGGCTTCTCGTTGCAGTGGCTTCTCTTGCTGCGGAGCACGGGCTCTAGATGCGCGGGCTTCAGTAGTTGTGGCACGTGGGCTCAGTAGTTGTGGCTCACGGGCTCTAGAGCAGAGGCTCAGTAGTTGTGGCGCACGGGCTTAGTTGCTCCGTGGCATGTGGGATATTCCCGGACCAGGGCTCGAACCCGTGTCCCCTGCACTGGCAGGTGGATTCTTAGCCACTGCGCCACCAGGGAAGTCCGGGATATGTGATTTTTAAACGTTTGTGCTTTTTTCTTCCGTGCCCGTCTCTAGACCCGGTGTGTCCTTAGAGCGGGACGCAGCCAGACCGGCTGCATCTTGGGCGCTCAGTAGCCGTGGGACCAGAGACTTGTGAATCCGGGTCTTGGATCCTCTGTCACCAGCTGTGTCTCCTGTACTTCCGTTGCATTCTGACCCCAGCTACTGAGAGTTGGTGCAGAACCCACAGGTGAAGAGCTCAGTCCCACAAGACCACCCCTTCAGATGCCAGGCATAAGTCCTGAGGCTCCTGGGCTTCTGACCCACTGGCCATGAACTGGGGGTTCCCGTGACTGCCCACCGCCCGCTTTGGGTTTGATGATTTGCTGTAATGACTCAGAATCGGGAAAGCACTTTACCATCAATGGCTTATTACAAAGGATACAGCTCGGGGACAGCCCGAGGGAGGAGAGGCCTAGGGCCGGGGGGACGGGGGGTGCAGAGTCTGAGTACCGTCTCCTCCCAGCACATTGGGGGGTTTAGCAGCCCGCAGGCTCCCTGCATCTTGTTCCTCCAGTCCCCTCCTCGCCCTGGTGGGGTTGACAGCTCTCACTCTCTGATCTTAAGGCTGGTCCTTCCTGGCCCCATTCCGAAGCCATGAGGGGAGGCCAGCTCTGGGCCACTTCATTAGCCTCAGCTTGGGCGTGGGGTAAGGGGCTGGTTACCAATAACCAGGGACGTTCCTGTCGCTCCGGACATTCCCGGGCCTTAGGAGCTCTGTACCGGGAACTGGAGAGCAGGACCACGCATATTTGAGCCGCATCGGGACGCCTGGCTGCACCCCCACCCTTCCTCCTCCCCAGCGGGCTGTGCCCCCTTGGAGAACATTCCTCCTCTGTGAAACAGCTGATGCGGTCTTGTTTCACATTCTTCTCTACCCTCCGGACTAATCACGGCTCTCCCTGTGCTGCTAACTCCCCCAGTTCCCGGTTCTCAGGAAAAATATAGTAACATTTCTAGGGAAGCTCAGAGATGCAGACTACGTAAGTGTGGCACAAAAATTGCGACTCTGCTTCTAATAACTTCAAGAAGAATGATGAAACTGTGGAAGATAGGCCTCTGTGGCTGCAGGTCTTCTGAGAAATGGGCTGTGTGGAGAAGCCGTCCTGCCGCCTGCTGCAGGTGGAACCGCAGGGTCAATTAGATCTGGGTCCTGGCAGCTCCTGCTGCTGGGAGCTGGCTGTCAGGCTCCGCCCCGGCGTGGACCGTGTGCACTGAGGATAGCCAGTAAGACTGGTTTAGGAGGAAAGCCAGGGAAAAACTGGGATTTTTATTCCTCACGTAGGCTTTGGTCTCCCTTCCTTGTGTGATGTTTCTGCATTCTTTTTTTTTTTAAATTTTAGTTATTTTCTTTATTTTTGGCTGCATTGGGTCTTCGTTGCTGCGCGCGGGCTTTTTCTAGTTGCCCCGAGCAGGGGCTGCTCTCTGTTGCGGTGTGCGGGCTTCTCATTGCGGTGGCTTCTCTTGTTGCGGGGCACGGGCTCTAGGCACACGGGCTTCATCAGTTGTGGCATGCGGGCTCAGTAGTTGTGGATCGTGGGCTCTACAGCAAAGGCTCAGTAGTTGTGGCACATGGTCTCAGTAGTTGTGGCACGCAGGCTCTAGAGCTCAGGCTCATTAGTTGTGGCGCACGGGCTTAGTTGCTCCGCGGCACGTGGGATCGTCTTGGACCAGCGTTCGAACCCGTGTCCCCTGCATTGACAGGCAGATTCCCAACCACTGCGCCACCAGGGAAGCCCATCTGCATTCTTAGTGTTGACTTCTTAGCTTTTCTTTGCAGTTTGAAATCCAGGATTCTGGAAACAGTTCAGATCTTGGCCAACCAGGAGGACTCTGTCTCAGGCCTGTTGTCTCGCCTCTCGAGGCCCCAGTGGCCTTCGCTGGAAAATGGGTTGTCGTGAAGACAAAAATGAGGAAAAATGAGTGAAAGCAGAGAGTCCGGGGGCTGTGTGAGTGGGGCATGGTTGCCAAAGAAATTTCTAAGAATCACAATTTTAAAAAAGCAAGAATGTAATCAGCATTTTAGACATGGCCTACGTGAAATTCTTCAGACCTTAAGGGCATGATTAAAGTTTCTGTTACTGTGACTTGAGTTAGAAGCAGACTTAGTGCTAAGCTCTGTCGAATGTTGAAGATCTTTAAAGGTGGTGTCTGTACCTGGCTTTTATTCTTCTAAGAGTTATAGCTACATCAGCTATAACTATAGTTATAGCTATAATGATAAAATACAGTGTTTTTCTCCAGCTAAGAAGGGCTGAAACTTACTGTAAAAGGCATGTGTGTGATCAACATGATCCCATTTAAAATAATTTTATTATTTTAAAATTATAAATAATACATGTATTTTAAAATTAGAAAATTAATAATAATTTTATGATTTATACCTATCATTTCCGAAGGGTGTGCTCCAGAAACATGGGCCTCTGATCTGTAAAATAAGGGCGTCCCACTTTAGAGTCTGAATCATGTGTTAAGTCTCACTGGGCTGCCTGCCTGTATGGCCGCTGAAACTCAGTGGTCTGAGTTAATTTTTGTTGTTTGACTTTCAGACACCTTGATTGTAACAGGTCAAGAAAAGTCTGCTTGAAAAAGTATTTTTAGCCTTTTTATTCTTTCAGATATTCAAGAAAGTCATTTTAGGGAAGTAAGCTCTAGTGCGTTAGACAGATTTCTCGATCGCTTATGATTTCAGTTTTCCATGTTGACAGTCCTGCCGTTAATATCACTGTTTCTGTCCTCTTTCATAGTTTTCATTCTGACTGTATAGTGAGAAGCATGAAACTAAGTTCCGGTTTGGACAGTTATTTTAAGAGTATTTTCTTTCTCATCACATGGCTTAGGTGATGTATTTTAAATGTTATTTTCTTGTGACTAAAGGATAATTTTTTAAAAGCTAATGTTTCTTAAGTAGAGGCTGTCTTAGCTCGAGCTGCTGTAACAAAATACCACGGACCGGGGGGCTTAAACAGCAGACCTTTATTTCTCACCGTTCTGGAGGCTAGAAGCCTCAGGTCAAGGGAACAGCTGATTCAGTTTCTGCCGGGACCTACTTGCTGGCTTGTAGACGCTGCCTCCTTGCTGAGCCCTCACGGGGTGGAGAGAGGGCTCTGGCCTTTTCCTCTAAGAACATTTGTCCCGTCGGAGCCTCACGCTCCTGACCTCATCTGGACCTGTAATCACCTCCAAACGCCATCGCCCTGGGGATTAGGCCTTCAGTGTATGAATCTGGGGGAGAGACAGACGTTCAGTCGTAACAGAAGCTACTGAGACGCGCTGTGACTTCGTGAACCTTTCTAGAAAAAGCACGTGCCTTGCCGTCGCTCCTATCTGACTTTCTTCCGTCTGAAGTGGAAAACGCTTGTGGTGTCCGGGGCTTCCTTCTGTCGACAAGCCGGCCCACTGCTCAGCGCTTCTCCTGCAGCTGCTCCCAGGGCTTTGGCTGACTCGCTCCCTCCCAGGGCGGTAGGAGGGCCTGATTTTCCGTTCCCTCCCTGTCACTGTCTAGAAATTTGCTGCTGCGGAAGCGTCCAGGACTTGAGCTTGAAGCCTCGGGGAGCTGGAGCAGGCGCGCTGTCCCCTGTCTGCGGCCGTGCCCCGGAGCCCTTCCCAGCCGCCTCTCGGAGGCTCTCGGGGATGCTTGATCTTTCTGGCCCCAGGCTGGAGAACCACGAGTTAGACTGTTGATTTTAACTTTCTCAAGGCCCAGCTCATACACTCCGCTTGCTTTCTTAGTCCCCAGAGAGGACCTTCCAGATAGAACCGTGTCCCACCCACCTGCCCATGGCGAGTGAGGGTGATGCCTGGAGAAAGGAAAGTGCGTCCTGGTCCCTACTGTGAGTGTGGGGCGCGTCCTGTTCTCACTTGTATCCATCGTGCGGACGGCCCGTCCCATCTCAGACTCTCCGGAAGGGGCTGATCTCCGGGCCTGGACCCCCTGCCCCCATGCAGGGCAGCCTTGCGTTTGGACGCCTGGCCGCACCGAGCCTGGATGTGTCACCGCGGGCTCAGCTCGGGACCCTCCCTGCAGAGGACGCGGCAGGAAACGGCTCACCTTTGGGGGCTCTGAGTTTTGCTTCCTGAGCGCCTTCTGGAATTGGCTTCTCGGCCAGGGAGGGCATCTCGGAGGGCAGCCGCGTCTCCCGTGCCCTGCTTGTGACCCTCCGCGATGTGTGTATGTAGCCTGCAGAGCAGAGGGCTCTAGGCTCAGTGGAAAGGCTCCTGTGTCGTCTGCGCCCCTCACGCCTCCCCCCCAGTCCTGTGAGAGCGCGCGCACCACAGTGACTGGCCCGGTTCCTGCAGGCGGACGTCATGACGTCATGACGTCATGACGTGCTGCAGGCTGGGTGCGTATGGACACGGACGTTTATCTCTCTCAGTCCCGGGGGCTGCACGTGCGAGATCCAGGGCGGCGGTCAGTGAGGGCCTCGCCCTGTGTCCTTACTTGGTGGCAGGGGCCGGCAGCTCTGTGAGGTCCCATTCAGGGGGCTTCGCCCTCACGACCTGATCCCCTCCCAAAGGCCCCACCTCCAGGCCCATCACTTCGGGGGTTAAGATTTCAGCGTGTGAACTTGGGGGGGGGATACAGACACTCAGACCATAGCGGCGACCCCTCGGCCCATCATAGCGCGTTGCTTAAATGCCGTAGCTTCTCGGTCTATGGTCATCTTTTCCTTGAAAGGTTTCAAGCTTCAGTCTCCTGTTCAGCAAGTATTTGAGTGTCTGCTCTGAATGCTGTGGGAGGCCCCGGCGTCCCTCCAGGGGAGGGGGTGGCCCTGCTCCCCCAGCCTGCGACCCCGGCGGCTTCTCAGAGAGTGTGCGGTGGTGTGGACTCCTTTGGGTAGTTTGAGGATCATTTGTTTACCTGATTTAGTTTGTTTTTTAAAAAAAACAAACCCTATTTGTATCATAGGAAAATGCCAGAGCCCCCAGGTGAACCACACGTCTAGGAATCCTAACAGGTGTCTCCGTGAAGGAGGTTTTAGGTACAGGGTCCTCTGCACAGCAGCCCTTCCTCTGCCCTGTGTGATGATGGTCTGATCGACGCTCAGTGTTTTCTATATGAGCAAAAATAAAGCTGACGTATTGGTGGGAATCTCGTGGCCTGTGTGGGGAGGGTAGACGGTGCCTTTGGTGCCGAGCCCCTGGAGTGGTGTATCCGGGCCCCAGAGCCCCTTCAATTGTCTGTTGGGGCAGTGGTCCACAGCCGGTCTGGTCAGCTGTGGCCAGAGGACTCACAGACCCCACCATGGGGGACACTGGCAGGGGTGGGTGGGTCTCAAGTCGTGTAGGGCCCCATCACAGAAATCTGTGTCCACAGGCAGATCCAGGTTTAACTCACATTTATTTAGCAACTTGTATGCGGTATCTGTGGGACTCCCATTGAGTAATACCTAGTATATCATCGATAAAGCAACTTTTTCTTTGAGTTATGTGTTCATCTAATGAAATACAGGTACAAACTTTTATATGACGTGTAATTGAAAAAAGACTTTCTAAAATGGGTACCAGATTGAATCGTTTAGAAATTCAGTGATGTCCCATCGTCTGAATACCCTGTGATCTGATTTTGACTTAACTGTATTTCGTGAAAAACAATAATCAGTGATGTTCACGGGCGAGGGTGGTGTTTACGTGCCCGTTCCGCGCTAAGTAATTTGCACTGTGTGTGGTGCAGGGGTACCTAGTTGATGAGAATTTGCTTGTTTTGATGTGGATTTTAAATTCTTGACAGTTTTGAAATATAGAGAGTGGTAACCCCAGCAAGCATGTCACACGGCCCCAGCGGTCAGCAGCTGGGGACCATTCTTGTCCCATCTTCGCCCCTCCCTCCACCCCCTGCCGTGCTCCCACCGCTTTATTGTAAAGCAGATTCCAGGTATATATCATTTCTTGATATTATTTTTAACCAGAATGTAATTTTTAAATTTCACTTCAAATTGGTTTGTTTGAAATTAATTGTGTTTCCTCTCATTTGTTTATTCTTCTCACATGTCATGATAGCCCTTTGATATGCCCTTTATTGTCTCCTTTGGGCTTTAAACATTATTGATGAGTTTGCGGCTTAATTTAAATAGCTTCTGCTGTAGACAGAGGAGCTGTCTGTCTCAGGCTGCCTTTCAAGTGAAGAATCATCAGCTAATGATACCCTGTTGACAATTAGGTTTTTTCCCTTCTGACCGCCGTGCCTGGTGGCAGAAGTGAGTGCCCCACTTCCCTGTGTGTAAGCTTCCCAGGGGCTGCACTGATTCACTGGGATTCTTCTGATGTGAACTTTTTTCCTGTATGCACTAGTCATGTTCCTGATCTCCTCGTCTGTGAACAAGATGGACTAGCTGGTTGTTAAAGTTCCCTTTTGGTTTTGCGGTTGCAAAAAAAAAAAAAAAAAACCAGTATGCGGCATGATTGCTGACTCCCCGTTGCTGAGGGAGTTCGTGACTCCCACCCAGGACGGGGCTTGAAGAAATGAACGCGTGGCGTTTTGCTGTGGCGCAGC
Organism: Aethalodelphis obliquidens; assembly: GCF_003676395.1. Lineage (NCBI taxonomy): Eukaryota > Metazoa > Chordata > Mammalia > Artiodactyla > Delphinidae > Aethalodelphis > Aethalodelphis obliquidens. Next base: position 1,901,910 of record NW_020837979.1, on the reverse strand, counting down.
AGGTGGATGTCCCTAACTGCAGGCCACCGCCGGGAGAGGTGGGTGCGAAGAGGCCACGTGTGGCCCTCGGCCGTCCCCAGGAGTCCTGGCTGGGTCTGCGCTGCTGTCCTGTGTCACCGGCAGCTCTCGCTTCCCTTTCCTGTCCTGGGTGGGGTGGGAGGCCCCCAACTTTTGTCCCACTTATAGTGGTCACATCCTGGATTTCCTGTAACACACTCGGTTCCTATCGTTTTCCCTTATTTTCATAAAGCATTCCAAATGTCTTGAAATGTCAACGTCATCTGGAAGCAGCCAAAGAAAGTTTGGGGGCGGGGGCGGGACCCTCTGTCACCAGGCGTGTGACAGGTAGGCCATCTGGGGGCGGGTGCAGGGCCGCCCAGCTGTGGACGCCAGCTGCTCCCGGTGCCTCCCCTCCCCGCCCAAGGGGGCCTGTGTGCGAGCGTGCTGCTTGTCCCCTGGCCCAGAGAAGGATCTTTGACGTTTGGAACATGACTAGGGAAAGGAACTTGAGAATTTCCTCCTATAGGGGTTTGGTTGCTGAGTGGCTGTTGAGGGCTGGCTGCCTCCATTCCTCCTGTGGCCTCCTTCCTTCAGGCTCCCTCCTGTGGCCTCCTCCTGTGGCCTCTTCCTGCAGGGTCTCTCCTGCGGCCTCCTCCTGTGGCCTCCCCCATGGCCTCCTCCTGTGGCCTCCCCCTGCGGCATCCCCCTGTGGCCTCCCCCTGTGGCCTCCCTCCTGCGGCCTCCTCCTGCGGCCTCCTTCCTTCAGGCTCCCTCCTGCGGCCTCCTCCTTCAGGCTCCCTCCTGCGGCCTCCCTCCTGCGGCCTCCCTCCTGAGGCCTCCTCCTGTGGCCTCCCCCTGTGGCCTCCTCCTGCAGGCTCTCTCCTGCGGCCTCCCCCTGCGGCCTCCTCATGTGGCCTCCCCCTGCGGCCTCCCTCCTATGGCCTCCTGCTGTGGCCTCCCCCTGCGGCCTCCTCCTGCAGGCCCCCTCCTGTGGCCTCCCCCTGCGGCCTCGCCCGGCGGCCTCCCCCTGCGGCCTCCCCCTGTGGCCTCTCCCTGTGTCCTCCCCCTGCGGCCTCCCCCTGTGGCCTCCCCCTGTGGCCTTCCCCTGCAGGCTGCCTGCCCAGCTGGTTCTAGTGCTGCTGTCCTGAAGGGCGATGTGGGCTCTGCCCAGGCTCCAGGGATCGTTAGCCATCAGACCGCAGCTGACAGGTAAGGAGCGACACAGCCCTCTCTGGTCTCCTTCTGTTTCGACTCGACTTGGAGTCACCACTGCCTCCGTTTCCAGGTGACTTCTGCTTTACCTGGGCCGCGGGTTCTTCCTTGCGGCCTCTCTCTTAGGAAATGGGAAGCTGTCAGGAATTTCGGCCAGGCCGGATCGGACAGGGGGTGCGTATGAAGTGTGAGAAGGGCTGCAGCAGCCACGGGAGAAGGTGAGTCGCCCAAAGACGGGAACTAAGAAGCTGCCGCTGTCCTTGGTCTGGGGAGCAGATACAGGACCCCTGCACTGCGCCCCGAGCAGGAAGTGGAGCTGTGGGCTCACGCAGGCCCCCAGCCCCGGGAAGCAGCTGGAGCCTCCCGGCAGGGACCGCAAGTCTCTGCCCTTCCGCCTGCCTTTTGATGTCGCACCAGGGCCGCTCTCCGGCTGGCTCGGGCCTGGGAAACAGAGCTTTCCAGTTTTCCTCCCCGGCGGCATGAGCGCGGTGCTGATGCCCATACCAGCAGGCCACAGGTGGTGCGGGGGCACTCGAGATGTGGGCGGAGCGAGTGGCCCAGTGCGCTGGCCCGTGGTGGGCAAGGGTGGTGGCTGCCGTGCGTATTCCCCGAGGGGTCAGAGGTGGACCAGCAAGGGCGGGGAGGGTCCGCTCGTCCCACAGACCTGCTCACCCGCTGGGTTTGACACGCGAACCAGAGCAGGGTTGGCACGGCCGGCCTGGGCTAACGGAGGTGACCGGCGGTGCTGGACTTGGAGAACAGGTCCTGGGCTAACGGAGGTGACCGGCGCTGCTGGACTTGGAGAACAGGTCCTGGGTGCCTGCGTGTGCGTTTCTCATCCGGGTGCTGAGTGTGAGGCCTCGGGGGCCTGCGGTTCCCCTGGCATGTCACGTGGTGGGTGGAGGGACAGGCCTCTCTTTGAAGCCCTGGTGCAGATGGTTCACCAGCGCCAAGCAGGAAACAGCCCCAGGCATCTAGAGGATGCTGCGCCCTCCTGGCTCTCACCGAAGAGAAGATTGTCAGGGTGGCGGCTCAGGAGGGTCGAGCCAGGGCAGAGGGCTTTCCTTGTCCATCCGCCTAGCTTCCCTCTGACCGTGGGAGGCTGTCTCGTTTCAGGCTAGACTTTGCGTGGCTCCCAGCTTCTGTCACCACATGTGCCTCTGTCTTCTCCAGTGGGCCTGGGGAGGTGACACGCCCTCTCCAGCTCCCTGAGCAAGAGAGGAAGTTGTCACTAGGGCAGGTGTCTTGTCAAGGGATGTTGGCGGCGCTGGGTGGGGCATGTAGGGGGCCTGGGAAGCCCCTCCCTCTGTCCCCCTTCCAGCGTGCATGGTGGGAGGTGGCCTCCGCCGGCCGCGAGGGGAGGGTTGTGTGTCTGTCAGTGGCTCTGCTCTGAAGCCCACCTCCTGGGTGGGGTGCTCGGCCAGTCAGGGAACCATCCCCCGTGGGGTAGAGGGTGTGTCCTGCAGGACAGCCGCCCTCATAATAACCACGCGCTGGGCGTAGGGAAAAGGGCCCCAGGGCAGGGGGCAGCGTGGGCTCGGGCAGCCTCCCATGGGGTTTGCTTGCCCAGCTGGCCTCCCCGTGCACTGCGCCTGGACGGGAGGAAAGGATGCCCCTGTCACCGTGCTGGTTGTGCACATAAATTGGGATAAAGATTATTTTAGAAAGAGCTTTACGAATGCTCTAACAATATATAGTTTTCTAAATGCAGAAATCTGGTTTTAAAAGACTTAAATTGAGAAATTACTGAGAGTAATTTTATGAACAATGATTAGTGTTTATCAGAATCACTGAAAAGGCCAGCATTCAGGGCTTTTCATCTCTTCGCATTAATTTAATTAAGCGGCTGCTTTAGGTCAATTGTCATCTAGTCATTATAGTGTCTTTTGCGTATCAGAGTGTGGCAGTGTCCCCCTCTACCGCCGGCCAGGGGGAGGGTGCAGCATCGCAGCTAACCTTGGTTTCCGGGGCCCGACTTTGGCCCCCGAGTCCGGACGCCGTGGAGGACCAGCTGGTGCGCCGTGTGCTGTGACTCGGCTTGCGGTGCAGAAGGGAGGGGGGAGCTTCCCCCAACTCTGGGGTGGGGGGAGGGGGTGCACAGGAGAAGGAAGGGGGACGGAACTCTGATTTTATTCCACGAATCAGCTTTGGCGTTGGACTTCTTGGTCAGTCCATGGTGTATAGCCCACCCCTGTGTACACACACACATCCCGGGCAGGATGTTTATTTTGGGGAGCTCCTAAATCTGTACGATGGGCTTAATTTTCTTAGCTGTAGAGAAGGAGGAACTGACGTGAGAAGAGCAGTTTGGGGGACCAGCGCCCACGGGAACCGGGTGTGATCAGACTCCCTTCTCCTTCCTGCTTACGTAACATCGCATACGCTTTAACCCTGAGAGTTCGCTGGCGTTTACGTGTTTGCTGTCCCTCGATTGTCTAATTCAGCTCTCCTCTGACTTTCATAAGCCACTCCTGCTTCTGTTTGTTTACTGTTGCCTCTTCCTATGATATGGCAGTTTTTTGTTTGTTTGGTTTTTTTTTGCGGTACGAGGGCCTCTCCCGTTGCGGAGCACAGGCTCTGGACGCGCAGGCTCAGCGGCCATGGCTCACGGGCCCAGCCGCTCCGCGGCATGTGGGATCCTCCCGGACCGGGGCACGAACCCGCGTCCCCTGCATCGGCAGGCGGACTCTCAACCACTGCGCCACCAGGGAAGCCCTGATATCACGTTATTTTAACCAAGTATATTTTGGATGCGTGAGAAACTAGACATATGTTTTTCAATTGAAAAAAATTTTCTAATTGCGTGATTAATCAAGAGTAATGAGTTTTATTGTAGAATATTTGAAAGGATTTAAACGTGATATTTTCAGTATTAAAACCTTTGCTTCTCAGCATCTGGGATAAGTTGGGGCCTGATAGTCATAAACACGTAGATGTCCATCACCAGGTTTTCATACTCTGGCTTCATATGTGTGAATTTATCTAAAGGACACACACGCGCGCGCGCACGCACACACACACACACACACACACACACGTATTTTTATTTGGTCTCTGGGTTAAAATTCTTATGTCCACCTGCACACTCTGCTTCTCCCTCGTGCCCTACAACCTGTCCAGATGGGATGGAGTAAGGTGATCGTAGTTTTGTCTACACCAGGACCCCTTTGCGAGTGGAAAGTGTGCTGAGCCTGCAGCCACAGGGCTAGGGTAGCGTGTGGTCCCCGGAGCCTTGAGAACCCGGCCCCTCCCTTCTCGTTGCCCACGCGGGACCTTTGTCTCTCGCTGGCTGTGGTCCTGCGTGTTCTACTCCAGATTTTTCTCCCTCTCATCAGCCTCTTTATCGCATTCGACTTTGTAATACATACGCCTCTCCTACGAGCCTCTGGGTCCCCACGTCCTGCTAAGGATCCGTGGAAATCCTTTGGCTGGAGCTGTCCGTGGAGAAGCAGCAGCTGCGGGGGGTTCGGGGTTCGGGGTGGCAGTTACGCTTCTTTCCAGCACTGGCGGCACCGAGCGCGTGTCCCCAGAACTGACCTCAGATCACGTGGGCTGACGCAGCGTCCCTGACGTTCCCGATCGTGAGGCTGGCTGTTTTTGGTGGGTGACGGGGCAGTGATTGCTGCCTGCTGCGACGTGCCCGTGGGTGAGATGCGCGCCGCCCCTTTATTTCAGGTCGTTACTAGCACCACTTGCCGCTGATCTGTGGCGGGGCAGCTGTCCCGCCAGCGTACAGGCAGTGAGCTGCTCTGGGGCCAGGCCCTTTCCTGGGCACCTCGGACCGATGGACAGGAGCTGCCTTGCCGGAGCTTGTCGGCCAATGAGGGTTAGGGGCGGGCAGAGCTCTGAGAGTCGGCTGTCTCCCCTCCTGGGATCTGCTCTGCTTTCCCCTGCCGCGGGCCGGGAAGGAGCAAGCCTGGCTCTGGGCTGCCGCTGGACTTGCACCAAAGCGGCGGCAGTGAGCCCTCACGTTGGGCTCTCTTTGAACTACGTAAGGATCTGGAAGGGACACGCAGTGGCAGTGAGAGTGTGCTGAGTGCTGTTTAGAAGTGTCCAGGGCCCTCCGTAAGCTGCCTGAGCCTGGCTGGCCCCCAGCCCCACTCCCCGGGGAGCCTGCACTTCGTCACTCACCGGAGGCAGCTCCCCGAACTCCCTTCTCGCGGGCGGGTTTGTTCGGAACGGCCGAGGCTGTGCCGAATCCAGGAGGACGGACGGCATCCCCCACAGCATCTGCAGCTCCTCGTGAGCCCCTGCCCCAGGTACGCTGTGCTCAGAAACGCCGATGGTCATGTCAGGGGTCAACCGCCCGGGCACGGTGATAGATCTTTCGAAGCTGAGAGCCTGGGCTTGTGCTTTACGGGAACATCTTATTACAATTTGATGAGCAGGCATGTGCGGGTACTTTTCTATCTACCGAGGATGGTGGGGGGCAGATGGTAAAATAAGATACGCATCGTCCTGGGACATCCCCCTCCCCATGGGGGTCTCTTCCGCCTCAGGTGGGTGGAGATTGCTCGGGTGGGAAGGGGCAGAACGCAGGGTCCCATTGGCTGTTGGCTGATGATAGTTCAGGACCGATGGTGGGCACGGAGTTGGCCTCAACCCCTGATCACTTCTGAAGAGCGCTTGGCAACTTGTGAACTGTTCCGCGTGTTACGTGCCTTATGTCTGGTGTGTATGAGATGATGTAGGTTAGTAATTGCTGGTGCTGATAACGTTACTGATTTGTCAGCGTTGATATTTGATTTTCAATACGTATCCCCTGGAGGTGACTTTCTTGACCCTCCCCTATTAAAGCTTTTATTTTGTGTAAATGATTAAGTCACTTCTTTTGGTATTTCTTCAGAGCATTATAAATTTCAAAGAGCATTGTTTTGTGGTCAGTGAGTTGAGTGATTATCGCAGTGTATTTCTTTCCCCCAGAGATGTGAGAGCATGTGTCTGATCCCAGGTGTTTTTAATTTCTTTGATCCAGCTCTAAAAGAGAATCCTTCGTGTTTTGTGTATGGCTTTACAGCCATTTTTAAAAGCCCCCCAGTTATTAAAGTCGAAGAGGAAGTCATTTGCTTCTTTATCAGGTCTGGCTCCTTGGTGCTGCTTAGTTTTCGCTGAACTGTAGGGCGTCGGCCGTCGAGGCTGGAGCCTTTCGGAAGAACGGCCACCGTCTGGCCTTGGGGGCCTCCCCGAGTTCCCAGAAACTCACTGTATCGGTTTCCTAGGGCTGTGGCAACAAACTGGGTGTCTTAAGACAGCAGAAACCTGTTGTCTCATAGTTCTGGAGGCTGAAAGTCGGAAGTCAGGGCGCTGACACTCCCTCTGTAACCTGCAAGGGAGTCGGTCCCTCCTGGCCCCTTCCAGCTTCAGGTTCCCAGGTCGTGGGCGCCCATGCTTGCCTCCCGAATCCCTCACGTGGCAGCCCCTGTGTGTCTGCGTCTTCTTACCAGGACACCAGTTGCATAGGGCCAGGCGCCCTTTGCTGTGCTCCGGCTGTGATGGGTGCAGTTGGGAGGGGAAAAAAGAACGTCTGTCCAACCTTCTTCCATGGCCATCTCGGCCCGACCCCGGCTCAGCTGTTGGATGCTGGCCTGTCCCTCGAATGGGCTTGTACAGTTGCCGTGTCACAGGTAAATTCAGAGACGTCACTGCTCTGAGCACGGCAGGTGGAAGACCAGCCTCGTATCTGTTAGAAGAGGACACGCTTAGCAATTCGCAGCCCTAGCGCCAAGTTGCTGTAGATAAATCCCTTTTCTGTAAATAAAAATACTGCAGCACGGAACAGCTGACATGGGTCCTGGAGCGGTGGGAAGCAGGCCCTGCCACTCCCTCCCTCGGCCGCTGTGACCCCTGCAGGTCCCCCGTCGGGCACTGGGGGGCCGTGGAGGGACGCATGCATGTTTGCAGGTGCTCCTGGCACAGGGCGGCCCACAGGGCAGGCGCCTGGCCTCTCGGGGCTCCTCCGAGGCTCAGCCCTGGCAGCAGGCAGTGTATGAGGGTTCCAGGGTTTGCCTGGGCTCAGCCAGTCCGGCCCCTCCCTGGGAGGCATCAGGGCACCCCTTTAGCTCTTGAGGCGGAAATGCATGGGGTGTGGCTGCCATCTCAGCTGGACCCTCCCATCGTGGTGGCTGCAGCCTCGCCGGCCTCGCTGTGCTCTGTGTTTCCTTCTCCTCCCCCTTTCCCCTGACGGCCCCGCCGGCAGCGAGCCCTGAAATGGTAGCTGCTCTTCTTGTTCTTGGAGGTATGGGCTCAGCTGCTGTGAGATATTTGTCGACAAGGTTGACACCAGGGATGAGGGAAGAGGGCAAATCACCCAAAGATATTTTGAAAGAAGAGCCCAATAAGCTAATGAGGAGGTAAATAGGTGGGCTGAGGGAGGAGAAAAAAAGTCTTAAACGACTTAGAGCCTAGCCCAGAAGATGGGAAGGATGGAGGCCCGGTTAGTGGTCTCTGCATTAATTTGTTCCTGATTAGATGTTACTGAGATGTGAACTGGTCTACAGCTGGATAGGAGTTGCCTCCGATAGAATTTTCGGTCAAAGGCAGAGTGCCCATGTGCTGGGACTCTGCATGGAGCTCACGTATAACATGCTTTCTCTTTAGGGTGAAATAGCTTGATGCAGACGTGACTCCGAGCCGGCCCATCTTGCTGGCCGTCAGCTTTGCACCTGAACTGGCGTGTGTGGACCTGTGGTAGTTCCCGCAGTGGGCGGGTTCCTAGGGAGGCAGCCCTTACTTAGAAGAAGGGTGTAGTTTTTCCACTTTGCTGCCTTGGGGATTGTAAACCAGGTTGGCATGAGGAAACCCAATGAACATTCCAAGTAATAGTCCTGTATAAATATGTCCAGGTTACATTTTTCTCTGGTAAGAGATTAAAAATGGAAAACTTCAGCTCTTCGAGAGTGAAAACAGCAAGGCAGCCCGTTCCCTGAGTGTGTGGTGGGGATTCACACAGAGGCCCCGGGGACGGGTGACAAGGACTTTCCTTCCGCAAAGTAGGAGTCATTTCTGTTCTTTCTTTATGTTATTGCTTGGGACAGTCAAATCTGAATGAATTTGGGATTTGCAGGACAAAATGAAATGCCCTTCAGGGTCACCGTGTAATTGTCTGGACCCGCTTCCGCTAAGGGGCAGGTCCCTTCTGTCGGATGCTGCCTCCACGCCGCAGTCCAGTGTATGGCATTTGGCAGTGATGTCATCCATTTTTATTCAGGAAAGTGTTTACTACGTTATTTTGAACAGAAATTTGCCATCTTTCTTCCCACTCCAGTGGTGTGCCCAGGGAGAAGCATTGCCACCTGCTGGTTGAGCTGGGGGGTGGGGGAAGGGGGAGGAGGGGTTGGGGTTAATTCTGTCCCGTAGCAAGGTGTTGAAAACAGCCTGTTCAGGCCCGTAAGTGTTGGTGCTGCTTTCACTGAGGCGAAGGGACACGTTAAATCCAAGAAACACTTGGTGTTTCTACTGCGAACCAGACACTGTGCTGAGAGCGCAGAGGAATATGTGTCGTTCTCCCCGCGTCCCAGTGGGGAAGGGTCCAGGGCTGTGCAGTGTGAAGAGGTTTGTGGGTTTTTACAACATAGGTGAGCATAAATGCACTGATTCATTCCTCTAATAAAAATAATAATCACTCACATTTAAATTGAACACATCTGTGGGTCAGGCTGTAATAAACACTTGCTTTTTTTAAATTTATTTTTTATTGAAGTAGAGTAGATCTACAGTGCTGTGTTCATTTCTGCTGTACAGCAAAGTGATTCACTTATACACATGTATTCTTTTTTCATATCCTTTTCCATTATGATTTATCCCAGGAAATTGAAGAGAGTTCCCTGTGCTCTACAGGAGGACCTTGTTGTTTATCCATCCTGTATGTAATAGTTTGCACCTACTAACCACAACCTCCCACTCCATCCCTCCACACCCCTCCTCCCCCTTGGCAGCCACAAGTCTGTTCTCTATGTCTGTGAGTCTGTTTCTGTAACTTTCCATTGAAAGGTTCTCACTTCACCTCGTGGAAACCGTAGCGCCATCACAATTGGGAACAAAGGCATGAAAGGCTTGGCCTGGGGAGGGCACGTCTGCTCCCTGCTCCGGGCCTGAGGTCCAGCCACCGGTCTGTGCCCCGAGAAGCCAGCAGGGGAGTGACCTCAGGCCACTAGCCTTTCTGACATTTCCCATTTCAGCGCTCCTAGGATACACACAAGTCGTTCGTCCTGTGATGCTGGTTGCGTGGAGATGTGGGTGAAGTTAGGAAACCGTGGGTGCACTTGGGCAGCTGGAGCCCGAGGTGGCCGTAGTGTTTATAGACAGATGGGAAAAGAACTGGGACCGTCCTTTCCCCCCTCCACCAAGGGGCCTGGTGGGAAGGTTCCTTCCCTTGAGATGTCCTAGGAGAGAGTAGTCGAGGTATGGTCATGGGGGTGTAATTCCTATTATCCAAAAAGATAAAAGGGACTCAATCAAAAGACAGCTGGTGGAAACCCGGACTATGGTTATTCTCACACTCTGCATGGACCCAGTGGGTTTTTCTGCCCTGGGCATACGGGAAATGTCAGATTTACAATAGCTCCGGGGGCCTGGAAGCCGCCTGAGCTCCTCTGACTGGCTGGTGTCATTCCAGTGTCCCCAGCCTGGAACCCTCCCCTCCCCTGCCCCGAGGTGCCGTTTGCCTTGGGGCTTGGCAGGAGGTCGGGGCAGGGGGCTTACTTCCCGGGACCTGCTGTGCCTGTCTGTCCTCGCTGGCGTGCTCCTGCGAGCCCCTGCTCGTAGCTGCTGGTGGTGAGATAGGTCCGTTCCCGAAAGATACCCGGGGGAGAGGCCAACGGTTCAACCCAGACCGCCTTCCTCGGCACTGAGCATCTTGCACCTCTTTTTCTTCGCGTCTTTTCATCTACGTACGTGTGGCTGTCGCATTTCTCCTTTACCTCCTGCCTCACCAGCCTTATTCTCATGTCCCTTCCGCCGTCCGTTTCTCTACCAGTTAATTCATCCACTCGTCCGGCCTTTGATGGGTCCACTCTCCTGTGGAGGGCAGCGTGACTAGGGTGCTGGACGGACACAGTCACTGCCACCTGAGCGCGAGCTGGGTGCAGGGCCTGGTGCCCGGCACCCCCCTCGTCCCGGCCGCCCCAGCGCCCCTGGGCTGGCCCCGGAAGGCCTGTGACCAGGGGCCTGGCCTCCCCACCTTGGGGTTGGCCTTTGCCTCCCCTCGGCGCTGTGCCCGCCCCTCTCTGGGCGCGAGATGCCTGGGGGTTCCCTCCACTCAGGGCCGTGAAAGTTAACCCTGTAAAGGACCTGGCACCTGCCGGCCCCCGGCAGCCCCGTGAGTGCTGTCTGTCTCCCCAGATTAACTGTTCTTCTTAACAGGGATAGACGTTCTGCAACTACTGTTGCTTTTGTCCTCATCTCTTGTCAGATATTGGCTGGCCAAAAAGTTCGTTCAGTTAGCGAATACATTGTTCGATAGAATTCTCGCTGAAAATGAAAAATGTGTCTTTTGGTCACTCCAAACCGAACAAACTTTTTGGCCAGCCCAATCATAGGAACACTGTATCTTTAGACATTTACGTATGTATGTAGCTGTACCACCTGTCACAGTTTGTACAGGGCATGTAAGACTCTTCTGTTTACGATTGCAGAACTGACCGACCTTCCCCCAGTGTCCCTTCTCCCAGAGCTTCCTGGTGTTTGTTTCCTTCCAGTGTTCTATATCCATAAAAGGCATATTTCCCCCCCTTGTCTTCTTCTTTCCTTTTCTTCATTCTAGAAGAGCTTAAGTCAGTTATAAACCATTGCCATTCAGTTCCCTGTGCCTTAAGACAAAAGCCGTCTGTACTGATTCTGTGTGTTTTTGACACAGGAGGACTAGAGAGGACCACAGAGCTCTCATTTGCTGGTTTCAGTTCTTAAAAATGTATCGGAGTTGCATTTCATCTTTCCAGAATTCTAAATGGCTAGAGACAAATTCCTATTGAAAATGTACGATGACTGTGGTCTGTTTAATGCATGTTCTCCGCCAGTCTCCCCTCCCCCAGGCCTCCAGTCTCCAGTGCTTGGGCCAGTCCAGGGCCTGAACTTGTCCTCCTTCCTCAGCTGATTGACCGGGACCCTCCCGTGGGGTGATGACCAGGCCGAGGGTGAACTTGAACCCGGGTGTTTAGTAACTTCTTTCAATGAGAAAAAAATTAACCGACTTCTTTTGATCCAAATAAGAGAGTTCTTTCCCAGTGAAGAAGTTTCTCTGAGTCTTTCTGATGAAGTTGATTCTCTTGCCAGGTACCATCCTAATAATATTGCCAATATAAAGGTCTGAAAAACACCCGGTAAAGCATTATTGCCCATCACGGTCTCTTGTGAGGATCCGGCCCTGTGTTTCCTGGTTCTCAAACTTGAACTTGTTCCAGATTAACCAGATGGCTTTTTAAGACACAGAATGCTACCCCCACCCCACCCGTGCCCAGTTCCTGCCTCAGGAGTCTGGAGTGGGCCCCAGTAATTTGCATTTCTAAGAAGCTCCCAGGCGATGCTGCCGCTGGCCGGCTGGTCCGGGCTCAGGTGGAGCCGCGAGGTAAGGAAGAACAGCCCGGGCGTTGGTAGCTTAGCTGACCTTGTACACGTGGATGTCGGCTCTGCCTTCTCCCTGCTTTGATGGGGGGTGTCCCTGCTTTGATGGGGGGTGTCTGCCTTGGAGTCTGACATCCTGGTGTCCTCAGGCATGCACTGAACGCAAAAGACCAGAAGTGGCCCATCTCCAAACACCTCAGTGTTCGTTGCTTTTGCCGTGTGAAATGTTATCCCCTGTTTGTGTGATGGGAGGGATTAAGAGTTGATTTGTGAGCTAAATACGTGGTACCCCATGTCTCCTTCCTCGGAGCCCCCAGGAGGGCCTGCACGCGTCTTACATGTGAAAGTAGCCATTAGGAAGCGGTGCTTTTGATGCGATTATGATTGCAGACTCTCGTCTCCTCCCTTCCTGCAGCCTGTGTAATCGCTTATCTCCTATTTTTAGTGGCTCTCACACAGTTGACTCAAGGTGGTAATCAATGCTGGGCTCTGCCTCTCAGGCGCCTTGGCTGGCAGGGGGTGAGGCTCTGGGCCTGGCGCGGGTGACGTGGCCCGCTGGAAAGTGGATCCCTGGGCAGGGGGCCTGGGAGCCCCCGTGAACCTCCACCGGCCCCTCCTCGCGAGCCACCCCCCCCTCCCAGGGGAGCCCGGTAGAGACTCCGGTTCCAGGCGAGGCTGCATGGAGTGTCTCACCACTCATGGGAGGGTCTTGCTGCCCCCAGCCTGTCCTCACTTTCAGGCGAACAGCTGGGCGCCGGGTGGGCTGAAGGTGCCCCTGTTCTCTGAGCACCTGGGGGAGGGAGTCCCCTGTCCAGGTGGGTCTCTCACCGCCAGCTGGTGTGCACGGTCAGGACGTGGGTGGAGTGTTCGCCTCTTCAGCTCTGGCCTCTGAGTTGTGGCCCAGGAGGGGTCTGGCTGGCTAGTCCACTCCCGTGTGGCCGGCGAGGAGAGCTGCCGCCCCCAGGGGTTCATAAAGAATCAGCCAGAACCCCACGACCCCCCTTTGACATCAGCACACAAACCCCGAGGACAGTTGTCTTGTCATTGGAACTTGACAGGAGTTGGAGGACACTGCGGGGGTGCTGCCCTTCCAGCTCAGGACGCTTTGGGGCTCTGGAAATACCCTGGACCAGCGTAACCGAAGGTGCCTGATACTGTGAGCCGCCCCAAAACCCTGTGGCCTGGGGCTCACCCGTCCTGCACCTGCCTTTTCTCCTTTGTTAAATGAAGTGCTTAGAGCAGAAGAGCTTTACTCCTTCCCTTTAGGGTTTAATTTCTAGTAATTTGTAAGAGAATGTGGATTTCACCTGGAGGAGCCTGGGTAGGGATGTCAATTACAGCCGCACTGTAAGGACTTGGTCATGTTTCCTCTGCCCCCCTTTAACCTCCCGTGCTCTCATCTCTGCCTCTTCACCCCAGAAGACTAGTGAGCTGTGCGGATTTCAGGATGACTGTCCTTTGGGGCCGGCAGGGCCCGAGGGCGTATGGGGTGTGGGTTCAGGGAATGCACGTTCTCCCTCTCACCGTCCTCACCAGCCAGCGCTTCCAGCAGTGATTCGATTCACCGTCCCTGGGATGTCCTTACTCCTGTATGTTTATGTGTGTAGTTTATGTTTATACAGCACTCCGATGTGTTCCGTTGTTTTATGTGGTCACCTTTTCTAGAGGAAGGAGCATTTCTAATTGGCTCACTTTATACTAGAACTGGTCACCGTGACCTCTGTAAGGAAGGACGTGCTGCAGGCTTTTATTTCTATTATTTTATAATTCAGACGTATCAGGGCCTCCCACCCTTCCTGTCGCCCGTGAGCCGGGAGGAGTGTGCAGAGTCTGATCGGTGTGAAAAAGACACAGCTGCTGTTAGTCATTGTGTTTTCGTAGGACACTACCTTTTTTTTTTTTTTTTTTTTTGGCTGCGTTGGGTCTTTGTTGCTGCACGCAGGCTTTCTCTAGTTGCGGCCAGCGGAGGCTACTCTTGGTTGCCGTGCATGGGCTTCTCATTGCGGTGGCTTCTCTTATTGCGGAACACGGGCTCTAGGTGCGTGGGCTTCAGTAGTTGTGGCATGCAGGCTCAGTAGTTGTGTCACGCAGGCTTCGTTGCTCCGCGGCCTGTGGGATCTTCCTGGACCAGGGCTCGAACCCGTGTCCCCTGCATTGGCAGGTGGATTCTTAACCCCTGCGCCACCAGGGAAGCCCAACACTAAATGTTTTAATATCTGTTGTATATACAGCCTTTGCATAGATGAGACTATCGAATGAACGGATTTCATTTTGGGTGGGTAGCAGGGGGGAGTTCAACCTGCTACAAACCTTTTTAAATTTTTTTTTGGAAGTATGTTTAGGAGCAACAGGAACGGCCTTAGTGTCTGAGCAGTTGATTATAAACCGCAGGCTCGTGCAGTGTGCACGAGGCTCTGTAGCGACTCCTCCGTGGCCTCCCCCACCTCCTCTACCCGGTCAGGCCTTGATAACTGGAGAGACAGGAGGTGCCCGTCGTGGCCTCACGGGTAACAGCTCTCTGCCCTGGAGCTGCTTCGCTGGCCTTCGTGTGTAGAAAGCAGTCTGGAGCCTAGAGTTTTCTAAAGGCCCTTCAAGCTCTCCTATCTTCTGATGCTGTCCTGTTGTAAGATGGGACTTCTTAGGTAACAGCGTAATCAATTCAGTGTAGTTTTCATAAGGTGGAATCAAAGAATGACTCATGCATATGTCAGCTTCAGGACTTACCAGTTAATGGCCAGTCTTGTTTATCTAAACTGCCACCCTCTCCAACAATTTATTTTTAAAGCAAATCCCAGATATCCTTTCATCTGAAAATACCATAGGAAATATTCCAGTAACAAAAATTCCTTATTCATTTTTGTTAATTAATAAACTGAACCGAATAGGCAGCCAATGTTCAAATTTCCCAGCTCTCTCAAACATTTTATTGAAAAATTGCTTGTTCAAAGCAAGATCCAAATAAGGTCCATACACTGCAGTGGAATCATTGACGGGTTGCAGGAACCGGGTCTTGTGTCCCCAGTTTGGGTTTCCCACTGCTGCGGTTTGCTAACTAGACCCCCGTTAAGCATTCGTCTGTGTCCTCGTGTGTCCTGTAAACCGCTGGCCAGATGGAAAGCTGATTCTCGTCAGGTTTTCTGGCAAGATGACTCCAGGGTACCACGCATGCTTCTGTCAGGGTGAAGCCAAATCCGGCCTCTGGATCCTGACACCGAATTAAATCTCGGAGACGGTTTTGAGTGAAGTAGAAAAGAAGAGCTTTATTGCTTTGCCAGGCAAAGGGGGCCACAGCGGGCTAATGCCCTCAAGACTATGTGTCCCAACCCGGAGGGGGTAATGAGGAGTTTCGTAGTAATGGTTCAAAGAGGGCGTGGTCAGCTCGTGGACACTCTTCTGATTGGCTGGTGGTGAGGTCATCGGGAGTCGGCATCATCATCCTTCTGGTTCCAACCGGTCTGGGGTCTCCTTGCTTGTGAGCAGCAGACAGTAAACTTCTCCCACCTGGAGGGGGTTTCAGTACCTGCAAAACAGCTCAAAGATATTGTCGTGTGCATCCCTTGAGGGGAACCAGGACCTGCCCCAAGGCTGCGCTATTGTTTCTCTCGACTGTTTGTTTCTCCCTGGTCTCTGCATCCCCTCCCTTCCCTATTTACCAACTGCTTGACTCTGCCCATTGGAACTCAGGGAAGGTTCTGGAGGCTGAATGAAGCCTATTTCCTGTAATCAGGAAGTGGGGAAGGCAGAAAGGTTTCTGTGCCCAGGAGCCCCACAGGGTCCTGCTTGGTATCAGGGGGACACGGGAGGCGTGGAGGTTGTGGCCATGGTCGGTGATACATCATTCCAGAGGGCTGCTGGCCCTCGGCCCCGGCTGCCCTTCCACACGTACCAGCGCAGCGAGGAGAGCGCGCAGCTGTGTCCAAGGCCCAGTTATGCTGGGAGATCAGTGCTTTACTTGGCAGTTTTCAGAAGAAATAGTGCTGCTTCCCCAGCATCCTCATAAGCCACTAGTGAGGCTTTTGTCTGGTTTTAGAGAAATCAGGAGCTCGTGATTTCCGGTGTTTCTCAAGTGTTTCCGTCGCTTGCAGCTGAATCCTTGCTGCTGTGGGGAGGCCCAGCTGCGTCCAGTGCCGGCTGCCTGGGGGTGGTTGCTGGGGCTTCAGGCTTCTTAGGCCAGTGTCTGCCCCAGGCCGGGCTCCCTTCAGTAGGAGATGGAATTCGGGGACCACAGTTTGGGATTCAGGGCTGCTCAGTGCTCCCTGGTTGGCCATTGTGTTTGGGGCTTTTCAGTGCACAAAGGTGGTATTGTTTTGATCTATTTTTTTTAACATAATCTATTGTAAATTTACATGATTTTAATTCAAAATTAGAATTACAAGGTATTTTACTTCTTTGATTTTATATTTGTATCTCTTTTCTCTTAGGCTGAAAATTTTTGTCCCTAAGAACATGAACGTAATCACTTATTCACTTGATTATCCTACTTTATTTATACACAAACCATAGAAAGGTTTAGGATATCTCCACCAATACTTTTGCCAACACCGTGAGTACTGAAAACAGCTGAAGATGTTTTGTCCTCACCATTTATCCCACTAGGAAAATGTAGTCAAATGATTGAGCTTCAAAGTCTTTCAGAGTATTTTCCCTCTGTGTTAATGCCACCACCTCAATATATAATTTGGTTAATTTGTTTCCATTCTGCTTTTGATTTTTAGGACTTAAAAAATTAATATTGGTTTATAATTATGTAAACTGTTTACATGGTCCAGAGCCAAAAGAGTGTCCTCAGAGAGGTTCGCTTTGTGTTTCTCTCTCCTCTCCTTCCATCGCTATTTTCAAATGGATGATTTTTCTCTTCCCCCTTGTATTTATTGCTTTCTAATGCAAGCACATACATGTCTTCATAAGTTAGATTTTTTTTTTTTTGCGGTACGCGGGCCTCTCACTGTTGTGGCCTCTCCCGTTGCGGAGCACAGGCTCCCGACGTGCAGGCTCAGTGGCCATGGCTCACGGGCCCAGCCGCTCCGCGGCATGTGGGATCTTCCTGGACCGGGGCACAAACCCGTGTCCCCTGCATCGGCAGGCGGACTCTCAACCACTGTGCCACCAGGGAAGCCCTAGATATTTGTTTTTAATACTCGATGTTTTCTTAAATAAACAATAGCACAGGCTATACACTTACCCCAAACTAGAGTTTGAAGGGTTGCCTTCTAATGATGGGGCAAGTTGTATCTTAATCATGACATTGAGTTAAACCGTGTGTGCCTACTTACTCGGTTATTTTGGAAGGGATAATTAAGGCGACTGCCGCCTAGATATTCTAATCCTATTCCAAAATAGTTAGAAAATGCGTGAATATTTCTGTCTTATTTTTGCTGTTTTAAAAAAAACCCCAAACCTGGCCTGTTTAATTTACATGTATTCTAGTTCAGCGGTTCTCAGCCCGGTGATTTCATCCCCAGGGGACGGGTGGCATCGCCTCAGATGTCTGGGGACGTTTTCGATCATCACAGCTCGAGGGAGGGTTGGGGAGCCGCTCAGCTTCTGCAGCGCGTGGGGCAGCCCTCCAGCCAAGAAGCATCAGGCCCCGTGTCCGTGTCCGTGCGTCTGGCCAGAAACCCTGCCTGGTTCCAAGGGGCCTTGAGAGCTTGGGTTGCCTCCTTCCCTCCCTCATTGCCTCCCTCCCTCTCTTCTTTTTACTCCCTTTTCTCCCTTCTTTTCCAGTAAAACTAGCTTTCTACCTCTAAGGCTTTAGGAAAACGTAAACCATTTACAGTGAAAAGACAGGAGAACATCAACGACTTGTGCTTTGCCGGCTTGTGTGGAGGGAGAGCCCAGCACCAGAAAGCACCATTTCCTTCACTCCGGCGTAAAAACCCTGTGTGTGACCGAGTATTTTGGAGGAAGCAGATCCTGCTTTGTGACGTGTCTCGGGAATACGGGATTTCTTGTTCGGTGCAGGCACGTGGAACACCCACCAGCAGGACGGCTTAAAGTGCTTGAAGTTGAACTTGTGATTCTGGTGACACTGCAACTTCACAGCGGATCCTGACGTGCTACCCGCTTATGAAAGACGTTCATTCAAAGGCACATGTGAGTGTAGGTGCCCAGTGGGCGGTGGGCAGCTCTGCTGCTCTTAGGAAGTTCTCTTGTCATTGATGACATTCCCCCTTCCTCTGGGGGAACTTTTCCCATCTCTGTACTTTCCGTGCCGCCCTTCAGTGTCTTATGAGATACTCAGTTTCAACTAAGAAGAGGGGTGAGTGATTCCATCCCGTTGTGGTTTAAGGTGACATGGATGTGGAGCTCGCTCCTTTTCTCACGTCGGGACACCTGAGGGGTGTCGGCGAGGGCCCTGGTTGCCCTCGAGCATTAGCAGAGGGGGGCCCGGAGTGTGATCGCGGGGCGTCGGAAGCAGGTGTTGGAGGTGGTCGTGTCCGGTGCTGCGATGGACTTGCTGGCCTTGGATCTCAGCATCCCTCCTGCCTGTGGTGATGCAGGAGACAGGTGATGTGGTGTCCTTCCGTAAGGTCCTGCGTCACCGCTCTTCCCCTCCCCAGTACCGCCCAGCCTCCACCAGGTCAGTTCAGCCATCTGGACACACACTGATCATGTCTCTGTGACACCAGTGAGCGCAGTACGGGTTGATCCCGTGGAAAGGAAGAGGTATCATGGGCAAGTCAGACACTAAGGTGACGGCTCACAGGTCGTCAGCCCTGGGGAGCTGGGTTAATAGGATCATTTTGTTCAACGTTTTCCTGTGAACTTTGACTCCTGGGGCTGCTTGGATGGCACTCATGGGGGTGAAAGTGTCCTGTGATGGTTACAAGGGTGGTCCTGCAGAAATAGATCAAGTCACCAAAATCCCTTTTGATTTTAGATTCCCTGCCCCAAGACATAACATTTATTATCCTTTTTAGGCCTTTGACTGGCATCTTATGCCACCAACCTTCTTTGTTCAGTGTTTCCCCTGCGTCCCCCCATCCCCTCTCAGGAAGAGTTGACATTGACTTACAGGCCTCTTCCCTTGGACACTGAGAACCTTTGGAAGGACTCACCCTATTTCAGCGTTTATACTAGCTTTGGGGGCAGCCCCTAAATGTTGACAGGGGTCTGAAGCCTTGGTTGGATTTTTAATTTATTCAGCACAGAAATAAACGGTGTGTGTTGTTTTTGGGTGGTGGCTGTTGAACGCAGGGTCTAGGGCAGGGAGTAGTGCCCTGTGAGGGCAAAGTGGTTTCCACGTCTTTCCAAGGAGGAGAAGAGGGCACCCCTAGCGGCAGGTGGCCTTCTGATGGGGGCAGGTGGGATGAAGTTCTTAAGCACTCCTGCACAGGTATGGGGGGACCACGTTCCAGACAGCCCCTCAGGCTTCAGGATTGATGGGGGTCACGGTCCTGGCCTTGTGGGATCCCTGCCCAGCGGTGGACAAAGCTCCTCGTAACAGTAAAGGAAGACGTCATGGATTCATTGCGAGTCTCCCGTGGTCGGGCTTAGGGGTGGGTACCAAGCCTTTGGTAACCGTAAGCAGTTAAAACAAAGCAAAAGGCCTTAAACTGGGAAATCCTATTGGTGTCTGCCTTCCCATAGAAGCTGGATGCTTCTAGAAAAGAAAACCAGCTCAGAAATCTGGCACTGAAGGACTCTGTCAGCGATGTAGCGTGGACTCATCGGTTTATGGTTTCATAACTTGTTAAAGGTTCTGACACTGACTGCAGATTCCTGAGCAGTTTCATCGCCTTAAGTCAGGTCTGACTGCAGATGACCAGCTGTATTAATCGATTCAAGTCATTTCCTAGGAGAACCAAATTACAACTCCATTTTCATTAATTTACCGTCGTGATCCATCTATTTCAGAGCCAGGATTAAATTATCTCCTACTTCCCGAAGATGCGTGTTTGAACATAACTATCTGTGGGATTTTGATATTCTGTGAAAGGCGTAGGAGTTAAAGTTAACTTGTTGTTAAGTTTTGTTTTCTTCTATTATCATTTTGTCGAAAAAAATTTTTTAAAAATTTCAATGCATGTTTTTTTTTTTTTAAAAGGCAGCTGAAACCTAACATCAAGGGAAGCCTCCCTTCTGTCTCAGGCATCCAGATGGTGCCTCAGCAGGGCCAAGGCCATGGTTTCTTGTGTGTACATCCAGAATGTTCTGGAAATAGCTAAGTACTAGGTTACTCAAGCCATTTATTTTCTTCTGGCTTTCTGCCTCTTTCTTCTTATAATATGAAGACACCTCTCCTTTACTTATTTTTAAAGATAAGTAAAACCACTGAATCGTACACTTTAGTTGGTGAATTTTTATGGTCTGTGAATTGCATTTCGATTTAATAAAAAGTAGCCTTAGAGTTTGGGGACTGATTTGGAGAGAAGAAATGGATGAAGCGTGGAATGCTTTCATCTTCATGTCGTCACAAGGGACTAGTGAGGTTCCCCAAGGATCTGCGTAGCTTGGGTTAAAACCATGTTTTTATGTATTATTTAGGTGGAGAAACCTGTGGTGAACCCACCAAGGTTCCTGGTACACAGTTAAGTTCACTCGGGTGATGTATCTCAGCAGGAGGGTAAACTGCGGGTCTGTAATTACAGGCAGCTTAACTGGGCAGCAAAGTGGTAGTTAAGATTCTTCGTGGGTAAATACATTTGCGGAGAAGAACCCAACATGTCCTTACCTTACTTTTCTGAGTGAAGTATGTATGTTGGAAGTCTTGCCTACTTAGAACTTAGAGACATGCATCCTGTTGTGCAGGTGGATGACGCTTCAGTACGGTGCTACTTATTAAACGGTTTGCCTACTGATGGCATTCCGGCCCTGTCCTTTCGGTCCATTTTGATACGTCCTACCCGCATTCCCCGTGGAGCCGTGTGGCTCTGTACTTTCCTCACCAGCCTGTGAGCACCTGCGCCCACTGCCACCCATTGCAGTATGCTATTTCATCACACTTAAAATTAATTTGTTTTACTTCTACTTTTGAAATACATTTTGGCTTACAAAATGTTGCAAAAATAGTACAAAGAATTCCTGTATACCCTTCATCCAGCTCCCTCACATCTTAACCAAATTGCACAAAGTAGGAAGTTGACCCAGATGCCTTGCTACTATTATCCTATTGGATGGGCCAAAAAGTGCCTCCGGTTTTATAGGTAAAAATAAAAGACACATTTTTCATTTTCACCAAGAACTTTATTGAACAAAGTATTCCCCCTTTTGTCGTTCCACTACCTTCTGCCATTTTTCAGGCAACATCGTAATTCCATCTTCCCCAAACTTTTTATCTTTTTGAGCAAAGAACTGTTCCAGGTGCATTTTACAGTCTTCCAGGGAATTGAATTTTTTTCCATTAAGAGAATTTTGTTAAGACTTAAATACATGGAAATCCGAAGGTGCAATGTCTGGTGAATACGGTGGATGAATCAGAACTTCCCAGCCAAGCTGTAGTGGTTTTGGCCCGGTCATCAAAGAAACATGCGATCTTGCGTTATCCCGATGGAAGATTATGCATCTTCTGTTGACTAATTCTGGACGCTTTTCGTCGAGTGCTGCTTTCAGTTGGTCTAATTGGGAGCAGTCCTTGTTGGAATGAATCGTTTGGCTTTCTGGAAGGAGCTCATAATAGAGGACTCCCTTCCAACGCCACCACGGACACAACACCACCTTCTTTGGAGGAAGACCGGCTTTTGCTGTGGTTGGTGGTTCATTTCGCTTGCCCCACGATCTCTTCCGTTCCACATTATTGTACAGTATCCAATTTTCATCGCCTGTCGCAATTTGTTCTAAAAACAGAATGTTTAAGTAGAGAATCGCATGCGGAAATACGGTCAAGGAGGATTTTTTCCGCTTAGCTTACGTGGAACCCAAACATTAAAGTGACTCACAACCAAACCTGGCGCAAATGATTTTCAGCGCTTGATCAGGATATGTTGAGTATGTCGGCTGTCTCCCGCGTGGTATAACATCGATTGTTCTCAATTAATGTCTCGATTTGATGGCTATCAACCTCAGCTGGTCTGCCCGACCGTGGAGCATCGTCCAGCAAGGAATCTCCAGCACGAAACTTCGCACACCACCTTTGACACGTTCGATCAGTCACAGCACCTTCTCCATACACCGCACAAATCTTTCCGTGCATTTCAGTTGTGTTTTTACCTTTCTTGACATAATAAAGCATAATAGGCTGAAAATGTTGCTTTTTTCTTCCACCTTCGATAGTAAAACGGCTACACAAAAATTCACCAATTATGATAAGTCTTTTTTTTAAATGCACACTGACATGACAGTTGTCACATGCAATCTAACAAAAATTGTTCCGAATGAAGTTAAAGACAACTAAGTGCTACTAGAGCCATCCTATGGAAGAAAACCAGATGAACCTTTTGGCCCACCCAGTACTTTCTGATCTCACAACCTGATGGGTGAGAGGTGATATCTTGGTGTGATTTTAGTTTACGTTTATTTTATCATGAGTGAAGTGCAGTACCTTTTCTTATGTTTGAGAGCCAGGTATTTTCTTTCCTGGTTTTCCTGTGTCCATTGTTCTTTTGATTTGTTTTTCTTCTTTCAAATTAACCAATTTTTCTTTTCCTCTAATTTTTTTTAACATCTTTATTAGAGTATAATTGCTTTACAATGGTGTGTCCGTTTCTGCTTTATAACAAAGTGAAGCAGTTATACATATGTCCCCATATCTCCTCCTTCTTGCATCTCCCTCCCTCCCTCCCACCATCCTCTAATCAATTTTAAGGAGCGCTCACTGCGTCAGGACAAGTAGCCCTTTGTGTCATGAATTGCAAATATTATTTTCCCTAACTCTTTGTGTTTTGAGTTCGCCTGGAGTATATTTTGACATGTACAGAAGTTTTTATATTTATATATATTGAATTCATCTTTTGTGGTTTCTGGATTTTTAATCTTAGATTTAAAAGAAGTTCTTCCTTCAAGGTTATAAAGTATTTCTTCCATATGTCCTCCTGTGCTTCTGTTTTTCACTGTAAATCTTCAGTGCATTTGGAGTTCGTCCTGTCGTAGGATGTGAAGTTTCTGGACGGTTACCAAGGCATCCTGTGGCCTTGTTTGGAGAAGTCTTACCTTTTCCCCAGTGCTTGAGCCGGCACCCTGTGTCCTGCACCAAATTCCCAGACGCTGTGGGTCTGTGTTCCTCTTTCCTCATCTGTCGTTAGTCTGTCCCTTATAGCCCACACCAAACATGAACAGGTGAGTTCTTTGAAATCTTCCCATTACTTTAAATAAACAAAACAAAATGGCATTATATCAAAGTCTAAGAAAAGCTCATTCCTGTGCTTACATGTAGGTAAACGAGACAGCACAGGCCTGAAGGTCCCTGAGTGTTTGGCAGGGGGTAGAAGGCGGATGGCCCCCTCCGTCGCGCACCCAAAAGTGGGTAAAAAAAATGAATGTCCATTCAAGGAGTCATTATGGTGGCCTCGCCTGCACTGCCCTCCGCATCCTGCCAGCCGTGTTCTTGGGTGCAGGAGGGTAAGGATGCCTGGTGGGAAATTGGAATGAAAATAGTGACAACATTTTTTTTTTTTAAGATTTTTTTGATGGGGACCATTTTAAAAGTCTTTACTGCATTTGTTACAATATTGCTTCTGTTTTATGTTTTGGTTTTTTGGGCCAAGAGGCATGTGAGATCTTAGCTCCCTGACCAGGGAGCGAACCCACACCCCCTGCATTGGAAGGCAAAGTCTTAAGCACTGGGCTGCCAGGGAAGTCCCAGCGACAACATTTTTTTAATGGGGGCGGGGGGGGGGGCAACATTTTGGAAAGTATGTAAGAGTTTCCTGAAGAACTTTCTTTAGTAAGTTTAGCTCCTGGTCTTTAGGAAATCTGTATCATTTAGAAATCTTGTCTGTGTTCACATGACACAGTGAAACCTCAATGGTTGACAGAGATCGTTACTGGTTTCCCCCTAAGCACTTGCTCCGCTGGAAGAAAGGGTCAGTGCCGCGTCTGGCTCGGTCACCCTGCACCGTCTGGCTCTCCTTGGTCTCCGCATGAGGGGCAGTACGCACAGGGTCAAGGCTAGGGACTCCCAGGTCAGCGGGCTTGCAGTTCTCACTGCACCTGTGCACCGGGCACACGTGTGCGCATCCCCGACTTCTCCGGTGTGATGGGGACAGTGAAGTGGCCTCCTGGTGTCAGGACGGAAGGTGACGACGCAGGAGGAGCCTCAGCCATGTCTGTATCCCCAGTAAGTGCTGAGTAAGTGACAGGCAGTTCCTTGGTCTGTTTCCTTTCCTCGGTGTGTGTAGCTCCGCGGCACGGAATTCTTGGACTCGTGGGCTGAAGGTGAAGGTAGGCAGGGCAGGGCTTGGGGTAGATAAGAGAGGGGCAGGTGCGTGTGAGGAGAACGCAGAGAGCTGGTCCCGGTGAGGGAGGTTCGCCCACGCGTTCCAGGGTCTGACTTTGGTCTTTCTGAAAGGACGGCGGGGCGTCTGGGCTCGGCGCTCGTGAAGATGCCACCGGGTGCAGGATCCCGCGGGATCACGTGTCACGTGTGTCTGGGTGTTTTGGTTGCTGTCTTTTGTCCACAAGAATGATCTCCAAGACAGAGTGTATTGAGCACACACCATTGAGAAGGACTTGCACCGAGACGGGAAGCAGCCAGTGGGAGTGCACGTCTCTGCTGCACGCGCAGAGCTCGAGTTGGGGTGATTATGTGCGTTCGTGGCTGGTTGGCGTAAGTCCTGCCGGGATTCTCCGGTGGCCTTGAAGGAGAGGAGGGCTGGAAGATTGGAGCTGGCAGGTGTTCTGATTTTCTGAATGGAGGGAAGAGCAGGATCAGGAGAGAGACTGCTGCACAGATTACAGAGTGGGCGTGAAGCCGGGAGGCCTGTGGGCGTCTCTGCCAGCTCCCGACGCCCCGGGGCTTGATTCCGCAGGCGGCTGGGTCAGCTCGGACCCTCTTGTGAACGCAGCCCTCAGGTCTAGATGTCACCTTACCTTCTCGCCTTGGACCCTCCCTGCTGCCCTGGGCCGCCGGCTCCTTGGGGACGGCCGGTGGTCATCCGCCCTCGCCGTGCTCTGTGGGGCCCCGGCCCCATCCGCTGACCAGCTCCCTTGCCTCCCTGCATGGTCTTGTGACCCAGCGCATGGCTGAGGGACAGTTGCGTTTTTACTTTCATAGTCTGGTTACACACACAAAGGGTGTAGGACGTTCGCAGAAAGAAAAGGAGAAGGTCCGAGGGACAGAGTGGTGAGAGGCCCTAGTGCAGGGCTGGCTCCAGGGCGCAAAGGAAACGTGGCGAGTGCCTCTCCTCCCCCGACGTCCTCTCACCACCCCCCCAGTGGCTTCTCTCTTTGTCTTTTTTCCTTCTTATTTTTTTAAACCGTTGCATTGCACACTGTTAAAAACACTTTTTAATTTTTTATTTTCTTTTTGCCTGCACCACATGGCTCGTGGAGCTTCCCCGACCAGGGCTCGAACCTGAGCCCCCTGCAGTGGAAGTGCGGAATTCTAGCTACTGGACCGCCAGGGAAGCCCCCCCAGCGGCTTCTTATCTCCCCAGCGATGGCCGGGGTTGTTCGGGTCGTCTGCGGAGGCCCAGTTCAGACGTGGGGTTTTGGGGGCAGGGTGGTCCTCTGTTCACCCCGCCCCGCCACCGGCCCTTTATATTAAGATGCTAGTACAGGAGACAAAGTAGCCTTTTCTTTGAGCACCTACTAGGGGCCTGGAACTTTGCCAGGTGCTTTGTATAGTATTTACAGCAGGTATGCAAGGTAATGCTTTTCTCCTTATCCTACATCTTATAGGTGAGGAAACTGAGCTTTAGAGACAGGCATTTGTTGAAAGACGGGCCAGTCGGGGGTGGAGCTGGCATCTCACGCGCCCGGGTGCCACGCGCGTCTCCCTACGCGGGAGGACTGTCGCGTGGAGAGGTAGCTGATAGGATGGCCGTCCCTGGACTGTGGTCTGCTAGTTTGCTCCCTCCCAGGGAAGGTCTCAGGTGTGTCCTGCCCTTGACCTCGATCTGAGCAGCAATGTGGACAGAGCCCTGGAAAACGGCGTGTGGGGTTTGCAGGTGAGGCATTGATGGAGGGATGGGGTCAGCCAGGGCTGAAGCAGAAAGAAAACTCTCGAGAAGCTGGAGCGCTGGACTGAAAGTGGAGTGGAGAAGTGGACCAGGAGGGTCAGGGAAATGCACGTGTGCCCTGCTTCCTCTCAGAAAACACCTGCCAGGTGCAGCGTGAGAGGCCGTGCAGCTGTGATGCTGCCTACGCGACGCGTCTCGGGCAGCACTGACGTGCATTTCGCATCGTCAGCGTCTCCACTCTCTGCAAGGATGTCCCCACCGAGGCCACGTGTCACATACAGAGGTGATGGAGGGTGACCCACAGGGGCCTGAGCTCCCCCGTTTGGGCTCTTACCTTCCACTCGTCTGTGTGTCTGCTTTGTGGAGGCAAAGCCTACGTCTGTGTTGCCTGTTGTGTGTCCGGCACCCAGCACAGTGCTCGGAGGGCTTCAGAAATACTTATGGGGTGACTTATCTTGAAGTCCATCCAGAAGAGAGAACATTTAGGAAACCTGTCATTTTTCAACTTAGGAAGGTTTTGCTTGCAGAAGAGGCCCGAAGGGACACCGCAGTTCCTCTCACTGTTGGAAGGTTAGTCTCGGGAAGGAGAGATCAGACCTGCTTTCTGGTCCATCATAAGTTACTTTTTATGTAAAACTATTATGTTCATATATCCACTGTTTTCTTTTTTAATTCTAAGGCAGGTATTAGCAGGTACTTTGGATAGCGCGCATCTGCTTTAGAAGTTACCTAGAAAAGTTTAACCGAATTTTTTTATAGGTGGGTTTTCTCGCAGCAGATACAATAAAGAAGCACCACTGCGTCATCCCACGTTTGCCCTTAGCCCCTCGCTGGCCCGAGTCCCGTAAGGAAGACGGCATCTGTGCTGTGCCTCATTTGCATACAGTGTTTGCGCGGAGCAGATGTGCGTCACATTTCCATTGAATAAGTGTGACTTTATTTTTATCAACGAGGGGACTGATACTGTCTCCAAGGAAACCCAGCGTCCAAGGCCAAGTGGCAGCCTCCACTGCACGCAGCTGGTGAGATGCAGACTGGGCTGTGCAGCCACTGGAAGAGGTTCCTTGTGTCCTTTGTCACATGCGGAGGCGTGGCTGGCCTCATCATCTGGGTGACTCTTCTTTCAGACAAGCCTGGTGTTCGATACGGAGGGTTTGGAGATAAATCTTTTTGACTGGACCCTTCTCACTTGCTCTCCTTGTCTCTGTAACAGTGGTTCTTACCTGGGGCTGGTGTCATAACCAACTCCAGATGGTCCGGTACAGCAGGTCTCAGTGGGATCTGCGAGCAATGAACAGGCAGGGGGGACCCTTTCGGTCTCTGGAATGTGTGGTTAGAACACGCCGGTTTCAGCTCTTGCACGTCACCTGAAGACACCTTGTGTTTTGCTGAATCGTAAATCTGAGTAATGGATCACAAGGTACAGGGGAGATTCATCTTATCCCCCTACTGTCCTGTCTCTGCTTGCACGTTTTCACAGAACAAGTTACATCCGTGGAGACGGTGGTGAATTTCAGGGTTTACTGATTTCAGGGTGTCCTGCATAAGGGGTTGGTCAGGGAAGTGAATTCAGAGAAGGCTTGAAATCTCGTCTTGATTCTGTTTCCTCTGTGCACAGAATGGTGCGGTGGAGCCCAAGTTTGTCATTCTACTGCGCGCGTAAATGAATGGATCGCAGCTTTTCTTTGACACGTGCGGGGGACGAGGATTATCTAAGGAGACCTGGCTGCACCAGGACGTGGGCTTTCTTTCTGCCCAATGATTGTTGAAGTGTTTCCTTTGTGCCCAGTTGAAAAGCTGGGCATGGAGATTTTCATGCTCTTGCTGGGTTTCGGCTCTGGAAGTGCTTACACAGCTAATCTGGCATTTGCAATTATTTCCACTTCAAACTCAGCAGGAGCCTCTTTGGGGATATTCAGACAGAAATGACTTAATTGGATTTCAGCCCAGACACAGTATTTAAATGGCTCTTATGGACGACATCCATTGGGCAGCTGCCATGGGAAGTCATCTATACGTTTTTGAGCTTTAGAGTTTAGCAGTCCTCTTTGATTCATTCAGTCTCTCTCATCGGCTTCTTGCTAATTTATATAGTAAATGAAATACTCAAGAAAAATAAATTGATGGCAATAAAATGAAGACATACGGCTCGTGAGCAGGACCATCGTTTGGTTTACGGCACAGATGTGCTGCTTTCTGTGTTGAAGGCTCCGTGTCGATACCGAAGGGCTGGTTCGGGTAGTTGTGTAAGGGATTTGGGGTCTCTCGGTTTGAAGTTTGGGAGAAGAGGCTTCTGGACTCTGGGGCGCTGAGTGGGCCAGGCATTGCAACCGTAGTTGCATCAGATCTTACAGATATCACTGAGGAAGTGGAAGCTTATTGGATGATGAATGTCTGATAAGAGTCATGTTGCCGAGAGCCATATGGACACCAGCCTGTGGACGTCCCTCCCTAGAGGCACTTCTGTCTGCACAGCCTTTAAAAGGGGAGTTTGGTTATAAAAGAGCGATGGCTGCAGGAATGGAGGACATTCCTTTAGAACGTTCCAGAAGATGGGGCGGTTGAGTTCATTCCTGGGCGATGAGTTGGATTTGGCTGGACAGTGGTTTTGGGAGACTGGAGGTGGGAAGCTGTTCCCCAGGTGGCGGAAGAAATAGCAGACATAAAAGCACAGGATTGTGAAAGCAGCTGGCGTTTGGGGAAAATGTGGGTGAATACACTTTGACCGTTTTCAGAATATTCAGAAGCCCCTAATTATACTTTAAAAACACAGTGACATTAACATTTCTATTCAGTTGGAGTAATCATAAATTTGTTCTCTGAAAGTTACATTTTTATAACTATTAGCCTTTTTTTTTTAATGGGAAAATTTAGTTTATTCAACTCCCTTTTCATTCTATACGTTGTGGAATTTTTATGGAATACATTTATGGGATACTGTAATCTACACAAGCATCAACCATACACAGAAATGGGGGAAACACATCACGTTGACTCATGACCCATCAGAAGTGAAGGAGGGCAACGTGAAGGGAGATGTTTTCTCACAGTTTCTTAGAACCAAATCCATTCTGCAGGAGGCTTCTCAGTTACCAGTAATTTATAAAAATTAACAAAAAAGCCAACCTTCCCACGAAACCTTTCCCGACCTTTTGCTGCAGAGCTTAATAGTTCTGCCCTCCCAGGGGCTGCTCAGGTGCCAAAGGTCATGCGTGGGCTGTTCCCGGTCTCTTTTTCCCATCACCTTCATCTAATTGCTGTCAAAACCCTATCCTCCACACTCACGGTGAGAGGCCTGTTCTGCCTCTTAAAAGGCCGGCGATGTGATGTGATCTAGGACACAGGTGGGTGTGTGACACGCCGGATCCCTGGAGCCCTATAATCCGTTTTGTCTACGCAGCCCGCTCAGCGATGGGAGGGTGGAGGCGCAGGCTCCCCGTGTCCGGCCGGGCTTCTGGCAGAGGATGGAGCGGAGGAAGGAAGCGAAGGGAGGACAGAGTTGATCTCACAGCTTCCATCTTAATTACCCGAGAGAGACATAGTGTGAACGTGTCACAGCAAAGAATCCAGTTAAAAGTAAAGTAATACCTCCCCCCTGATTCTGCCCCACAAGTTTATTAGTTGTAACCCCTCTTAACACAACCTGGTCTGGGCTTCTTGCCTGCTTTCCAAGATTCTATTTTTAAAAAGTGTGTGTGTGTGTGTGTGTGTGTGTGTGTGTGTGTGTGTGGCCTTTCTTGCGGTTTCCCTCATTCTTTCAGTCCTTCATCCCCAAAAGGTTAAGGGACGTGAACTTCAGCAAAATAATCAAAATAGTGCTTCCACAGACTCACAGTTAGACGGGCCCTTTGGATCACCTGGTGTCTAAGTTATCTCAGATAAGAATTCAGTGTCTGTGTGTGTGTCTTTCTTCCTTTCTGTCTGTCTTTCCTTCTGTCTGTCGTTTTCAACCAAAGGGGTTTTATTCTAGTGTGTTTTTGTGTTGAAGGTTTATTTGGTCAGCGTGCTTTTTATTAGTGGTGTAATTACCTGGACAACAATGAAATCCTGCAGACACTTCATAAAGAACGCGGGTGACCCTTTTAAAATGTTTTATGTAATTAGACTGTCTAGTTACGGCGTTGAGATGTATACACACACACACACACACGTATGTATATATGCTGATTCTGAAAACTACGGTTTGGGTTAGTGGAAAGAGCTCAAGACAAACACCGATCAGGACTTTTGGAGGATGGAGGACTATTGTATTTAAGAGGCTGACATCAACTATATACACAAAAGCTTCCAAACCATCAGAATTGGTGTTCCTGATGTAATTCCCATCTGCTAGAATTCTGAGGCGGCGACTATAAAATTGAAGTCCACATTAAGGTTTGCATTATGACTCCTTGTCATGGTATTTTAGGTAAGCTTTAATACATTTCTGGTACCACATCATCAATTTTGGATAATTCTCACGTCCACTCCCATGTGCTGATCTCACAGCTACAGCTTGGAGCAGAGGGACCCTCGTCACGGAAGATGACACAGAGGCACAGGACCGCCGGGACGTGTGGTGGCCGAGCCGGGCCTGGGACCCGTGGCCTTGGGCCACTTTGGTCCCGGTGTGTGTGGTCGACCCGCTGCTGGCAGATTCGTTCTCAGTCCTGGAAGACTTGTCTCCCTCAGGCTGTTCACAGAGTTAGAAACTCGTACTTCTTCTGCCCTGTTTTCATTAATCAGCTTCTGATGCACAGACACAATCAACTGATAACCAGTGTTAGCGTTTAAAATCGATTCCAGCCCATTGCGGAGAAATGTGATGGCTCCCTTTTCAGGACAGCTTTATCTTGAGTAAGAGTCCTGATTTCGGCGGGACCTCCTAACCCGTGGAACCCCGCATCTGGCCGTCAGCACTGAGGCCTGGCGGGGCCGCTGCGCGAGGGGTGATGAGAGGTGGGTGGATCCTCTCCCTGGAAGCCCGGGTGTCAGATCCAGAAGCGCTTTCTCAGCGGCCCAGTGTCCGTCCACACGAGGCAGGAACCAGGGTTCATCTTCAGCCAGGTCATTCAAGGAGACTTTTGTGTACCTCTGTTCCGTGTCTGAAACCAGCATTCTCCCACTCAAATCAAGTTTTCCACCAAGTCGTTGAGTAGATGTGAAATACCGCTAGTTCTGCGGGAGGTCAGCGAGGCCACGCTGGCCCAGGTGGGCCTGGTCAGGGGGCAATCCTGGTGTTCATTCTGAGCTGGGCGACCACCTGGGCCACCGAGGGGTCTGGTCTGGAGAGTGGTGTCCCATTGGGACGGGGAAGAGGCCGAAGAAAGGGCCTATAATAATCATGGCTTGTTTTTTCTTTCTTTTTTTTTTAAACTGCAGGTCTCGGTGACTTGTTCTTATTAATTAATTAATTTATTTTTGCTGTGTTGGGTCTTCGTTTCTGTGCGAGGGCTTTCTCTAGTTGTGGCAAGCGGGGGCCCCTCTCCATCGCGGTGCGCGGGCCTCTCACTGTCGCGGCCTTTCTTGTTGCGGAGCACA
The DNA here is from genome assembly GCF_003676395.1 of Aethalodelphis obliquidens. Lineage (NCBI taxonomy): Eukaryota > Metazoa > Chordata > Mammalia > Artiodactyla > Delphinidae > Aethalodelphis > Aethalodelphis obliquidens. The sequence continues at coordinate 1,870,564 of NW_020837979.1, read as the reverse complement.
GGCTCCGGACGCGCAGGCTCAGTAGTTGTGGCTCGCGGGCCGAGTTGCTCCGTGGCATGTGGGATCCTCCCGGACCAGGGCACAAACCCGTGTCCCCTGCATCGGCAGGCGGACTCTCAACCACTGCGCCACCAGGGAAGCCCCAGTACCTTTGTTTTATTTATTTATATAATTTATTAAAAAAACTTTTTGTTGAGGTATAGTTGATTTACAATGTGTTAATTTCTGCTGTATAGCAAAGTGACACAGTTATACACATATAGACATTCTTTTTTTTATATTCTTTTCCATTATGGTTTACCCCAGGACACTGAATAGAGTTCCCGGCGCTCTGCAGTAGCACCTTCTTGTTTATCCATCCCATATAGAATAGTTTGCATCTAGTAACCCCAACCTCCCAACCATCCCTCCCCCACCCCCCTCCCCCTTTCTCAAATTAAGGTGGTGTGTGTGGTCGAGGGCTTGAGTCCTGGAAGCTGTGTGATGCTGTCCCTCCCTGGTGTGAGGGGCTGAAGCAGGGCCCCCCAGCGTGGCAGACACTCCAGAGAGATGGTGGCGACAGATGACCTTTGCCCGCACCTCGAGGTTCTGGCCCTTTAGTGGTGATCTTTGTGGGGAGGAAGAGGGCTTTGCAGGCAGACAGGCCTGGGCCCGAATCCTGGCTGCGGCCTGAGGGTGTGGTGGTTTCGTTCCTGAGCTGATAGTCAGGTGTGTGTCCCAGGGTTGCCGTGGAGGTGGACGACGCCTTGGCGAAGGTGGAGCCGCCGGGACTGTGTCTCCTGGGGCCTGTCCGAGCGCTTCTCCCCAGCCTGCTCCTCTGTTTCTGCGGGTCAGGAGGAGGGAGGCTGGTCTCTGCGGGGAGCCTTTTGGGGATTCTAGTCCTCTGGGCAGTTCGGCCAGTTGGCAAGTAGGCAGGGCAGCGTGTCCAGTGACCTTGGGCCTCAGCAGAAGGGCGCGGGCCTCTCATGAACCCTGAAGACTCCACTGCAGGGAAGCCCGTTAGTGATGGACGCCGACACTGGACGGCCACACGCACGGAGGTTCGGGGGAAACTGCCCCGACTCCCCAGGAGGCCGGCTGGGTCAGGCACCCCGGGCACCCTCGGCGGTGTGGGCACTCAGCCAAATGCCCCCCGAGGCTGTGGAGACCCCCAGGTTGGGCCTGGGCTTTCCAAACACAGTTGGGAAAAAGAAAACCTCATTGTTGCAGGGAATTCAGATATCGTGTGGACTTTGCATTGGTAAAGTGATTCGGATCCAGATCCATGTGGAGAAAGAGGTGCATTTGGTATTCGTGTTCATTCCTTTCCACTCCTTCCTCCTCCTCCTCTCTATTTCTGTGGGGAGATGCAGGTGATGCTAGTGGAGAAATAGCTTTAAAGACGAGCGTGCACCGTCCCACGTGTCCCCTCCCGCCTGAGCGGGCTGTGCGGAGTCCTTGAGTGACCTCTTGGGTGAGGGCCTCCACGGTCCCAGTGACCTTGAACCTGGCAGTGTTTGCAGTCGGAGGTGGTTTTCTGCACAGAAGTGTACGCGTTCCTGATGGATTTGATCACAGGTTGTAATGAAGACCTGATCTGAAATGCTCACCCTTAGCAGAGGTTTTGAATAAGCCCATAACCCACGTTAAGCATGGTGGTGGGCAGACTGCATGTAGACCCAGCAGGAGAGCGGTTTTGGTCTCTGTGTTCATTTCTGTCTAAGGTGTGTGCTTCGTTCATTGACGCTTCGTCAGTGAAATGCTTTTCTCAAGGAAGACGCTGCCCCTCCCTCTCTCACAGTCAGTCCCCAGGCGGCCAGGGCATCTGTACGTGAACTTGAAGCAGAGCCTCCGGTTGGGGCTTCTCCGTTAGCTCAGATCCCGCACCTTTGTCTGGCTTTTCCGCCGCACCGAGTGTCAGAGGACGGGGCTTCCAGAGCCAGGCCGTCGTGCTTTTGCGCTGGGCAGGTAAATTCTCCGGCACTAAGTTTGCTGCCGGTGCGGTGGGTTTAGAGCTTTGGAGGCCTGCATTCCTCACGCTAGAGCCGACTAAGGAGAGCCTTTCACCTCTCTGAGATCGAGAGGTTATCCCCGTGTAATAAAGATATCGAGAGATTATCCCCATGTAATAGAGATTAGAGACATTATCCCCGTGTAATAAAGATATCGAGAGATTATCCCCGTGTAATAAAAGTGGGTGTTAATATCTAACCCAGGTGGTTATTGGGAGGGTTAAATAACACCCCCTGTGAGAGCGTTGTACACGCGGAGGGCAACCCAGACAGGCCTCCAGAGGCCCACGGGCATTGGTTTGGGGAGATCTGACTCAGGCATGTTCACTTTTCAATGGAAAATTTAAAACTACAACTTAAGTCCAGAAGGACCCATGAAAATACTAATATGGCGCTGGTGCTTGCGGGCACAGCTGTGTTTAGCTGGTGGCTTTCTCCAGTAAATGGCACGTCACGGTAAGTCCCACAGTGAGAAACCAGAATCCTTGGTCGGGATCCCCAAGTCCAGATACCAGAACGTCTGTTTCTGCAGAACCTGTCATGTTACTGTAAACACTTGGCAGAGAGAAGGGCGCCGTCCTCCTGTTGCATGTCTAACATCTTGTCCCAATCTTGTATCCCCGTGTTTGCCCAGTGCCTTGTCCTGTGTTAAATCATACGTTTAAGAAGAATCATGCAAGCCCTTAAAATAATACCAGAGAATGCCTAGAGAGGAATTCATTTTTTAATCAAAATTTATGAACTTGCCTTATAACATTTTTATGAAAGCCCTACTTGAACTATCCTTTTCTATTTGACTAAAATAGAATTCGACTTTTCTGTGGGATGTTTAACGTTTTGGGTCATCCTCATGCTGGGGGTGAATTAATAGATCTTGTCGGAGTGAGCTGTCAGGACGGATCCCTTCTGGGTCTGAAGCATAATTAAAGATGACAGTGAACCCCCTCGGAGGTCCACAGAGCCTCAGGGTCCCCTGCAATGATAGGTTGGGACTGAAAATGGTTACCCAGGTGTGGTGGCCATGAGGTGACGGCAGGCTCCGCGGCCAGGAGAGGGGGGACTGCGGGTCCCCTCCGTCAGCTCCTCGGTTTGACTTCCTTGTAGTTTCGGGGTGCTGTCCTCAGATTCCTGCAGGGATTTTTTTTTTTTTTCATTTTTATTGGAGTAGAGTTGATGTACAATGTTGTGTTAGTTTCAGGTGTACGGCAAAATGAATCAGTTATACACACATATATCTCTTCTTTTTCAGATTCTTTCCCCATAGAGGTCATAACAGAGTGTTGAGCAGAGTTCCCTGTTCTGTACAGTAGGTCCTTGTTAGGTATCTGTTTTATACAGAGTGGTGTGTGTATGCTCACCCCAATAAGCACAAGCTGTGGGTTGGGGGGAAGGGGTGCACCCCTCTCAGTGCACGGCCAGTGCAGGAGATGGAGTGTCTGAATGATAGCCACGCTCTGTGGTTCTTCTCCCTCCCAGACAGGCTTTTGGAATTTCCGCTTGGCAACCGCGCCTTTCTTTTCGGCAGTCTTTGAGGCCATGGGCACTGGGGCTTTGGGGCGAGGGGGCTGGAGACACCTGGGAGCTCAGGTCCCTCGGCTATGGCCAGGGGCCCCCAGCCCTCCCAGCCTCTGCCTCCGAGCCGGCCCGGGGCCTGGAAGGTGGAGCAGGGTGAGGGCGTTTCGGTTTGGGTTGAGGTCAGTAAATATAAGCACCTTTTTTCTGGGGTCAATTAAAAATAATGGTTTCAGGCAAATAAATCATCAGTTATTTCTCAACCAGTGACTTAAAACCAACCCAGCAAGCGGTCCTAATAGACGGTTCTTTCTGTTCCTTTTTAGATTTCCCATGTTCCTTTTCTACAAGTGATTTCCCAGATCATAACCCTCCGCTGAGGTTTGAGTTGGATTTGAGAATTTGGAGAATTCCTGCAGCTTGGTGACTTCGCGGGTGCTGTCAGTTGAAGAATTCACTTGCGGAGGAGCTCCGTGTGTGCGTCCTGTCTCATAACTGAGTGCCGAAGGTGAGTGCGGCCTCCTGCCCAAAGCAGACGGGAGCACTTGCCGCTTTTGCCTCAGATGCTCGCTCTGCATCAGTAGAATGACAGTAAACGCAGCTCTGATTCGTTGAGCCTCGTAAAACGTAAGTTTCCAACGGATCTGGTTCAAAAATTAGACTCACCGTTCCTGCTTTGGCACGTGGTGGCATCAGCTAGGAAGCAGGGCAGTGGGCACATCCAACCTGTGAGCCGCCCTAGTGCCTCTGCTCCTGGGCCGGACAGGTAGTCTTGTGTCTGGAGGAGCTGAGCCCCCTGCGTGCCGCCTGGGCCGGCGGGGGGTGGTCCAGGATATATAGGAGCTGACTTCAGGGTGAGCTCCATCTAGTGAAGGCGTCATTCCAATTTGGATGCTGGGAAGATGAGTCTCCATCAAAACATGCAAACAGATAAGGATTCTGAGGAAGGGTTTGCATGAGAATCTGCTCGTGCGTTAAAATCGTGCCTGTAGATACAGCACGTGGATTGAGATCATGACAGACCCTGGACAAAAGCATGTGTCGTAACAGACATTTCTTAGCCCTAACGAATGGCTTGGGACATTTGATTTAGATCATAAGAGATGCTGTCTAATGGTTCAGTTCATCTGGGGTCCCAGCTCTGGCTGGGCAGTAGAAGTGCTTTCTGAGAAGGTCCAATTTCACCTTCAGAGCGTTGCCCCGAAGTGTAGGGGTAACACCCAGTTTATGACCTTTCCCTCAAAACCTTATTTTGCTTCTAGTATTCATAAATTGCTTTGAACTATTCTATTTCTTTTTTTTAATTTTTATTTTACATTGGAGTGTAATTGATGTACAGTGTTCTGTTGGTCTCATGTGTACGGCAAAGTGATCCAGTCATATATATATGACTGAATATATATACGCACACACGCATACCCACCTTTCCCCTTTGGTAACCATAAGTTTGGCTTTAAGCTATTCTTGAACGTATAACTTTGGGCTATAAACTCTCTTGGTTTTATTGCTATAGATTTATTAGTTTAATATAAGTTAGAATTTTCCTTCATTTGGTCTAAAGCTACTACTATAAGTCAGGTTTTTCTCCTCAACCACTTTTTTTTTTTTTTTTTTTTTGGAATCACCTTGATTTCAGTTACATTCCCCGTTGGTGTGTGGTGAGCAGAAGGGCATGGAATCAATATGTAGTGTTTCATAGGGTAAGATGATGAATTCTCCTTTATGATTTCTTTGGAGCAAACGACAGTCTCCCACCTGTTTAAAGGGGCGAGGCGTCCATTATGATTTCCAGTTCTGGGTCCTGGTTTGGAATTGAGAGACTAGAGCTCATCTCAGCAGCTGATCCAAGCCCTCCCGCTTACTGTGTCCCTGTAAGTGACCCTGAGGTCCCCCTCCCCCCAGGACATTGCTGGTTTTCACTGGCTTTACATCCCCCCAGGCACTGGTCGGACCCTCCAAGGTTTCTCTTCCAGACCTTATATGGGTGGAACGCCTTTGGGTGTTTCATGTCTAATCCTGGGAGGTTTCCATTTACATAAAAAAGTCTTGGCTGTGACCATTCAATTTTTTCAATAGTCATTGAAGTGGAACCTTTTACAACTTGGTCGTTTGTAAATGCATTCACGTATTTATCAGTTTGTCAGATTTCATGGGAGTACAAGCTAGGAATTAGCGCAAATCCTGGAATCTGGTCATCAGAATTCTCTAGTGATTCATCAGTCACGGAGTCTGACAGGACTTCTTTAGAAGGTCTTGGTCATGGATGATATTAATAGACTCTCAGTGACTGTCAGGGTCCTCTTCCAGAAAGTGGTGAGTCGGGGAAGTCACACGCTTAATTGGGGCAGTATATTCTGCACAGGTGCCCAGGAGAAGTCTGTTACCATCACACAAACAAGAGTCGACGCCTGGGTACCACTAGATGGACAGTCATACATAGATTATCACGCGGATATACTTACAAAAATATTTATATGCATGTAATTTAAAATAATTACTCCTATACGTTTATGAGAGCCACACCAAAGCCCTGATTTGCTTATTAAAAATTACTTTCATGGTTTTGAAAACTGTCCAGTGGGAAAACCACTAGGGCTGTCCATTCGTGTAATAAATATTGACTGTGAGCACAGCTGGATTCTGGGCTGTTTTTCCTGCAGTGACTGTTTTAGCAGCTACAAAAATAGATGAAATACAGTTCCGGACTCTCTTTCTCGTGGCCTTGTGGGATGGGGCGCGACCCTGACAGCTCTGGGGCTCTGGTGACAGCTGCAGTCAGGCTCTCAAAGCAAGTTTCAGGTGCCCGAGGCAGGGTAAACTGAGTGAATTTTAAAGAAGCGGGGAGTGGGGCTGAGGCGTCATGGGTCCCGTGGCACAGGGCAGGCTGGGTGCCTTAGCGGGTAATGGGTCTCCACGTCGGTTAAGCAGTAACGGGTGGGAACCCGCACGTGCTGCTGGGTCAGGGGTCTTTGATGTGCCCGCAGGAAAAGTGACGGCTTGGCCATCCTGTCACTTGCCCTGTCCTGGAAAGAAAGGAAAGCAGTGCCGACCTGGTAAAGTGCTACGTGAGGGGTCAGCCTCGGAAGCGCCTCCCCGCTGCCGGGCAGCCCAAGCTGGGGCCGTCTCAGCCCGCCTACCCCTGGGGCTGGGCCGAGGGGAGAGGTCTTGGGGAGGGATGTCTGAGCTGCATCTCACGGTGACATGAGGGGGTCCCTGAGCCCGCTGTGTCCAGGGACTGCATTTCCCTGCCCTGTATTCTTGTACACACACAGTCACACACACACACACACACACACACACACACACACACATACACACACACACACACACACACACACACACACACACACACACACACACACACACACACACACACACACACACACACACACACACACATTGAAATTACGGACTTCAGAACTCTCTGGCTTGACTTTGCCTGATACAGGGGGAGTGGAGCTCATGGGAGGAGCACGGCCGCAAGCCCCTTCCTTTTCCACTGGAATGAACTTGACAGTGTATAGTCTGCGCTTAATTCTTCCCTGGATAACTGAACACTGACTGTGATTCACTGTTGTGGGAAGCTGGCTGGTGTTTCCTGGGGATGGAGGATGTGAACAGTGTCATATGCTGTACGGAAGATTGTTTATCTTTTGAAAATCTACTTGGAGACTTTTTCAGGAGAGAAGCCTGGTGAGTGGAAGGACGTGGGCGTTAAGCGGGGGAAGATGGTGCGTAGGGCACAAGACTTATGGGTAGAGGAGAGTAATCGAGACCTGGATTGCAGACTGTGTCAGTTGCTGATGTGAATATACCCAAAACGTAAATGTGGGCACAGGCGTGATTTTCTTTTTTTTTTTTTGAGCTTTGTTGAGGGATAATTGACAAATAAAACTATAAGATATTTAAAGCGTACATGTTGCTGATTTGAGACACATATGCATTGTGAAAGGATCCCCCCATCTAGTTAATTAGCACACCCATCACTTCACATGTTTATCCTTTTTTAAAAATGAGAACAGTTAGGTTCTCCTCTCTTAGCAAATTTGAATTATATAATAGTGTTGTCAACTGTAGTCACCATGTTTTACATTAGATCCTCAGACCTTATTCATCTTAGAGCTGAAATCTTTTTACCAGCCTCTCCCTGTTTCCTCCACGCCCCCAGCCCGTAGCAGCCACATTTGTACTCCCTGTGTCTATGACTTGGACTTTTAAAAAAAATTCCAGATGTAAATGCTACCATGCATTGTCTGTCTTTCTCTGTCTGGCTTATTTCACTTAGCCTAATGTCCTCAAGGTCTGCCCATGTTGTCACAAATGGCAGAATTTCCTTCCTTCTTGTGGTTGAACAGTATTCCTGTGCGTATGTATGTGTGTTTACACGCATATACATACCTATGTATCACATCTTCTCTATCCATCCATCCATCGATGGACACTTAGGTTGTTTCCATATCTTGGCGTTCATGGCTAATGCTGTAGTGAACATGCGGGGTACAGATATCTCTTCCAGATCCTGTTTTCATTTCCTTTTTATAGATACCCAGAAGTAGGATTATTGGATCACATGATAGTTCTGTTTTTAATTTTTTTGAGGAACCTCCATACTGTTCTCCATAGTGGCTGCACCAATTTACATTCCCACCAACAGTGCATGAGGGTTCCCTTTTCTCCACACCCTCATCAGACGCTTGTTATCTCCTGTCCCTTTGATGATAGCCACTCTGACAGGTGTGAGGTGATATATGATGGTGGTTTTGATTTGCATTTCCCTGATGATTAGTGATGTTGAGCACCTTTTCATGTGCCTGTTGTCCATCTGCACATCTCTGCAAAAATGTCCTCTGCATATTTTTTAATCTGATTGTCTTTTTGCTGTTGAGTTGTATGAGTTCTTTGTATATTTTGGATATTAACCTCTTATCAAGTATATGATTTACAAATACTTTCTCCCAATTCATTGGTTGCCTTTTCACTCTGTTGATGGTCTCCTTTGCTGTGCAGATGCTTGTTACTTATTTTTGGTTTTGTTGCCTTTGCTTTTGGTGTCAAATCCAAAAAATCATCACAAGAGAGATGTCAAGGAGCTTACCCCCTATGTTTTCTTTTTAGGAGTTTTATGCTTTCAGGTCTTATGTTCAAGTCTTTAATCCATTTTGAGTTGATTTTTGTGTATGGTGTAAGATAGTGGTCCAGATTCATTCTTTTGCATGTGGCTGTCCAGTTTTTCCAACACCATTTATTGAACAGACTGACCTTCCCCATTGTATGTTCTTGGCACCTATGTGGTAAACTAAGTGCCCATATAAGGCCAATTAAGTGACCTTATTTCTGTGTTCTCTATTCTATTCTATTGATCTCAAGGTCTGTTTTTATGTCAATACCATACTGTTTTGATTACTGTAGTTTTGACTATACAGTTGACCCTGAACAACTTGGGTTTGAACGGTGGGGGTCCACTTTTACTCGGATTTTTTTCAATAGTAAATACGACAGTGCTGCACTTTCCATGGTTGGTTGAATCCATGGATGTGGAACCGCAGATACAGCAGAACTGTGGATCCAGAGGGCCAACTATAAGCCCTAAGTGGATTTTTGATTGCCCCTAACCCCTGCATTGTTCAAGGGTCAACGGCAGTTTGAAATCAGAGAGCGTGATGTCTCCAGCTTTGTTCTTCTTTCTCAAGATTGCTTTGACTATTCAGTCTTTTGTGGTTCCATACGAATTTTGAGATAGTTTTTTCTATTTCCGAGACAAATGCCATTGGAATTTTGACAGGGATTGCATTGAGTATGTAGATTTCTTTCGATAGAATGGACATTTTAATGATGTTAATTCTTCCAGTCCACGAGCATGGAGAAATCTTTCCATTTATTTCTGTTTTCTTCAGCTTCTTTTTATCAGTGTCTTATCGTTTTCAGTATACAAGTCTTTCACCCTCTTGGTTAAATTTATTTCTAGGTATTTTATTCTTTTTGATACAGTTGTAAATGGGATTGTTTTCTTAGTTTCTCTTTCTGATAGTTCATTGCTAGTGTATAGACACAACTGATTTTTGTATCATTCAACTTTACTTAATTCATTTGTTCTCACAGTTTTTTGGTGGCGTCTTTAGGGTTTCCTTTAGGGTTTTTGATATTATGATGCATAATATCATGTCATCTGCAAATATAGACTGTTTTACTTCTTCCTTTTTGATTTGGGTCCCTGTTATTTCTTTTTCTTGTCTGATTGCTGTGGCTAGAACTTCTAATACCATGTTCAATAAGTGACAAGAGTGGGGATCCTTGTCTTGTTCCTGCTCTTAGAAGAAATGCTTTCAGCTTTTCACTGTTGAATATGTTGTTTTCTGTGGGCTTGTCATATATGACCTTTATTATGGTGAGGTATGTTCCCTCTATACCCACTTTGTTGAGTTTTTATCATAAATGAATATTTTGTCAAATGCTTTTTATGCATCTACTGAGATAATCATATGATTTTTGTCCTTCATTGTGTTAATGTGCTGTATCATGTAGGTTGACCTGCAGGTATTGAACTGTCCTTGCGTCCCTGGGGTAAATCCCACTTGATCATGGTATATGATCTTTTAATGTGCTGTTGAATTCAGATTCCTAGTATTTTGTTCAGAACTTTTTGCATCGATGTTCATCAGGGGTATTGGGCTGTAGTTTTCTTTTCTTGTAGTGTTCTTGGTTTTGGTTTCAGGGTGATGCTGACCTCTTTTTTTAAAAAAAAATATATTTATTTATTTATGGCTGCGCTGGGTCTTCGTTGCTGTGCATGGGCTTTCTCTAGTTGTGGTGAGTGAGGGCTACTCTTCGTTGCAGTGCATGGGCTTCTCATTTTGGTAGCTTCTCTTTGTGGTGGAGCATGGGCTCTAGGCATGTGGCTTCAGTAGTTGTGGCACGCAGGCTCAGTAGTTGTGGCTCACGGGCTGTAGAACACAGGCTCAGTAGTTGTGGCACACTGGCGTGGTTGCTCTGTGGCATGTGGGATCTTCCTGGACCAGGGCTCGAACCCATGTCCCCTGCATTGGCAGGCGGATCCTTAACCACCGTGCCACCAGGGAAGCCGACGCTGGCCTCTTAACATGAGTTTGGAAGTGTTCTCTCCTCGTTTTTTGGGAATAGTTTGAGAAACATTGGTATTAATTCTTCAATTGTTTGATAGAATTCACCAGTGAAGCCATCTGGTCCTGGACTTTTGTTTGTTGGGAGGTTTTTGATTATTGAGTCAACCTCCTAATAACTGGTATGTTCAGATTTTTTATTTCTTCACTATTCAATATTGATAGGTTTGATGTTTCTAGGAATTTATCCACTTCTGGGATGTCCAATTTGTTGGCGTATATTGTTCATAGTAATCTCTCACGATCCTTTTTATGTCTGTGATATCAGACGTAATGTCTCCTCTTTTTTTTTTTTCTGATTTTGTTCGTTTGGGTCCTCTCTTTTTTCCTAGGTGAGTCTAGCTAAAAGTTTGTCTATTTTCTTTGTCTTTTGGAAAAAAACAGCTCATAGTTTTACCGATCTTTTCTATGATCTTTTTAGACTCTATTTCATTTATTTCTGCTCTGATTTTTGTACTTCCTTCTACTAACTTTGGGCTTCATTTGTTTTTTCTAGTTCCTTGAGGTGTAAAGTTGGTTGTTTATTTGGGATCTTTGTTTTTTCTTAATGTGGGTTTTTATCACTCTGAACTTCTCTCTTAGAACTGCTCTTAATGCATCCCATGAGGTTTGGTCTATTGTATTTCCATTTTCACTTGTCTCAAGGTTCTTTTTTTTAATTGAAGTGTAGTTGATTTACAATATTATATTAGTTTCAGGTATACAGCGTAGTGATTCAATATTTTTATACATTATACTCCATTTAAATTTATTACAGATTAATGGCTGTGTTTTCCTGTGCTGTACAGTATATCCTTGTTGCTTATACATAGTTGTTTGTACCTCTTAACGTCTCAAGATGTTTTTTGATTTCTTCTTTGACCCATTGGTTGTTCAGTAACATGCTATTTAACTTCCACATATTTGTGAATTTTCCAGTTTTCTTCTTGTAACTGATTTCTAGTTTTACACCATTGTGATGGGAAAAGATGCTTGATGTGATTTCAGTCTTCTTAAATTTATTAATACTGGTTTGTGGCCTAACGTGATATCCTGGAGAATGTTCCATGTGTGCCTTAGAAGAAATATGTATTCCGCTGCTGTTGGATGGACTGTTTTGTCAATGTCTGTTAAGTCCATCTGGTCAATTTCCTCATTGATTTTCTGTCCAGATGATCTGTCCATTGTTGGAAGTGGTATGCTGAAGTGCCCTACTGTTATTGTATCGCTATCTATTTCTCCCTTTAGGTCTGTTGATATTTGCTTTATATATTTAGGTGCTCCTATATTGGGTGCATAAATATTTACAAATATTATTTCCTCTTTTTGGGTCAACTCCTTTATCATTATATGATTCCCTCCTTTGTCTCTTAGTACAGTCTTTGGCTTAAAGTCTATTTTGTCTGACATAAGAATGAGCTACCCTGGGTTTCTTTTGGTTTCCATTTGCATGGACTGTCTTTCCATCCCCTCGCTTTCAGTCTGTGTGTGTCCTTAAAGGTGAAGTGACTCTCTTGTAGGCAGCATATAGATGGGGCTTGTTTTTTATTCATTCAGCCACTCTGTGTATTTTGATTGAAGAATTTAGTCTATTTACATTTAAAGTAATTATTGATAGGTATGTACTTCCCTTTTTAAAATTGTTTACGTAATTTTTTTTAATTCTTTTGTTTCTTTTTTCACCTCTTTGTCTCTTTTCTTTGTGATTTTTTTGGAGTGGTATGCTTCAATATCTTTCTCTTTCTCTTTTGTGTCTCTGTTATAGGTTTCTACTTTGTGGTTACCATGAGGCTTACATGAAACATCTTATAATAGTCTGTTTTAAGCTGATAACAGTTTTAAGTCTGTACGCATCGTTTTCCATTCTACTATAGAAGCAGCAGTGGTTTGTTGAATTGTGAATCCAGCAGGAGAGAATAAGTTAAGCATGTCTGTCACTTTCATGTTTGTAAAAATGCATCCCGTCATATTTCTTTTAGTAAAGGAAATTTTTATTACTTGTCTTCATATCAGCCTCAATTTTTATAACAACAGTTTCCCACGGTTCATATACTGAGTAAAGTTGACTTAAATTTACCATATTCCAGCTTTTTGGTATTTTGGAGACTGCTGGTCACTCACTTTGCACCCACAGAGATTCTTTAGAAAGACTTTTCACATGCAAGACCCGTTTCTCTGTCATTACGTTTTTAGGGTCACAGCTGTTGCTGGGAGGCTAGATACCTGAAAGTAACTTGTTGAGTTTCTGCCAAAATAGAAGGGACCATCCTGTCCCCTTACCACCACTCCCCCTTCACTGGGACCCCGGAGGCACCTGGGGTAGGGCCTCTGCAGCTGGACTCGTTGGGTCTTTCTAGGGGCTACTGAATGTCTAGGGATGGCCGTAGCCTTTGAGGTTCCAGTCGACATAGTGGTTAGATCTGTAATAATTGGTTAAATAGTTGACCAGTAGGTATTGAGCGTTGCTAAAAAAAATATTGCTGTGTTGATTCTACCACAGTTAACGTGCTGGTGAGTCAGTGGGAGCAGCTGTAACGTACCGGGCACTTGCCAGGTGCTTGCCCCCCCGCCCGCCCCGTCTCCTGCAGGATATTATCTGTGGCTGGAATGCAGATCTTTTTACCCTCATTTCATAGGCAGAGACACTGAGCCTCAGGGGAGCGAAGAGGGTTGCCCAGGGTCACAGAGTGGAGCCCACAAGCAGTGTTCTGTTCTGGCCACGAGCTGCTGCTTCCAAGCCCGTGTTGCTTCTGCTCCCAGGCTCTGACCTTCTGCGGCAGTGACACGGCAGCGACCTGTCATCTGAGTGCTTACCTTGAACTTGGGACCCCTTGACGCTCTGAGAGATGAAACAACTTGGCCAAAACCGTGTGCTCGTAGGGCAGAGTGGGCTGTGAACCCACATCTTCCTGACCCAAAGCCTTTCATTCTTACTTGACCATGAATTTTATTTATTTATTTTCCCTAGCAAAACCTCGAGCAACCAATGAGGGTTTGGAAGCGAGTCCCTTTTGGAAACCTAAAGAAGGGAGGAGGGAGGAAGGCTTTGGGAGGGGTTGGGGTGTAGGAGACAGGACCTGAATCTTCCAAAGGCCTCGGTACCTCCTGAAGACCCCAGGGCCAGCTCAGCAGGCCTCGGACCTGCACCTGTGCTCTTCCCAGATGTTGCCGTGTATTTGTGACTCCCCGCTGACCAGCTGACCTCTGAGAGGGAAGTCATCTGTGGAGGCTGAAGGACCTCCTACACTTGCTGTGTGTGGGGTCATCCCTGGGGTCCCCTGCTCTTCCCAGGGCACCTGTGTCCAGAGCGACGCTGCATAGAGTCGAGATTTACTGTTTCTTTACGTAGCAATGAAATCATCCTTTTCTGATGGTTGAGGTGAAGGTCAAAGTTTAGCCAAGCATTTCTCTTTTCTGTCACAGCCGACACGCCCCAGCAGTGTGGCCTCCTCGAAGGCTGGACACAAATTAAAAACACAAAAAGCAAATCCTTTCCCACCCGCCCCCCAGTTCTTTTCCTTAGGACAGATTGTAGAACTGAATTAGTAACTTTGCAGTCATTTCTCCACTGTTCTCTGAATTGTACCTTACAGTTTACAAAGCCATTTTCATATAAATTCTTTCGAAGATCAGGTGATGTGGCTATATGTCTCCCCCACCCCCATTTTATAAAAGATGGAAAAGAGCCAGGAGAGGTTGCTTTACTTGCCAAGACGGCCCGGCAGACGGTGACCCGTGACTCGCGGCTGCACCGGGGCTGCTGGATGCTGACCGCACACGCGCTATTTGCTCTCAGAGTCCCTGGACCAGGCGTGTAGACGATGCAGATGTGAGAGCGATTCTAAAGAACAGGCCACGCCGGCCACACGGAGCTTTAAATAAAGCACTGCTGCTCTTGAGGTTCCAAAAGTAGGAGAGGTGAAGTGTTTTCCTTGGCCTCCTTCCTCCAGAAAAGCAAAACGTATTCGTGCTGTGTGTTTGTGTGTATTGCCAGGTAGGGGGTGTAGGCTTTTGAAAAGCAAACTAGACCTTGAACGGGTACATCTCTTGGAGGTGATGGGTGTGTTTATTACCTTGTTTGTGGTGATGGTACCAAGTGTGTTTGCATATGTCCAAACTCACCCAATTGTACACATTTAATACGTGCAGCTCCTTGCATAGCTAAGTGTACCTCAGTAAAGCTGAAAAGCACTGAACTGCCACGGCAGGATGGGACTCCCTCTACGGCCCACCTGCAGTGCGCGCTGATCTGAAGCAGGTGTGTGGAAAAGTGCAGTGAGCAGCCTGGTGTTCCCAGGAGCCCCACCTTCCCCCGTCACTGGCGTGTCTCAGTGCAGAGAGCAGAAGAGCACCTTGGGCTTTAGATCTCTGCTGTTCAGGATCGACTTTCCTGTTGGCCTTTATTATAGTACCACAAGTGCGTTCTTTGGAAACCGTACGGCTGCAAGATGGTGATAAAACAGTATGAATAACTCAGACCGTGAAAGATCACAGTTTAAGGAGAGCGACTTTTGGTGCTGTGTTAATGAACAGGATAGTAACCGAAACAGGTTCTGAATGGAGGCCTGTACCCCTCAGTGCTTGTTGAGTGGGGTAACCGTGTCCGCCTGCTGGTCCCTGACTGGGGGCCAACCCCACATCTCCCTGTGCGATGACATTTGCTTTCTGAGCCTCTCGCAGTCGACCCTGACCCACAGTCGCATTGACACGTGACTTGTTGGGATTGGTGGAGGCTCCCTGGCCCACCCCTGGCTCTGCCACCTTTCTGTGTGCAGACCTCCCTGGGCACACAGGGCCAAGCCGCGGTCAAGGACAGCCCAGGGCAGCCCCCAGCCCACTGGGGGAGCAGAATGCTTCATCCACAGATGGGGTGTTTCCGCAGAACACTGCCTTCTGCTTGGGAATGAGTGGGAAATGGAGGGGATACGAGACCCCCTCCCCCAGTCAGACTGGCTTTGGTTGGAGGCGTCGGGTGTTTGTAGCCTGTGCTCTGAACCTGAGTTCTTGAGGTAGATTTTGTGGCACTTAGAGAGGCTAAGAGGGGCATTCCGTGCCCAGATGGCAAGAACTAGGAAAGCCGTCGACCCCAGGAGCGGCAGGAACATCTTCCCTGTCGGTAGCCTGGGTCTGTGGAGGCCTGTTTTGTGGGAGGAGCTGAACACTTACAGGCCATCTTCAAATGACCGCATCTTATCCCCCGGAAGCTCATAGTGAAGACAGTTTTGCAGAACGTTGGTCATGTTTTCCCAGTGGGTAGATCCCAACTTGTGCTCGGAACAGAAGTTCCTGGAGGGAGCGTCAGGTGCGCGGTGGAGGGGCTGAGCGTCCCATCGTGTGTGTTGCCCTCTGGGCCTTAGTTTCCGGGACAGTGACGTGGAGGGACTGGGTGAGTGCTGGGTCTGTGATCCGGGCATCTAGGGACAGGGCCGCAGCCAACCCCACAGATTCTGGGCAAAGGTCAGGGTGTGCCACAGCTTAGACCCCTCCCCAGGCGCAGCAACCTCGTGGCGCCCGTCCGCCACCTGAGTCCCACCTCCAGGACAGGGCTCCGGGGCCTCCCTGAGCTTTAGCGGCCGAGGCTGCAGGCCCTCGTTCTCCCATTGGCCACGTGGGGCGGGCGCAGGGGGACACGGACGCTGGATTAGGGGCTGGGGGCGGCGTGGAGAGGGACACACCACGGCCCACCCCCCTCCTCTTTCCAGAAGAGGCACACAGGCCTCGGGCGCCTCGTGCCTGCCGGCTGCACTCCGGGCTGGGCAGGCAGGTCCGGGTCTCCGGGGCTGAAAGCTCCCCGGGATTCCGAGGAGCTGGCGGAGGAGAGAACCGAGGTGTCAGTGCTTCATCAGAGCCATCCCCATACCTGCTTCCTTCTGAGGGTGGTGGAGGGACCTCTGAAAACACGCACCCCGGGCCCCAGCTCCAGGGACTCGAGTTCGGGGAAGCCTGGACGTTTGTGCTTCTTCTGTGGAGCGTCCCAAGCCCTTCTGATCACCAGTTTGGAAACTGCTGACCTGGACCCCGGGTTTTGCATCCGCTGCCAGTGGGGGCGCCGCAGGGCTCGTTTGGGGCTGAGGCCTAGTGAGGTCAGAGGGAGGCGGGGGTCGGCCTCCTGGACCTGCCGGCTCCCCTTGTGCACAGTCGCCCCCACTGTGCCCTGGGCCACCTTGAAATGCGCACTGTCCTTGAGGGGCCGCCTGGGCTGCTCGGACCCCACTCCAGACCCACCTGGAGCGGGCCGAAGGGGCCCGAGCATCTGTATGTTCACACCCGTCTTCCCTAAAGGGACCTTCTGAGGTCCTGCACGTGAGGATTTTCATATATTCACACTTTAGATAATTCATGAGCCTTTAAAGAATTCCATTCCATGCCTGTTGACAGTGCGTGTTGGCAGTTGTGGTTTCTGATCCTTGCAGGGAGCTAGCCCTCGAGGGAGACTGCTCTCAGGCCCAGAAATCGAACAAACACGACGGAGAAACAGGCGGCAGCGCCGGGCACCGTGGTGCTCAGATCACAGCAGGCCCGGGAGCTGATACCTGCCCTCCATGGCTTGTGTTCTGTGCTTGGAGATTCCAGCCGGGGGCGGAGGTTCTTGGTGGAGAAATCTCATGGCAGAGTCCATATTATTTGTGTGAAAGGGAGATGATCATTCCTCTTCTTTTAGGGATTTCTTGCCCAGTGGGGCCAGTATCTGGGTCACCTGCAGAGGAGGGATGGGAACTGGTTCCACTTTCATAGAAGGCAGTGCACGTGGTCAGTCCCACTCTGTCACTTGTGTCATACCCTGCAAACCCTGAAGGCCTTCGCGATGCCTTCCCTTCCAGAACTGGACCCTCCCACCCTCAGGGTCTGAGTCCCTCCCGTCTACGTGTCCTGACCATCCGGATCGGAGGTCCTGGCCCTGGAGGATCCCAGCGGATCTTCTGATATAACCAGAACATGATTGCACTCTGTCCCTCCTGACTCAAGGGCTGGGCCTCCGGTGTTCCCTGGCCCTGGGAGGCTGACCGCGGGAGACCCAGCTGTGTCCCCACAGGTGTTTTGCTTGCAGTGTGGATGACATTTGTGGGGGGCTGGGGAGTCTGTCACTTTGTCTCAGGGATGGAAAACTTGAGGGGGCTGGTGTTCAGAGCACCTGGTCACTCAGGGCTTGTCCTGCAAAAATATAACTAACATGCCGGACAATTCTTATTCCCAGATGAGAGCCAGGTTCCAGATGGGTTCCCGGGTAAAGGGCCCTGAGCTCCTTTGACCGGCGCCAGCCCCGGGGCGGGGGCCGTTCCTGACTGGTCCCCCACGGCACCCCTCCCTGTCAGCGTGAAATACCAGCCAAGTGGGTGTCCTTTACTCTCCTGGCATGCTTCGTAGACGTTTTAGATGTGTGTGTATGTGTTGACAATAAAAGGATGGAAAAAGATAGACCATGGAAACGTTCATCACAATGGAAAGAAAGCAGGAATGGATGCGTTAACATCAGATAAAGTGTCTTTCAGAGTGAGGAGGACCACGGGTGTGGACGGTCCCGCCAGGACCCGCATCGCGCACGGCACAGGTAGTTGCCACGTGTCCTCGGGCTGTGGGTTCCTCAGGCTCGCCCTGTTTTTATGAGCTGACCGTGACAGTTTTGAGGAGGACGTGTTGGGTGCCCCTCGGGTGGCATTTGTCTGCTCTTTTTCTCCTCGTTGGACTGGGATAGTGTGTCTTTGGCGGGAGGATCGCGGAGGTGAAGTGCCGTCTTCACCGCAGGGCATCTGACCTGTCGGTGAGTTGGCGTGGCTGTCAGCTGTCCCCTGTCCGCTCCTAGCTTGTCCTCTCTGGAGGGCGTCGGCGAGCGCAGCCCACCCTGAGGGGGGGCGTGATGCCTACGTCACTTCCTGGAATTCTCCTGGGGAAGCCGGTCTTCTCCCCCATTGGTTGACTTACTCGGCCGCCCATTGCCTTTTTGCTCCTTTCTCCTTTATTCTCATTTACGGCCCCTCTTTAGCCGACGTAAGCAGGGCTGCTCTGCATGCAGCCTGCAGGCCCCCTGACCCAGCGCAGAGTTTCTCTGCGTGGAGATGCTTCCCGTGTGCTGTGTCAGCGCCCAGCTTTACCAGATGACCCCACGTTGTCTTCCCGGGCAGGGCTGCCGTGTTCCTGTCTTGGCAGAAAACGAGGACTCCCACTGCCCCCCCCCCCCGCCTCCCTGACACTCACGCCATCACCTGGTGCATTTCTGTCCATCTAGCATAAAAAGGCGTCTCGCTGTCAGATCAGATCATGGACGAGGCGCAGCTTTTTCTGTGTCGATTCATCATCTGTGCTGTCCTTCTGGGCAGTGACTTGGTGTTCACTTGCTTTCAATTGAGTTGTGGGCCTGTTTCTTCATGAATTGCAGGACTCTTTATATATTCTAGGTACCAGTCCTTTGTTATTATAGGTACTGGTTTCGTTACAAGTATATTTCATCATATTTTGATCTATGAAGATGGATAGTTCGCACTTGAGAATCCACACTTTCTTTGAACAGAGTCTTCTACTGTGCCAGCCGTGGCACAAATGGCATACCGCTATTTATAGACGTTAATGCTTTCTTATAAAAGGGAGTCTTGTATTCTTATAATTCTGCTGGAGGGGTTTCATATATATTTTATGTTGTTTCAGTGTTCAACAACCTATTTTAAAATTGGGGGGCTGATAAAGAGAAATGCAAGGTTTTGAAATGCCGGAATTTTATTGACAGGACTTCACTGATGTTTGCCAGGTATATCATGGAGTCTGAGACGGTGCCTTCTCAGTAGCCTAATGAGCTGTGCTAAACTTTCATCTTTCCTTTTCTGCTGCTGCTCTCACCAGCTGTCAGAAAAAGTTGGAAGATTCACCCTTCCTTATTGATCTGTATTTCATGAATATTTATGTATATTCCATGTACTTCCCCCGTATTTTGGGGGGGGTTCTTTTTTTTTTTTCTTCCCCCGTTTTATTCAAAGTAGCTGCACGACATAAAATTTAAATTTTCAACTGGAATTCTTCCATGGCTTCCCTCATGAGTGAAGAGCCCGCATTACACAGAGTAACAAATGACGGTATCCAGAGGTGAGACTGTTCTAAACGAAGTTTCTTAAATTTGAATCCAACCGCAAACCAGGGCTTCAGCGTCGGAGGCAGCATCTCCGTGTCCTGTGTCCACCGGGGGGTCTGGGGGTGGAGCTCGCACAGCTGCAGAGCGTCCACGCACGCCTTCAAGCGCTTGCTGGGCGCACGGGCTCAGGCACTTCTAAGCGCTCGGTTTGCGCGGAGACAGAATCCTTGTCTGCAAGGAGTCCCACTCAGCGAGAAAACAGCCAAAAATATGTGTGAAGTCCCCCGTCAGTGCCAGGAAGAGAGAAAGCAGAGCAGGGAAATTGTCAGGCGGGGGCGGCAGGGGGGATGCAGCAGCTCTTCTAGATGAGCTGGGGCCGTGGGGCTGGGCGGAGGCTTGGGTGTCATCAGGGGTGGGATGTGGACGTGAGGGGGAGGGAGATGCCAGGGAGCAGGGCGGGCGGGCCTGGGGGAAGAGCTGGCGTTGGCAGTGGTTTCGGGTTGTGTTCTGGTGTGACGGGAAGGGATGGCGGGGCTTCAACGGAGGAGGCCCAGACCACTGTCTGTTTGCAGGTACCACAGGCTGCTGCTGGGGAGTCAGACCAGAGGGTGGGGACGGACCAGGGAGGAGAAGGCTGCCTTGTCCGGGCCCTGCTGCTGCTGGCTTGGAGCTGGGCGGTGGCAGGGCCAGCGCTGGTCGCATCTGAGACGGATTTTGAAGGCGAGCCTCTGGGGTTTGCTGATGAAATGGATGGGGACACCACGTTCTGTGTGATGTGCTAGGATTCTTGCCCCGACGGGCACCTGGGTGAATGGTCGTCTCACGTTCGTATACTCAGAGGGGACCTGGGGAGACGGGGGGTGGGATTTTGTGGTTGCTGTTCATGTGATTGGTTTTCTTTTGGTTTTGGTTCGGTGTGGATGGTGACGAGCTCTGTCTGGATGAGTCTGGAGGGCAGTGGGGCGTCCACGTGGAGGTGTCGCTGAGATGGGGTAGCAGGCGGCATCTGGAGGGGAGCCGGGCTGGGAGTAGCTTGGGTAGAGACAGGGGTGAGAGGATCGAGGCCTGGCTGCTGCATCTCTGGGTCAGAAACACGAGGAGGGGCCAGTAAGAGACAAGGCAGGAGGCAAAGCAGGGCTGCGTGACCCCAGGCAGCCGAGTGAAGGGCGGCTCCCCTCAACGGGCTCATGGGCTGTGTCCGCCGTCAGCGGGCAGGAAAGATGACCCAGAAGAGAGAGGAGTCCTTATGCCACGGTGGAGAGAAGGGGCAATGACCAGAGGAGCCGATCCTTCGGGAAGAGGGGGTGGGTGGGGTCCAACATGGAGGAGGTGGCCCCCGACGGTCACCCGGGGACCGGAGGGACAGAGGCGCCTGCAGCCCTGGGACCCCCGATGGCTTCTGCCTCCTCAGCGAAGGAAGAGGCAAGGTCATTCACCAGCTCCACAGCGGGAGTGGGAGGCGGTGCTCAAGGGCGGAGAAGGAAGGTCTGGAACGGCCCTCACGGCGGAGGGCGTTCACGGAGGACGTGGGCGTGGCTTGCCAGGCAGCACCAGGCTCCCTCGAGCCGGCGTCAGACACAGGACGACAGGACGTGGGCCGGGGGGGGGGGCGGGTGCGTCTCTTGCACGATCGATCGGTTGCCCTGGGGCTGGTGGGGAGTGGGTGCCACCAGAGTTTCCTGCACGTGCGCACGGGCATCGCTGCAAATGCTCCTGACGTGTTACCGCGTCCTGGCTCCGCTAAGTCGAGGGTAAAGGATTATGCTTGGAGGAGCTGAAGAACATACAGCAAAGACCGCAGGTGGAACCAGGGCAGCCTGGCCGGTGAGGGGCAGGTTAGCGAGGGGCTGATGGCGCCGAACCTGGAGAAGCAGACGCTGTGAAGAGCAGGGTGGGGACCCAGCGGAAGGTGTCACTTAAAAGCATCGTGTGGTGGGAGGGAAGGCGCGTGGAAAACAAGTCAGATCCCATCACTCACAAGAGCTTCTTCCCTTTCAACAACACCCAGGAGCTGGACTGGAGTCAGCGCAGGAGAGCTCTGTGTGTAACACACACAAGAAGTGGGATGTAGGTCCTGCTGGTTCCAGTAAAATCTGCCATATTGGTCCCGAGACCGGGGCGGCAGGTACACAAGGTGAGCTGGAGTAGCTCGCGGCGCCAGAAAGTCAGGATGTGCTCAGAGCGCACGCGCACGCACATGTGCACGCACAGACACAGACACACACAGACATACATACAAAAACACACACACACACAAACACACACACACACACATACAAAAACACACACACAAACTCACATACAAAAACACACAAACTCACACACGTACACATACACACATACAAAAACACGGACACACAAACTCACAGACACACAAACTCACACATACACACATACAAAAACAGAGACACACAGACACACATATAAAAACACAGACATACAAACTCACATACAAACACATACAAAAACACACAGACACACACACAAAAACACACACAAATACACATACAGACACACATACACACACACAAACTCACACAAATTGACCACACATACACAGACATACAAACACACACACAAATTCACACAGACACACAAACACACACAGACTCACACAAATTCACGCACACAGACACACACTTGCAATGACAGGGTATGTCACGGGGACACAGGAGCCAACGAAAAGAGCTCCCAGTAGCCAGAGTTAGTACAATTTGAGCAACAAAATAAATAAGAAGTATTGGTTGTAGCTCAAAGTATAAAATAAATACGTTTATACTAATATGAATAAATGATGGAATAAATCTAAAAATGGGGAGGAAGAGGCAGATCTCCCAGGCAGAATCCCAGATAATTTCTGCAGATCCTGGCCATCAAGGAGGTGGAGCATCACCCCCACGGCAACCGTGGGCTGTGCTCAGAGCCTCCTTCCCCAAAGCATGGGGTAGGGGGAAGAGGAGAAGAAGGACTTTGCAGGGGGAAACCGGACAGTCAGGACTCAGCCAGGTGACGGGGTCAGCCCAGGGGGCAGTCACAGTGACAGCAGGCACCCCGAGACAACGCAGGGACTGTGGGCTTTCACCTCTGTGGTCTCCTCCCCAAAGCCCAGAGCCCAGCCCTTGTGGGGAGAAAGACATCAGACAGATTCCACACGAGGGACATCATGCAGAACACCTGCGTGGCCCTCCTCAAAAACGGAGGGTCATCAGAACAAGGGAAGTCTGCAAAACTGTCACGCAGAGAGGAGGCTTCGGGAGATGTGACGGGTCAAGGCAAGGTGGTGTCCCAGATGGGATCCTGGGACAGAAAAAGACATTAGGGAAACACCTTAGGAGGCCTGAGTAAACTGTGGACTCCAGTTAGTGTATCGATATTGGTTTATTAATTGTAACAAATGCATCGTAAGAATGGAAGGTGTTAATAATAGGGGAAACTAAACAGTTCTAAAAAATAAAATTTATTTTAAAAAATTGCGTACAGATGCTAGAAATCTTTATTTCCTCATTGTTTTCTTGAACGATAGGGAAGATTTCCTTAAAAGAAGCGTACATTTGGGATAAATGTTAGCGTTTATCTCTCTAGAATTTGTAGAGGTGTCTGTTTAGTAATTAAACCGGAGTAGCTCAGGTCCCTTCTCAGGAACGGGGTCCCTGCCCTGCTGAGCATGATGGGTGCGGGTCCTTGTCCCCAGAGTGAGGAACAGAGGGGCTTTCTGTAATTACCTTTCCCGTTAAATAGGAAAATCTAAGCCAGAATGTGTAGGAATGTGGGCGTAAACCACATACATCTGAAGAACTAAAATGACTGTGACAGCGTAGTCGTATTTGAGCGCTAGGAGACCCAGATCACAGGGAGTGTGTTTTGTAAGTCACTCTGCTTCTTTTACCCTTGTATGTTTCGTAAGTAGGCAGAGAATCCTGAATAATAAGGTAGCCAGGAAAGGTCAGGTATCCAATAGTGTAGCTGAATTCATTAGCGTGAGTCAAGGAAGCGCATGACATTTATACTTTGATGTTTATGAACCAGGTGTTTACGTTATAGAAGTTACAACTACTTTCATGGTTGTGGAAAAAAATGGCAAACCCCTAAATACAGTGACAGAGGGCTGTCTGTTTACTTCGGGACCAGTGGTATGCATTGTCTGAAAATACTTCATGCTCTCTTGACTTTTAGAGGAAAGTCAGGTTTCACCAAAGATATCAATGTCCATTTTCAAAAATGGGTATTTTTCCTTTTTTTTCTTTTTTAAATTTCAGCCTTATCAAGGTATAATTGACAAAATTATAAGATATTTAAAGTGTACATGGTGGTGATTTGATATAGGTATACATTGGGAAAGTATTCTCCCCCTCTAGTTAATTAGCACATCTGTCACCTCACATGTTTATCTTTTTTTGGTGAGAACACTGAAGTTCTACTCTCTCAGCAAGTTTCTATCATACAGTACAGCGTCATCAACTGTAGTCACCATGTTTTACGTTAGATCCTCAGAGCTTATTCATTTATAGCTGAAAGCTTCTACTGTACCCTTTTACCAACCTCTCCCTGTTTCCCCCTCCCCCCAGCCCCTGGCAGCCACTCTTCTGCTCTGTCTCTGTGACTCTGGCTTTTGGGGACATCTTCCCACTGCTGGTGTTTTCCCCATCACTCCATTAACTGTGATGTCTTCCAGGTTGGTGTAAGGCAGTGTTGATTCCAAGTGCAGTGCAGTTTTATGGACTTTTATTTGTTTTACAATTAATACCATATAATAAAATTGGCTTATTAAATTGACTGTGATTCTCCAAAATGATGGTGCTTGGCTGTTACCTAATGTTCGTGACCTTCTTCCCAGTGTGATGAATGTCTAAGACACCCAGGAGGAAATTGAGAGAGGTTAGCAGAAGTTAGCAGAATAGGAACTCCATGGCTTGAGCAGTAAATTATGTGGAAAAATAGTATTTTCCAGATTCTAGCTGAAACAACAGAGTCCCCAGTCCTATTTCTTCTGTAAAATTTCCTAGGTGCTAGTGAGTTGTATTGACTTACAGGCTAGTCTCTGGAATACTGGTTTTGTCCAGGCATTTCACATAGTAAAATGAGTTCCTGGGTGATTATCTCTTGAACCCTGACTCACGTTTTAAGGTATTTTTCTAACGTGATTTAATTTGGGGGGGAGGGAAGCGCTGATCCTGGCAGTAAGGATGAATTAACGGTAGAAATTCACTTTATAAAAGATGGGGAGAGGGTGCAGCAGAAACCCTAGATTTATAATAAAAGTATAAAATTTGGTCTTTATTGAGAATTGCCATCCACTAACAAATCCTGTTCAAGAAAGTTCATTTAGGAAATTTTGTGTACCTCATCACACCCAGTAGAATGTCTGCTACCAAAAAGCAGAACGACAAGTGTTGGTGAGGGTGTGGAGAAACTGGAACCCTTGTGCACTGCTGGTGGGAGTGCAAACTGGTGCAGGTGATATGGTGCTTCCTCAAAAAATCAGAAATAGAATTATGGTCCAGTGAGACCTGCCACTGGGCGTCACATAGACACAGGTAGAGCGGGGATGTCTAACACTTATCCAGCACTGACCAGGTATCGGGTACTTCCTGTGATTGTCTCATTTCATCCTGATGTCTGCAGACAAAAACGGAGGTCGGAGGTTAAGCAGCTTCCCCCCAGGGTCGCTCACTGGTAGGTGCTGAGCCTGGATCTCCCATTCCTGGCCTCCTCCGACCAGGGAGGAACATTCCCAGGAATGGCTCCCATCGGTGCCCACAGAGGAGACCTTTCCAGACTCAAAGACCGAGACTGTACAGGCCACAGCCTTTGACTGTGATCCAACAAAGTTAGAAAAATCATAAAAAGACCTTCTCCAGAGTAAACCACAGAGCAAAGGTCGCTGGGGTCTTAGAGACTCAGAAGCCTCTGCCCTGTACCGGTCAGCCACGCCCAGCAGGAGCGGCTGCAGGAAGGAGGCCTCTGCTCAGGGTGGCAGCAAGACAGGTGACAGCAGGACAGATGGGCTTCCCCGCCCCCCGCACACCCCCAGAGGGAAGGGCGTGAGGAATGGAGCTCTTTGACCCTGTGGGGGGTTTTTGTTTTTTTTTTTTTTCCAGTCCGCGGGCCTCTCACTGTCAGCCGCTCCGCGGCATGTGGGATCTTCCCGGACCGGGGCACGAACCCGTGTCCCCTGCATCGGCAGGCGGACTCTCAACCACTGCGCCACCAGGGAAGCCCTGACCCTGTGTTTTGAAATCGGGAAAGTTTACCCTTCAACTTGGGCTGGGCTTGCTTGGCCTCTCCTCAAGTAAAATGTTAAAACACCAGGGAGGCTCTTCCCAGATCAGACCTGGAAGATCAGGAACTACTGCTCTTTCCCGCAGGTGTTTTCACTGATGAAATTTATCAAAATGAAATTGAAAGCAGTTTTGGTTTATTGGCACCCGCCTTACCCTTGGGATTTCTTTTTTGGGCCATGCTGCAAAATTCTGCTACCCAGGACTCTACCAGCTGCAAGGGGAAGGAAGCTCAGGCTTTGGGATGAGACAGTTCTCATGGGTTTGAATCCCAGCACAGGCACTTTCTAGCCTGTGGATTTGGACGAGTTATTTGATATCTCGAAGGCCCAGTTTCATCAGTCATTCAGCATGTGTATAGATCCTCTCTGTTTCAGAGGGTGTCTGTAGACCCCGGATGAGCTCACACTTAGGAAGCAGCCCAGCGGGCACGAGGGGAGTTGGCGGCTCCTCCTGTGATGGAGTGCCAAGCCTGCTCTGTTGTTTATTTTCTCTTTTATATGTGGTGTATTTTTGTGCCTCAGGGAAGTGGTAAGACCTTGACCCCTGTCACAGGTTAATTAACTTGCTGAGAGTTGAAACAGCCATGAGATTCCACATTGTGTCCTACTTAAAGTTGAAGCGTATCAGCTGTAATCAGTGATACTGCTTGTACAAAGCCACCACCTGACCTTTCTGTCCCCCCCAGGACACCACAGGTTCCTGCCAACTCCTGTCAAATTCGTTGGCCTCTGTAAAGTCTTTTATCTACAACACGACCTGAAACTTTAATCACGAATTTATAAGTTCTTTTAAAGCTGCTTCTGAGACTGTTTCTTTGAGTGGGTCTCCTTAATGCAAGTGTACTATTTTGAAGTGTTTGCAAATAAGAACCAAGGGAGGAAAACACGGTGAGAAATGAGGGAAAACATAGAAAGTGTTCCTTGTTTGGACTGACCTTGGCACAGTTGCTCACTGCGTTGGTTTTCTGCGGCTGCTGTATTCTCTCCCAGTTCTGGAGGTCACAAGTCCCACCCAGGTCGCACAGGGCCTCGTACTTCCTGGAGGCTCCAGGGGACGGCCTGTTCCTTGCTTCTTCCAGCTGCTAGGGGCTGCCCTCGTGCTGGCAGGTCCCTCCTTGACTCTTCTGTCTCCTTTCCGACTCATGGGGGCTCTGTGGTCACTCCGGGCCCCCCGGGATACTCCCTCAAGATGAGCTGACCTTAATTCCCCTATGCCGTGTAGCCTGACATATTCACAGGTTCCAGGTAGGAGGATGTGGACCTCTTTGGGGGGCTGGGCTATTACTCTTCCAACTGCTTCTACAGAAAACCTCTGTTTGAGTGAGTTTCCATAATAATTGGTTGACTGCCTCGAAGGCATGAGACAGTACAAAGAAAAATCCTCGACTCATCTTGAAGTAGATTGTATTATTGGAGTAATTCAGACTGTATGTTGAAAATCACGGCAAGTTTGACTTTTCTTTTTCCATGTAGTCAGTCTCTTTTCTTACCTGGTTCTTCTCTAAACCAGTTATTTGCTCATAGCTCTATATTTTGATATGTCTGTATCCATGTGTACACACAGGTATTTTTCTGAAATTCCGAGTTAACATCCTAGAGGTAAAATGTTACACCTGTTCTCTGTCTCTGTTTTGAATTGAATTCAATAAATCGTATTCCATCCATGTAAGGTTTCTATTATACAGTGGGATTGGCAGTTTTTTTAAAGCCGTATGACCCTGGTCTTCTCTGAGGCCAGCTAGATTGGTCAGTCCGTAGAAGGATGAATGAGGCAGATGTATTGAATACATTCACTTTGAGTCATCAGTCGCCCTTTCCTTCACCTCCCCATTAAACCGGGCGGCTGAAGCCTCAGCAGCCACTGTCAGCACATAACAGGGTGTCCCACACAGTGAACAGGTAACCTCAGGTGATGCAAGTGCTCTCGGGAAAGGACAGCCGTAGGTCGTACACTGATGACCTCTGGGGAGGAGACCCTGGACAGTGGCACTTAGATGGGGAGGGAAGGGGAGGGGTCTCTGGAGAGGTGCTTCTGTGCCTGGGGCTTGAATCACAAGAGAGTAGACCCTGGGTCTGTACACTCTCCAGGGAACCCTGGTGCCCTGGAAGCATATCTGCTGCTCAGGAGAGCCTGACGGAAGGAAGGAAGGAAGGGGGGAGGGGCCACTAGGACTGGACCAACCCCCGCCCCGCCCCCTACACTGACCACGTGTGCTGCCGCGCACACGGCACTTTCTTTCTGACTGTGGTTCCCGTTCTGAGTCTCTCTGTGTGGGCGGGGGGCTCGGAGCTGTCTTCACAAGCTCCCAGGTGAGGTGCTGTTCTTACCTCATGTGACAGAAGGGCAGCTGGGCTAAGGTGCACAGAGGACTCTAACCCCGGCCCATATGACACAAAACCCCGACCCCTTAAACACGACATTCTCAGGCTGCTTGCGAGCATCCAACGTATCTTCTGAGGCGAGGCAAATATTGCTGTTCCCATTTTACAGAATAAGCTGAAGGCCGAGGAGGACGCACAGATGGCTCAGCTAAGCGTCGAATCCCAGCTTCTTGACTAATGTTTTCTGTTTGCAGTTATGACCGAGTGGTTCAAC
>NW_020837979.1:1716895-1832012 GCF_003676395.1 Aethalodelphis obliquidens | reverse complement strand
GGCTTTGATCCCTGGGGTGGGGTGGTGGTTGGTGGGGGGCTGTGATCCCTGGGGTGGGGTGGTGGTTGATTTGGTGTGACTCCTGAAGCCTTTATATGATGGGAAGCTTTCATAAGTCAATTACAACAGGTTTAAAGCCCTTTGTTATGTCCAAGGAACAGCTGCTCAGTTTTTAGGTGCTTGGAAATTTATTTTTCTTCTGTCCCAGAGTCATAGATTTCCTGGGTGGATTAAGCCTGTCCAAGACTCCACACTAGTTCTCACCCCCTCCCCAGCTCACCCCAGAAGTGAGCACAGGAGCACAGCCCTGCGCTCAAGCCGTGGCTCTGTTGTTCAGCAAGGCACTGAATCTCTGATCCTCTATCTCCCAAAAGCTCACACTTCCCTGAAAGGCGGGTGTTTGCAGAGTGACTGAGTGCCCCCACGTACTCCAGTGCCCTCCCCCAGACGGAGCAGTGCGCTGAGTTCACGCCCCGGACCCAGGAAGAGCACCTGTGAGGGGGGCTGTCAGAGTGACCTGGGGCCTGTGACACACTGTGCATGCTCGGGCCCCGCTCCTCGAGGGTCCCATGGGGGTGAAGCTGGGCACAGCATTTTCTAGGTTCCCTCCCACGTGCTGTTCGATGTGCACTGAGACGTACCAGGCCCAGCCAGTGCCTTACCTACCTGCTTTTCATGTAGTTAAGTCGTGCAGAAAATTTATAAATTGTTTTGACTGGTCTTAAGTGATGGGCTGTTCTTGTTCAAATCTCTTTTTGAAACTGTAATTAAGACAAACCCGGTATTCAAATAAAATATTCTCTGAAGCCCATTCCTATTACTGCTCTGGCCCCTCGCATTATTATTGAAAAAAGAGAAACGACCTTCATGACCTTCAGAAATCTAACCTGACAGTGAGTTCAGTATATAGGGAGATACGGCATGGACTTGAGATTTTCTGAACGCAGATAACAATATTGTCTACAATTTGGAAATGAGATTTGTGTAAACACCCTTCTCAGATATTGTGTACATTATGCCTAAGGTTTATGACACATCTCCTCCTTCCCCAAAGGTTTGTTAGCTCTAAATTTGGAAGTTAATTCATGAAAGAGGAGAACATGCATTATTTATAAGTGTCTTTAGCATCTAGCAGCAAGGGTCATGTT
This sequence comes from Aethalodelphis obliquidens, assembly GCF_003676395.1. Lineage (NCBI taxonomy): Eukaryota > Metazoa > Chordata > Mammalia > Artiodactyla > Delphinidae > Aethalodelphis > Aethalodelphis obliquidens. The sequence continues at coordinate 1,830,864 of NW_020837979.1, read as the reverse complement.
ATTTTAAAATGAATTCATGCTTTTGTGGAGTCAGTGCGCTAGGTCCCCTCTGTCTTCCTGAAGCCATCCCTATAAATAATGAGAACTCCTCTCTGTCAGAAAAGAAGGGGATCTGAGTCAATAGTCTTTCCATTATTCATCTCTTCCTAGTTTTGAGTAAACTTCTAGTCACTTAAAGGACTGAATGTTGAGTTTTTCTGCTGCAAAAATGCCCATCTTCTACCCGAGAGGTTACGAAATAGCTCATAACTATATTCATTACAGCCATTCAGGTATACCTTTGCTATTTATTACTTCCAGGATTGACTTAACTAGGTATGCAATGTACTGTATTTTTTTGTTTGTTTTAATAAACTTTTAATTTTGGAGTAATTTTGTATCACGGTTCACTCTCGGTATTGAATGTTTTATGGGTCTGGACAAATGTGTCATGACACGTGTCCACTACTATAGTATTATGCAGAATTGTCTCACTGCCCTAAAAGTCCCTGTGCTGCACCTCATCATCCCTCTTTCCCCTGTGCCCTTGGCCACTACTGATCTTTGTAATGTCTCTGAAGTTTTCCCATTTCCAGAATGTTATATTCTTGGAATTATTAAAGAAAAACTGACACTTGTTAAAGAACGGTTAAGCAGACTTTACTCAGGGGAGGACTCCGAGGGATTTTTGCCATAGGGGAGAGACATTGGGCTCAACCCCGCATACAAGAAGGAAGAGTGGGGATCTATAGCCCAGGAGCTGGGTGGGGAGTAGATGGATGGAAAACTACTAAGAGGAAACATCAGAGGTGAGGGGGGATTCTGGCTGCACTGACCTAACAGGGTCCTTCCTGAAAACAGGCCAGGACGGTCAGACATCACCTGGGTGAGGGTGGAGGATTCTGGCTGAACCAACTCAGCAGGATTCTTGCTAAAATTGGGCAATGGACATGGAAGTACAGACACAGAAATACAATAGTCAAGGTCTAGTCTGGGAAGAGGATTCAGAGGAGCCTGACGAAAGTTTGGTCAAGGAGAGTCTTTGTGAGAATCATACAGTCTCACCCTTTTCAGACGGGCTTCTTCCACTTAGTCGTGTGCATTTGAAGTTCCTTCATGTCTTTTCATGGCTTCACAGCTCATTTGTTGTTTTCTTTTTAATTTTTTTTAAATTTTAGGCTGCATTGGGTCTTTGTCGCTGCGCACGGGCTTTCTCCAGTTGCGGCGAGCGGGGGCTACTCTCTTGCAGTGCACAGGCTTCTCATTGCAGTGGCTTCTCTTGTTGCGGAGCACAGGCTCTAGGCGCGCAGGCTTCAGTAGCTGTGGCACGCGGGCTCAGTAGTTGTGGCTCGTGGGCTCTAGGGCACAGGCTCAGTAGCTGTGGCGCACGGGCTTAGTTGCTCCGCGGAATGTGGGACCTTCCCAGACCAGGGCTCAAACCCGTGTCCCCTGCATCGGCAGGCGGGTTCTTACCCACTGCGCCACCAGGGAAGCCCAGTTCTGTCACCGAGTGATATCCCCTTATCTGGACGGACCACAGTTTATTTGTCCATCACCAACTGAAGGGCATCTTGGTGGCTTCCAAATTTTGGCAATTATGAATGAAGCTGCTCTAAACATCTGTGTTTCAAGTTCCAGGAATAATTTTATATTTATGAAGAAGCTGCAAAGATAGTGCAAAGCATTCCTGACACCCCGCACCCAGTTTCCCTTAGTGCTAACGTCTTACCTGACCAGGGATGTTTGTCAGAAGTGAGAGATTAACGTTGCTTAGTGGTAGACAATTGACTAGCTTCACTTGGATTTCACTAATTTTCATGTTCTAGGATCCAATCCAGGACACCACATTGCGGTTTGGGTGCGTCATGGTCATTAAATATGGTCATAAAAGTCAGCTTATCCTGAGAAAATGGATGTAAAGATATCAGCTATAAGGATCTGGTGTTCCTTACTCTAGTGAACACGTTTAATTGTGATACGGTTATTTAGAATTTTTTGGAAAGTTTTCTGTTGTTGTTGTTTGTTTCTAGCAGAGAAGCAGAATTCCCCATGTGCGACATTAAGGTTCGCTTTATAAGGTCACCGTTTCTAAACAGCGTCCTAAAGCTTGTTGAAAGGAGGTCATCTTAAGGTTGAGTATTTGAGACCCTGGAGACAGCTGGTTGCCGAGCCGTAATAAAAGCTGTCCGGGTGTCGTTTTCCGAGTGGATGCAGCAGCCGTGGCCCTCGGCCGGGTGTCTAACGAGCCTCTCCAAATGTTTTGCTGGCAGAAGGACTCCATGAAAGATGACAGAGGAGGTCATCGTCATAGCCAAGTGGGACTACACGGCGCAGCAGGACCAGGAGCTGGACATCAAGAAGAACGAGCGCCTGTGGCTGCTGGACGACTCCAAGACCTGGTGGCGGGTGCGCAACGCGGCCAACAGGACAGGCTACGTGCCGTCCAACTACGTGGAGAGGAAGAACAGCCTGAAGAAGGGCTCCCTCGTGAAGAACCTCAAGGACACGCTCGGTGAGTGGCGGGCGCGGCAGGACCCCGGCCCGGCCTGGAGGGCGGGGCCCTGGTGCTTTCTCAGCGGGACTCGGGGTGGAGGTCATCTCTTTCATTTGCATTTGAGGAAAAAAAAAAGGGTATGTTTTAAATATTGACATCTTTCTACTTGTCTTTTTAAAAAATCTCTGGACATTGAGAGATCCAGTGCAGAAATATCCGGCTGGTCATTTCCTAGAGGTTCTCGAGTTTGGAGGTTTATGTGAGCTGGCCTTTCTGTGTGTTTCAGACCCCCCTGCGTGTCTCTGTCTCCTGGCATCAACTTTCTGGAGGGTCCTGAAATGGAATGACCACCTCTGGGCATGTCCCCAGGTCCGCCCAGGTCATCCCATCAAATCTTTTTCTCTCTCGAAATCCTGTGTGTGTGTGGTGTTTGCACATAGAGGAGGAGATGGCAAAAAAGTACTTTGCACCCGGGGAATTTTTTCCCTCTGTTAAACTGGTGGCGTTTCACGGCGCAGTCCTGGACGGTGGCAGCTAAGGTGGGGACTCGAGCGGCGGTGTGATGCGAGGCCGCCAGAGTGACCCGCAGGGGGCCTGCTGGGCGCCCAGCTTTCTTCCCACGTGCCTGTTCCCTTCCCTGGTGTCCGGACGTGGGAAAGAGCCTGAGTCCCCTGAAGTTGATGGTGTCCGATCTCGCCTTTGCGTGGACGTCCTGCGGAGGATGCGAGAGGGTGACTTCCTGAAGGTCAGCAGTGCCTCCTTCTGTGAGCACCATGTGGGTGGCCCCCGGGACCGCTGGTTATCACGGAAGAGTTTGCTCTTGAAACAGGTCAATGTTATCATTTCCTGGAGGCTTTCCTTTTTATTTCTAACAAGAGAATTAGTTTCACTTGAGGGAGGGGAACAGGCAGGAAACCTGAAAAGAAAATTAAACTCTGAATGTGATGAGTGTTGCAAAATATTCACCTTTCATTTTCTGAAGTCTTGAAGGGTCCACTGACTCTTCAAAACCAAGTAAAGGGCTTCCCTGGTGGCGCAGTGGTTGAGAGTCCGCCTGCCGAAGCAGGGGACGCGGGTTCGTGCCCCGGTCTGGGAAGATCCCACATACTGCGGAGCGGCTGGGCCCGTGAGCCATGGCCGCTGAGCCTGCGCGTCCGGAGCCTGTGCTCCGCAACGGGAGAGGCCACAGCGGTGAGAGGCCCGCGTACCGCCAAAAAACAAAATACAAACAAACAAAAAAAAACAAGTAAAGCCTTCATTCATTGGGTAGTAATTTTGTGTTGTGGGTTAGGTTATTTTCACGACTTGGAGAGAGAAATGAGACACTGGCCTGCGTGAGAATCACACCAGCTACCGTAGATTCTGCATGATGGAGAAACTCCGTTTTTCATGAGCAATCTGATTCTTTTTCACAAAAGTGACCCTCTTTATTGTTTTTTCCAAGCAAGTCACTTGAAAGAAACGTTGTTGTCCTGTGCTTATAACTCTCTATTAACTGTGGCTAAGAAATGCGGGAAGCGTGAGTAGGTAAATACTTTAGGAGTGCCCTGCGCTTAATTTTATTTATTTTTTCCAATTTCAGCTTCTCACCCACTAAAGTACCTTTTTTTGGAGATGCTCAACATTGTTGACTTGTTTTGTCTTCTTATCCTTTTTCAAAACTACATTCTCAAGATTCTAGTAAAGAATGAAACACCCAGAAATGGAACGGAATGCTGGGGAGTGAAATAAGGCGAAGCAAAAGCCCTCTGACTTACCTACAATTCCCTGGAACAGCTCGTCATCCCTCCCTTCAGTTTTTAGAACGAGAAGACAGCTGAGCTCTGCAGCACATGTGGCGCTGGGGTTCGGTTTTTCACGAGTGGCAGTCAGTCCCCAGGGCTCCTCTCAGAACTCGGGGGGCCTGGCTCAGCCAGCCTGTCCTCGTGTGGGTGCCAGGCTGGCTCCCCCGCCCCAACAGATGGCCCCCCAGCTCTGCGGGCACACGTCTCCTTCCACAGAGCCAGCCAAGTTCCATTTTGGGAGAACACAGATTGTTAGAAAGCTCTTCCTGAAATAGAATCAAAGTTGGCTTCTCTTTAACCCTCTCCCCTCGGCTCTCCTTGGCCCTCGAGAGCCGTGCTGGGGAGACCTGCTGCTCTTCTGTGGACCGACCACCCTTTTCCAGGCCTCCTCCCCCGTCAGGCACATTACTGCCTTGGAAACGTTTGTACCTAGCGTTATTTAATGTAAAAACACCAACAAAGCTATGTTCTGAACATCCGTATCTATCCGTGGTAGTTAGTATTTGTAGTCTAGAGACTGTTGGAGGTCAGTATGCCCATTGCCGAGGAGAAATACCCCCATTCATTGTCTGTCTTTTTTGCTTCCATGTGTTTGTCGTGGTCACCCAGAGCCTTGCTTTTGTTGGACAAAGAGAGACCTTGTTGTCTCGGCATGAGTTTTCCATTGCCCCCCTTGAACGGGGTCACAGAGAAGGGAGGTACCCAGACAAGAACCACCGTGGCGGTGTGACTTACTATTTCTCCATCGTCAGACCTGACAAGGCACCAGCGTCGAGAAGGAAGGTGGGAAAACTTTCCGTAGCCTCTCCTGCCGCCCACTGGTCTCCGTTACAGAGAAGACTGGAGCTAAAGCATCCGTGGCTTCCTGTGTAAATTACCGTGACGGGTGTGCTGTTGGAATTATAGTGTGATCATAGACTGATTACGCACCCAGCGGAAGTTCTCTCTACTGTGTATTAGAAGGAGTGAAAACAATGTCAAAGACACCACCACACATGTGGACCTTCTAATAGCGACTCGTGACATCATCCGCATTTGTAATTCTACTGCCATGGAAATCCACCCGGTTTCTAAAGCCACGGTTAAGATTTCCCTGGCAGGCACCTGGTTTGAAACACAATAGCACTGGACTCCCCGTCAGAGTCCCTGTGTTCTCCTTGTGTGTTGGCATCTCTAACTGCCGGGGACCGTGACTTGGCAGAACTCTCTCCTGCCTTTCTGTATCCCTGTGCTGTGCTGAGGTCGGTCGCCAATTTAATTTAATCTCATGTAATAGTTTGTTACAGTAACCTCCAGAAAGCGGTACCTTTCCCAAAAAGTTCTCTCCGTTAGGAAAGGACTAACGCTCTTCCTTTTCCCTTAATAATTTATAATTAAATAAAACAATATGACCTCGTGTTTGTAGACGGGTAGCACGTTGATACACTAGGTCTCCTCTCACGTTCAGCTTATGATCACGATTAGTCAAAGAGAGCTTTTCCACGGACAATAAGGAGCCGTCCTCAGAACCGTTCCTGCTGGCAGAGCCCAGGCGATGTTCTGAAAGGCTCGCTGCCTTCCTGGGCTCCGGCCTGGCCTTGGTGTTTTCCACGACCCAACTCATCAAACCATGCAGGTTAGGTGTTGGAAAGTGTTGTGCTAAGTCTTGCAAGATGGGGAAGCTGCTCCCGGGGAGGGATTTTACTGAAGAGCGGTTTCTGTCACCACTTGACAACGGCAGCTGGAACCCGCCGAAGCCCTGAAGGTTAACTGTCTTCGCGATGGTTGCCTGAGGCCCAGGTGCTGACTTGGGCTACCCAGGAAGCTACGGTGCCGTTTATAATCTGTTAGCATCCGCCCGTGGAGGGCTTGTTCCAAGGCACGCACATCCACCCTCCTGCGGCATGTGGAACCGGAAGTGAGCCGCCCCCGGGGCTGCCGCTTTAGCCTTGGCCCCAGTGTGCCCCTGCCTGAGGCCAGGTAGTCACCTGCCAGTGATGAGCTCCGGAGCGGTGCCCACCTCTGCGACTCCAAGCCAGCCCTGGGAGCAGAGAGTGGCCACGGTGGGGGGACCAGTGCTCACTAACTGCAGGAGCCCTTGCGCGGTCTGGGTTGATGCTTTTGGCCGGGGAGGGGCGGTTCCTGGGGGTGAAGTTCCCAGGGCTCCTCGAGGCATGTCCATGTACGGCTGACTGAGCGTCTTCCCCAAGAGAAGGCCTGTGGCAGAGATGGGTCACATGCCTTTAGCGTGAACTGGGTTTTTTTTCACCAAGTTGACTGTCAGGGCTTACTGGGTGGGCGTTTGACAGGGCTACGTCACAGAGATAAGCAGCTAGGATGTTAGAGGGAATCCTAGTGATGCTGGGTTCCCTGTTTTAGAGATGAAAGCCAGGGCCTTACTAGCAAAACCAGAGTGGGGTCTGAGTATGACAGTGATCGCGTATCGGTGTTAACTTCCCGGTTTTGTGTCGAGGATGCCCTTGTGTGTGGAGATGACACCGTGTTGAGGTGATGGGACAGGGCGCTGGCAGCCTATTCTCAGAGAGTTCAGGGAAAATAACGTCTTTGTGCTCTTCTTACAACTTATCTGTACATCGAACAAACGGGCAGACGTAGAGTGGCTTAGGGACTACCCCAGGCCGTGACGCTGGATCATAGCAGGGGAGAGGTTGTACCTCGGGCTTCCTGTTCTCTCCGGGCATCTGCGGTGCCGCAGGGCCTTACAATCGTCATCAGTCTTTCAGAGATCAGAGGATCGCCGAGGACCTGCTGAGATTGGACCTAACACACGAGGTTGCCGCCGGGTATGAACGTGCCAGCCGCTTCTTCCTCAGAATGGTTCCCCAGGACTTGGTTCCGAACTTTCCGTAATCATCCAGCAGGTGCCCTCCGTATCACTGGCAGGCAGGTGAGGGAACCCCGCTTCCTGCCGGAGCGGCCCAGGCTGCTCTGGGCCAGTTCAATGTAGGCATTTTTGTTACAACAGAGATGGGGCGAGAGATGGGCCCCAGCCTCCGTGATGGGGAGGCCGTGGGGGGATTTTCTTTCCGGCACTGCGGGACTGTGGGTCTTTGCTGTGATCAGAAGCGTTCTCAGTAGGGCTGAAGCGGGGCAGGCTCTGTCCAGATGAGCCACGGGTGACGGATGCTGTAGTCGCTGGTTGTCACAGGCTTAGCTGGAGTCGTCCCTCCCTCGCTCTGTCCCTTGGAAATGCTTCTAAGCCACCTGGTTCCCCGCTGAGTGACCTTCGGGAACAATTACCAAAGGCTTTGAAGCAGGGATGCAGACGTGGTGTCGGGATCGGCTCCGTGTCACAGGGTGTGTGTGGATCAGACGGGGGAGGCCGGCTGGACGTTCTTTCACCTGGTGGGTAGAGTTCAGCCCCTGACTCTCTGCAGCCTGTGATGTAACTGGAAGAGTGACAGTGGCCCGGATGCGCGGGGGCCATTAGGACAGTGGCGCTGCCCCTCCTGGCCCACCAGAAACGGCTGGATGAGGCCACTCGGGCCTCTCTTACCCTTGCGGAAGCAGCGTACGTAGGAGGGTGAGGCTGGGGTCTTTTCAGATCCAGGCCCGGCACACGCCCACGCGCCAGTTGAGCGATTTGGGGCCGTGGAAGCCGCGGAGCCTCAGCTGCGGTGCCTGCGGGGCGGGATGAGGGACCACTCGTCTCATCAGATGGTCGAGGCTGAACTCCTTCACGTGAAGGATGCTCGGGGCTGGTCTTCGGTGGAGGGAGAGGCAGAGGCTGGGAGCAGGGGCCGCGTGGGAGGACAGTGAGTGAGCCGGCGGCACTGAGGGCCCTGGGTGACCCACACTGGGGAGGCCCCCATCATTAGGCCTGATGCTTTTGCAAAGGAGAGCCCCAGCGGTTGTCCTGTGGTGGACGGGGTGGTGGCCGTCGGGGTGTTTGGCAGGCATCTTGATTCTGGTCCTCGGGGTGGGAGCGGCGGTGCCAGTGTGTCAGCAGGAGGCTGGGGACGAGATCTCAGGGTGGCCCGGGGGGATGTCACCAGCCCTGGGCTTCGAGGGAAGGCCCAGAACTCTGTGCCAACCGGGTGTGAAGCAGCAGGTTAGTCACAGGTGACTCAAGGGTCTGCAGCCTGAATGAACAACCGGCGGAAAGACCAGAGGGTTAGGGAAGTAGGAAGAGAACCTGGGCCGTGGTGACGAGACGCGCTGGAGTTGATGGCGGGCCCTTCGGTGGGAATGTTTCACGCTTCAGGCGTGAGTCTCAACTTCAGGAGACAAAATTCAGATTTTGCTGTCACACACGGCCTGCAGGGGAGCCCTGGCGTTGGAGGCATTTCGCGAGGTTCCTCCACCAAGCTTCCACTCCGCCGTGGTCTCGGGGGCCTCCGTCTACTTTCTACAGCTGCCTCCAAGCCCTCCCCCGGGAGGGAGGCCCCGTGACAGCCGGTGCCTGGGACCCGCGGGCTCCACAACCACCATCCCCGCGCTCCCGACACCCATGTCACGCCCGAAGCCAAAAGGAAAGCTTAATGCAGCAGCAGAATTCAACCCGAGACCCGGAACGGATGTCGTGTGCGTTTTCCAGTGTGTAGGCAGTGATAACGATTTCTGTGTGCCTCTCTGGTGCTACCTACCTGTACAGCTTTTTGTTTAATCTTCCCAGTAACCCTCAGAGGAATATACTAACATCCTTATATTTCACGTGAAAAAAATGAGACTCGGAGGTTAAGGGATGTGTGTGCCCAAGAACACACAGTAAGTGATGGGTTGAAATTCAGAGCAGGTCTGCCCGACTCCTCAAGCTCTGCTGTTGTTGGTCAGCCTCGGGGGTTGGGGATTCAGATTGCGGGGAGCCCTGGGGGGTGGGTGAGGGGAATGCCGCCTGCTTGGCATCAGTATTGGTGCATGCAGTCGCTCCCTGGTCCCGCCTGCACGGCTGGGTTGGTTTTCTCCCACCCTTGCTGCAGCCCCTGGGACTCGAGGGGACCAGCTAAACTTCGTAAGCATCGTTTCCTCCCGGCCCTGGGGGTTCACTTATCAATAACCGCCTGGTTCCGTCACACTGAGGGGAGCAGGAGCCTTTAATTAAAATGATTCGGAGGCCGAGTGTCCCATGAACTCACCTGCTTTTCCCCAGATCGATTCTTATTTCGGCAGTAGTTGTGTCGGCAGCAGGCATGTTCCGGGGGGTCTGCGCGCGTGAGATTTCAGCCGTCTTTGCCGTTCACAGGCTCTTTGTGTGACACGGGTTTCTGCACTCAGGTAGTCCTCAGAATTATCCTCTCTGAAATGCCTGTCTTTTATAAAACTGTTCATTGAAGACTGGCATACTTATTAAAAAAAAGAAAATTGGAAAATAGAAAAAAAACAAAAATCACCTGTGATCTTATCACCCAGAAATAATCACTGTTGGCGTTTGCATCTGTTTGCTAAGTATCTCTACACACGTAGAATCAAAATCAGGTTGCAAAGGTGACTTCTTCCCATCAAAACCACTGTCACCAGGCAGTCAGTCCTGCAACGTCTACCCGTTCGCGGAAGCCTGATCGCGACACGTGCTGGAAAGGACCTTTGCCGAGTGAGTTTGGTCCATGCCTCCCGGTTCCTTAGTGGTCAGGATGCTCTGTATAAAACCGAAGAGGAGAAGCTGATTCTTTACAGTGCATTTGTCTTAGAAGTAGCTTGGTTTCCTAGGTTGAATGTCCATAAAGAATAAGAAAATTACCGTTAGTCTTTTTACATGTCACTTAAACATACTTCCTAAACTCAGTCACCTTCTAAGGAATCAGTACAAAAAGTACAAAGTACATTTTTCTCACTTAAAGTGCAGAGCCAGACCACGCCCCATGAAAAGTTTGTATGTAACATGCGAAGAAGATTGACAGACCTCAATTTGATTTTAAAGGTCCAGCTTCTCCAACCTATCACCTCTTCCCCGTATTAAAGCAGGGACTCTGGGTTTTCAGAGCTGCATTTAACACTTGAGGTTGACCTTTTCGGTCTCTGTTGTATAATCTACCGTTGTACGAACCCGAATTAGGTATTATGTCGCATAACTTAGAACTCTTTAGAATTCTGTCCTGCGAGATCGTTCGCGGTACAAATGGCCCGCCGAATGTAATGCCCACAGACTATGGAAACGTCTACAGCGATTGTGGTGCTGGCGCCCAAAATACACTTGGGTTTGTTTGCATATATCGTAAGTGTCCAAGTATTTAGAACAAGAAACGTAAAACAACTCACAACGGATTAGTGGGAGGATAATTAGAAAATAGAGACAGATTGTTCAAAAGAATGCTAAGGGGAGAAGAGCCAGGAGAGGGGATGGGGAAGGAGGAGGGGTCTACGCTTGGGAGATAGAGGAGAAGCAGGTGTGCAGTGACATGGGGTCTTGAAGCCAGACGCGTCGGCCCCCGGGCCCCTCGAGCCCTGAGGAAGGACAAGGACACCATGTAAAGCATTTCCCAGTTTCTTTCCCAGCGACTGGCACCTGGGTTGCTTCTTATTAAAATGATCGTTTTTCTAAAGAACATCGATACCAGCCTTTCTTGACTCAAAGTTACTCAAGTGGGAGCCTTCAGTTTTAGAATAGAGAAAACGTAGACTACAGATGCTGAGAATTAAGTAAAATCTTCTCTCCGTGTTTCCAACTGCGCTTCCCCACATGGCCCGCACTCAGTTTCAGATCTCGTCCATATGTCTCGAACGTTCCTCTTGCCTATTACACGCTCGTGTCTGTCGCCGGGGCCAGTGTGGGGTGCAGGGGGGTTTGTTCAGGACGGGTGCTGTGGTGCTGACTGCAGAGCCTCTGGGGCTGCTGGAAGGCCAACCAGGCGCCTCCTGCCCTGAGCCCCGCGCCCTGCAGCCACCGCTGCTCTCTGCACGGGCGGGCACCTGCTCACATCACTTTGTCCACAAGCCGCTCCCCGATCAGCCCCTGCAGCCTGCCGTCCCTCTCTCTCAACTCTTAACTTCGTTCTCTGCTTCCAAACTCACGGATTCTGTGAGCGTCCAGATTGTCTCCCGTGGTTCTCACGGCTGGGAAGCCACCTGGAGGGCAGCTCTTGGTGAGTTTTCGGGCTGGGGGTCTCCTGGAAGCCAGCCATCCTAGGGTGGCTGTTTGCAGGGAACCTCCATTGATTTTATAGTTTTGGCTTTTTTCACGGAGCAAAGCAGTTGAGAGTCTAACTTGGAAAATGTACAAGTGGGTGTTCATCGTGGAGCGTGAATTGGTAGTGAAATGGCTGGGGTCCTTAGGCACTGGTCTAAAGTGACCCGTCCTGTAGTATTTAGCCCAGCGTGCCCAGCCAGACCCTGGTGACAGGAGTTGGCTGTAGGATCCAAAAGGGCCACTGACGGTTCTCCTGTGGTTGTTTTTGTGTAGCCTAGTATGTACAGTTAAGTTTAAAAAGTGAAATTACAATTTCTTTAAAAATTCTTTTGACTCGCATCCGTGCTACCGTTTGGCTTTCGCGTTTGGTTGACCATATCCTGTGCTTCTAAACCACTTTTCTTCAGGCTTACACATTCAGTCATGTTCTATGCCTGCCTGCTCACGAGGGAACGGGCTCTCTCGGGGGCAGGGATGGAAATTCCGGTTCTGGGCCCTGGGCCTGTGCGATGGTAGCCTTTGCCCCGACACATCTCCGTCTTGTGCCGGCTGCTGGTACATCCACCCGCTGGAAAGGGGACCATCCGGGCACGTGGATGGTGAATGGCTCCCTTGTCCCTCGGCCAGCTGGCGGCCCGACGCGGGCCGTGTGGATCTGCCACAGGGGTGGCAGCTCCCATCCATCTCATGAAGGCTCCTTCCTCCCCCTGCCCCGTCCTGGACCAGCCCTCCCTGAACTTGGGGGTTCCATACGGCGCGTAAGGGCACGTTTCATCGTAGGGTGAGGGGTACACACCTAAGGTGCGCGTGCCTAGGAATAAAGAAGTAAACCCCCTGGGTTCGTGGCAGTTTCGGGGGGGGGAGCATGGAGCCCCCGGTGTTTCCCACAGGCCGCACAGCAGACTGACTCCGCTTTAGGAAAGGACAGTGTTTTTCACCTTCGAAAGCTCGATTTAAGCTGCTAGTGGGAGAAAGGCTCCTGGCCCGACTTTATCCTCAGCACTTCACCTCCCTGGGGCCTGGCACATCCCGCCCGTCAGGAGAATGTGTTCCCCGCTCTTGCTGTCAGGACCTTACAGGGCAAGCGTCTGCTTTTCTGGTGCGGACGTGGCAGCGGCAGCCGCAGGGCTGCGGTTTCCTGCGGGTGAAATGGGTCCCCGGGACCAGCTGGACAATACCAGGCATCTCAGACCTGGGCATGAGAGCCATCACCCGGCTGCTCCAGGTGACGCCTGCCCTCCTGTCACTCACTCAGAGGCGTGACCGCGGTGCGACCCGCTGGACGTGCAAGCCCAGGGAGGACGAAGCTGACCCCTAGGGCTGCATTTAGTCCTCCGTCCTGGACGCGGCTGGGAAGTGGGGTGTCCTCCTCTTCGAGTGGACCCGGTCCCTGTCAGTGAGGCAGGCACGGTGCCAGGCGCAGTATCTTCCACCAGTGACGCGGGGACGAGGGTGAGATGGACCAGCTCTGTGCCCTGCCCGCCACAGTCATGCTGCCTCTGCCGGGCGCGTCTCTGCCCCTCCCTCCCCTCCCCGTCCCCTCCCCAGACCCCTGCCCAGTCCCCCCACCCCCGTTCTCCACACACTCTACATCCTCCCCAGGCTCGCACGTCCAGCAGGTAGCAGCGGTTGCGCCTCTGAGTGACAGGAGGGGCAGGTGCCACCTGGGGCAGCCACACCCCAGTCTGCTTGGCCTGAGCCCCGGCCGGCTCTCAGATGCTCTGCACTGACCAGCCCATCCGTCGCTCTCCGGGCTGCCCTGGGGGGTTCCTCCGAGACCCACCTCGGATGGGGCCGGTGGCCCTGGGTCCCCGTGCAGAGCAGAGCAGAAGTCGAGGTCAGGGGGCTTCGGTCGGTTAGGCCTAACGTCCATGCCACCCAGAATCACAGACCTCGAGTGCGGGCTCTTGGGGTAAATATTCAACCCCAGGCTGCTCTGGGATTAGGAAGCACGGCCTGTGTCTGCTCACCCCCGCGCACAAGCCTGGGGCTCCCCAACTTTTGCTCTGTTTTCTGCGGCGTACTCACAAGCGTACCTGTTTTCTCAGGGGGGCTCACCAGTTTGGCGTATTTCAGGAGGTGAGGTGGAAGCAGGGGAACGAGAGTGGGGAAGGGTCATTTTATTTCTTCCAGAGTCCTTAATCAAAGTGACAGAAATCCAGAAATCAACTCAAAAGTAGCTAAAGAAAAGCAACAGGAAGAAGAGGAGAATTTAGAGAGATTAGCTCACATCATTGGGAAGTGTGGTTGGATTCCCGGGCTCAGCTCATGTCATCCAGGTTCTGTCTCTGGGCCTCTTCTCCACACAGGCGCCTACAGGTGGGGCTGACTCTTGAGAGCCAGTTTCCCCCACCCCAGACTGCAGGGGGAGTTTTGATCCAAGCCCTGGGGATGGGCCCTGCTGAGACCGCGAGAAGAGAGACACTGTTGAACAGAGATGGCGTAGCGGGTGTGGGACAGATTGAAGCAAGAGAGAACTACTGCATTAATCCTAAATGGTGGCCCTTCAGAAAACCTTCAGTTTAGTGAATGGGAGGTTTTTCCTTTATTCAGATACTCGACTGTGAATCCTGGCACTAGACATTCTCTGAGAGTGGAAGCTAGTCTGAAAAACTAGATACAAACTAAATGAACATATAGGACCACGAATAGCTATTAGGAGCCAAACATTAAATATATCCTCTTATATGAAAAGTTATTTCAGCTACTTTGTACCTGAACCAATCGTGTCAGACCTCCTTAGCGTTTAGTGATAAAAAGCTTCTGTATTAATAATTTCAGTTGACGTTCCTAACCCTGATGGGGAAAAAGCCCCACAAATTAATAACCTCTATGCTTAACTTAGTATAAATGACATTTTAAGTGCAAGGAAATTTTCTACTTGCATCTGGTTTATGTCACAAATCTGATTCGTAGCAAAAATAAAATGGCTTTGCCGTAGAGCTCCTGAAACTCAGCTGCGCTGTGTCTAAATGTATGGGCTGGAATGCTTGTACGAACTGTCCAATTTGTTTGGCATTTTATCTTAAATCTCCAGAGTTCCAGCTGGAAGATGACAGAACATATTTTAAAGTCGTCTGCTGTAACATCCCTTTATCTTTTTTTTTGGTGGGGTGGGGGTACGCGGGCCTCTCACTGCTGTGGCCTCTCCCGTTGCGGAGCACAGGCTCCAGACGCGCAGGCTCAGCGGCCATGGCTCACGGGCCCAGCCACTCCGCGGCACGTGGGATCTTCCCAGACCGGGGCACGAACCCGCGTCCCCTGCATCAGCAGGCGGACTCCCAACCGCTGCGCCACTAGGGAAGCCCTTGCTTTTTTTTTAAGTAGTGATTTCCATTCCTTCTTCGTTCTTTCCTCGTGGAAGGTATGGCATTTTATACATTACTGAACGAGCTTAGAGAAAGTCATAACTTTGCGGGAAGAAAGTTACTCAACATCGCCAAATGCAGCGTGCTGGCAGTAGGAAAGGTTTCCTAGTGGCCACGTTCTACATATTCTCATCCATGATGCGATGGGTCCAGTGCGGGCCGCATCAACACCTGCAACAAAACGTCCAAACACCACATTCTGTACGGTGGAGGATTTTACGGTGAACTTGAGAACTAAAAGAGACGCACACCATTTGAACTCGTCCTAGATCTTGTGAAAACATGTTAGTGCTCTCCGGGCCTCAGTCCGTCCATCGTGGCCTGGCCGGAGCTGCCTGGGTGTCCCGCACCACGTGTTCGGTACCCGAGGCCAGGGTGTGGTGAGGAATGTGGCCAGCTGCTCTGGGAGGTGCTTCTGTCTGCAGCCCAGGCTGACCCGGAATCCGTGCTCTGGCCCTGGGGAGCAGGCCTTGGAAAGGGCCAGGAAGCGCGTTCTCCCAAATGTGGCCCAGAGAGGGGGCGAGCGGAAGCCCTGGTTAGCGAGGGCATCTGGTGGGCCAGGTCCTGGTTAGTTACTGTTCAGTAGGTGAAGATGGGCTGGGACTTGGCAGAAGGGGTGTGAGGCTCTTGCCTCTCCTGTTGGGAAAAACATGAAATCAGAAGGAAATTAATCACATTATCCTTGTTAAAATCACAACACACATTGGAGTCAGGTTGTGTTTTTGATACAACTGGAAGAAGGAGGTGGTCTGACTTGAATGAACGAAGAAAAAGAAAGCAGAAGATGTGGGGAAATACACAGGCAGAGAAAGTGGGGAGCAGGGGAGTTCCCACACTGCCTCCTTCCCTAAAAGATAACGGATTTGCCTTTGAATTAGAGCCTGGACGCCAAGGCCGTTCAGAGCCTGGGGCTCATACACGGGTCTCTGTCCCCTCCGACCTGGCATCTCGTAGCTGGCACGCGGCGGCAGTCATGTGGCCTCAGGGGAGGTCCAGGCAGGGGGAGATGATGGGGTCCTGAACCTCCAGAGCCTCCTCGTTCGACGTCCTTGTGATCCCGGCCGCGTGACTCTCCGGAGCCATTCACCTGGTTGTCCTCATTCAGAAAGGCCGCCCTGGCTGCTGGTGGGTGGGTCCCCTCCCTCCTGCTGTTCCCCGGGGCTCCCCAGGGCTCCCAGCCCTTCAGCCCCATCCACCCGGGCTCTGGCCTCGGGCAGAATCAGGGTCAGGGAAGAACTGGGGAAGAAGAGGAAGCTGAGAGCCTTTGTCAACAACCCAGGACTTTGTTCTGTTTACACATTTCCACCCGATGCCCCCTCCAGCCTGCCCCAGCTGTCCCCAGACTTGTCCTGGGGCCCCGGCCTGTTGCTCCTGATGCATTTCTTATCCCAAACCTTCTTTCCCTAACCTCAGCCCCACTTCCACCCGGACACACAGGGCCCATTTCATTCCCTAGAATCAGAGGAAGTGTTCATCACAGTTTGGGAGGGTGCATGAGGGGTCTTGAAACCCCATTTCAGAGCCCGGAACGCATTTGCCCGTGGAAATCATGACACGAGTAACGAGCATCTGCCGTCACGCTTCACGCTAGCCTCTGACGGAACTGTGCTTCTTGATGACTCTGGATTAAATAGGCTTCCATTGGATCACGGTCTGTCTGTGCCACTCCACTGGCTGCGTGTGTTGGGCCAGTTCCCTGGTCTCGTTCAGCCTCGGTTTCCCCATCTGCAGAAATGGGGGGAGCCGGGTCTGTCACAGGACCATCGTGAGGTTCAGATCATGTAGATGTCAGTGCGGCCAGGCTCCTCCCTACCCGCCCCTGACACACGCCTGCCTCCTGCATTTCACTGCGCCAGCCGCCATGTATCTCTGCTCCCATAAGATAATGTTTCCCAGGTGCCAAACGCCTGACGGGCAAAGTTTCTGTTTGGGTGGCCGTCTGGCACGTAGGGTCACGGCCAAGAGTGTTCAGAGAGGACTTAGACCCTCTCCTGCTAAAATATCTGAGAAAAAAGAAATTCAACACCCAGCTCAACACCAGTTAGGAAGAGTAATAACTATTCGTAAAGCACGTTCTGTGCTTTATATGCGTAATCTGAACTTAGGTACCTGTTCTAGGCTTATTTGTCCACCCTCAAAATTCATATGTTGATGTCCCATTCCCCAGAATCTCAAAGTGTGGCTGTATTTGTATAGGGCCTTTAAACAGGTAATTAAGTTTAAATGAGGTTTCTTAGGGTGGCCCTCATTCAGCATGACTGGTGTCCTGTAAGGAGAGGAAATTAGGACACAGAATGCAGACGCGGTGAGAAGGCAGCCGTCTGTAAGCCAGGGAGAGAGACCTCTGAAGGAACCAGCCCTGTTGACCCTTCATCTGTGACTTCCAGCCCCCAGAACCATGAGAAAACACGTTTCTGTTGTCGAAGCCCCGGAGTCTGTTACGGCCCCCCTCGCAGACTGATCCAGTGCCATCGTCCACATTTTAGGGTAAGAAAACTAAGACCCAGAGAGGCTAAGTAACTTGCCCAAGAGCACACAGCTAATTAGTGGCTGACGCGGGATTCCTGCTGGGGCTGTGCTCTCAGTCATTCTGCTGTGCTACCCCCAAGACCCCAGCCCGGAGTTGCCTCAAAGACTGTTTAGGTCATGTTAGAGCAAAACAGGTTAATTTTCCAGGGCTGTTTGTACGTAGAAAGTTCCAGTCTTGATAGAGACATATAAGCTTCTCTTATGGGCAGGGAGTGTGCCTGTCTTACCTCACTCTCCCCAGAGTCTAGGAAGGTTCCTGGAAGGAGCTCAAGGCTGAAGTAATTAAATTATTTTGTGTTTGAAAAAAAGCAGACAAAGCAGTATGTTCATTCAGCGGTATGACTGACTTACGTAAGTGTCTTCCACGACGCGTTATGAAGCATAAGGTCTTCCATGGCGTATTACGAGGCGTAAGGTCTGCCGTTGTCTTTTCTGTTGATCTTGACACCTTTCCGCCTTTTTTAATATATATTTTAATTTTATTGGATTATAGTTGACTTACAATGTTGTGTTAGTTTCGGGTGTACAGCAAAGTGATTCAGTTATACATATACATATGTTTCATTCTTAGATTCTTTTCTCATATAGGTTATTCCAGAGTATTGGGTAGAGTTCCCTGTGCTCTACAGTAGGTCCCTGTTGGTTATCTATCTTACGTATAGTAGTGTGCAGTGATACCTTTACGTCTTGATGAATATTCTAAAAGCTGCTCTTCCCTGGCTCTTCAGGTAGGCTTCCTCGCTCACAAATTTGGAAAGGTCTCCTAGAGAGTTATTTTTAAATGTTATTTCTTGAAATCGTTGTTACCCATAGAGATTGCACTCTGCCTGGCCATTCCCGCTCTGCGTGCTGACGGCCCCGGGAGGTTTGAAGGCCTTCGTGCCCGAGATTCCTGGGTGGAAGTTTACTTCCATGAACTGTCCCATGTGCCTCTGGATTAGGACGCCATTGAATCATCACAATGCCGTGTCATTGCAGAGTTGAACTCACCTAGCTTTGAAATCAGAGGTTGAGAGGTTCATGTTTTCAGGTGTAAAGTAAATGAACTCTTACATGGAAATCGAAATGTTTAACTTGGTCCAGTGTCCCGGCTTACACTTCATTTCCCGTGCACTTGAGTAAGACGCTGAAGAACAAAAAGAAACAGCAGAAGCCATTAGCTTGAAGAGTTAGTGTCTCGGAGCCTCCCTGGTGGTGCAGTGGTTAAGAATCCGCCTGCCAGTGCAGGGGAGGCGGGTTCGAGCCTTGGTCTGGGAAGATCCCACATGCTGCGGAGCAGCTAAACCCGTGCGCCACAATTACTGAGCCTGTGCCCTAGAGCCCGCGAGCCACAACTACTGAGCCCACATGCTACAACTACTGAAGCCCAGGCACTCTAGGGCCTGTGTTCCGCAACAAGAGAAGCCCGCACACTGCAACGAAGAGTAGCCCCCGCTCGCCACAACTAGAGAAAGCCCGCGCGCAGCAACGAAGACTCAACGCAGCCAAAAATAAATAAATAAAATAAATATATTAAAAAAAAAAAAAGAATTGGTGTGTCCACTTGAAGATCCAAGTGAGTGAGCACTTATCACGGGTGTGCTGTCACCTCACACTCCTTGCCCTGCGTGTGGCACTGAGCGGAGCACGTGTCCCGGCGCAGAGAACGCAGCCAGGCGGGTCTGCTCTGGAAGCCAGCGCCCAACTCTCCGTGGTCGGAGACGATCATGATGCCTCCTTTCATTCCTCTGAGCACCCCACCTGGCAGGGGAGTAGGAGCAAAGGTAATTCTCAGGACCAAGCTGTCTTTACTGCAGGGAATTAAGGGAGAAGGAGGTACAAGCTACCCATAAAAGCGCTGTGGTGTCCTTTCAGGAGAAAACAAACATTTGCCGGTGGCCACAGTTTCCATGCCACGAAAACCTCCTCCCTGACTTAGCTGGGAGACGTGGCGGGTGAGCGGCATGGCGGGCCCCCCGTCCAGGTCCACGTCCGCATCTCTGGGGCCGACGTGCCCTCCTCCCCTCGGCTCACTTTCTACAAGGTTCCGGAATTCCGTGCATTTTAACCAGGTTAAAGCATTTTTCCTTAGGGCTTTTCCAGCTGTGTTCCTCAGGCACAGGAAGGGATAATTTTCACATTGTAGCTCAGCACTGACTCACATATGTGACTGAAGCAGCAATTCTATGTTTGATGCACTCTGAGATTTTCTATTTTGTTCCCTTTTAAAAAGAAGACAGCACGTACACACAGGCTGGTCACAACCCCGTTAAACCGATTTTCTGATCCATTAGTGGTTTTTCAATGAGAATGTGAAAAATTCTGCCTTAGATTTAATGTACCGGCTATTTTGTTTTCTTCTAATTCACTCATCACAACTTGTGGGAAGTCTCTGCAGTGTTGAAAGAAAAGAACAGAAGGAAGGAGGGGTATGGGTTTCTGCCCAGTGGGGCCGCTCCACTGCCAGGTGGCCCCGGGAGGGCACGGAGTGTCCTCGGATGGAGGAGAGGGTGCTGGCCTGAGCACAGGCCAGCCCTGAGGGGTGCTGAGAGCTGGGGCGGCTCTGCGAGCTCATTTTGTCCAACTTCCCGTCCAAAACGCATACGACGTTTTCTGTCCTGTCTTTTTATTTTATTTTTTTAGGTCTTTTGTAGTAGTGGCACAGGGATGCTCTAATCATTTTCGGACTTTACACTGTTTTATCCTCGTGGTTTGCTGGTGCTCTAGCAGGTTTTTGAGGAAAGCAGAGAGATCGGTTTTGGTAATAACCAGCTTTTAGGCATTTAGCCACTGTCACCTTCTCTGCTGGTGAGTGGCTGGTCACCAGCCACGGGACCCAGTCCGTCCTGTATCAGGTGCAGGTGCTGCCTCTTGGACCAGGCCCCGTCCTGAGCCCTTGTCGGGTCGCCGGACGCTGAGCCCCGTGCCCGCGTGGAGCCCATGCCGGGTCCCCACGCGCTGAGCCCTGTCCCCGCACTGAGCTTTGCCGTGTCTCCGCAGGCCTCGGCAGGACCCGCAGGAAGACAAGCGCCCGAGATGCATCGCCCACACCCAGCATGGACGCGGAGTTCCCCGCCAACGGAGGCGGCGCCGACCGCATCTACGACCTCAGCATCCCGGCCGTGGTCAAGTTCGCGTACGCGGCCGAGCGCGAGGACGAGCTGTCGCTGGTGAAGGGCTCGCGCGTCACCGTCATGGAGAAGTGCAGCGACGGCTGGTGGCGGGGCAGCTACAACGGGCAGGTGGGCTGGTTCCCATCCAACTACGTGCTGGAGGAGCTGGACGAGGCGGCCGCCGACGCGCCCGGGGGCCCGAGCCTGCGGCCCAGCGCCGCGCTCAGCAACGGCCAGGGCGCGCGGGTCCTGCACGTGGTGCAGACGCTGTATCCCTTCAGCTCGGTCACCGAGGAGGAGCTCAACTTCGACAAGGGCGAGACCATGGAGGTGATCGAGAAGCCCGAGAACGACCCCGAGTGGTGGCGCTGCCGCAACGCGCGCGGCCAGGTCGGCCTGGTGCCCAAGAACTACGTGGTGGTGCTGAGCGAGGGCCCGGCCCTGCACGCCGGCTCTGGCCCCTCGGGGCCTGCGCGCGCCGGCCGGTTCGCGGGCCGCGAGTGG
Organism: Aethalodelphis obliquidens; assembly: GCF_003676395.1. NCBI lineage: Eukaryota > Metazoa > Chordata > Mammalia > Artiodactyla > Delphinidae > Aethalodelphis > Aethalodelphis obliquidens. The sequence goes on along the minus strand of NW_020837979.1, from coordinate 1,810,051 downwards.
TACTACGGGAACGTGACGCGCCACCAGGCCGAGTGTGCGCTCAACGCGCGGGGCGTGCAGGGCGACTTCCTCGTCCGCGACAGCGAGTCCTCGGTGAGTGCGGGGTTGGGGGGGCAGAGGGGTGTGCCCGTGTGTGTGCACGTGTGTGCGGGTCTGTGTGTGTGATGTGTACACGTGTGCGTGTGTGCGCGGGGCGCGCAGGGCGGCTTGCTCATCAGGGACAGAGTCCTCGGTGAGTGGAACGCTCGAAGGAAGTGGAGAGTATGTATGTGTGTGCGTTCGTGTGCCATTCCCTTCTCAGGTGTGTGAATGGCCTCAAGCAGCAAGGGTATTTGGGGCTCATGTTAAGAGGGATGAACACAGTTGGTCTGTGTTCTGAGACCCCCCGCTCTGCCGTGGGCTGAAATCCGCCTGGACTGCCCGGCCTTAGCTGCACCTCTTCTCCGGGAGGTGCGTTCTTGCAGGTGGCACGGTAAGTACAGTGTGTTGTTAGCTTCTGAAGGTTTGCTGCCTCTTGACTGAGATCACCCCTGTTCTGTCGTGCAGACTCAAATGTCATTCTCTCCCCTGGTTTCCCCGTTAATGACCCCGTCTCAGCCCTGGCGGTTGACCTTGTTTCCTCTCTGGGTCTGAGACACATCAGATGTTCTCGGCAAGGCGGGCACCCGGTTTCTGACACAGCCTTTTGTTGTTTGGTTGGTTTTGCTTTTTAAGCCGTGTAATCCTCAGTACATCTCTGCCTCAGGCACCACTGAGTTTATTTCTGAAAAGATTTCAAAGCGCTTAGGAAGAGAACAGAAACGGAAAAGACAGTTGTCGAGAGAGAGGAGTGTGTGTGTGAGCAGAGTCGGCGGCGTGAGGCCTCTCGACTCGGAGCAGATTGGTTTCCAGCACAGACTCGGAGATCTGTGTTTCAGGTGCATGGCCGAGCCCGTCTGGGGGAACCGGGCTGTGTCTCGCGAATTAGCCTTTTTGTGTTTTCGTTGTGGAGGTACTACTAAACCGATTTTGTCGGTCCCTGCAAATACACCTTCCAGAGTGAGTCCCCCCGAAAGGAGAGTTTTGAAGATCGAGTCCAGTGTAATTTCCTTTGTACTGGTTCCTGCAGACATCAGCTTAATTTTTAATTATTTTTTCTTTTTTGGCTGCATTGGGTCTTCGTTGCTGCACGTGGGCTTTCTGTAGCTGCGGCGAGCGGGGGCTACTCTTCGTTGCAGTGCGTGGGCTTCTCATTGCGGTGGCTTCTCTTGTTGCAGAGCACGGGCTCTAGGCGTGCAGGCTTCAGTAGTTGTGGCACGCGGGCTCAGTAGTTGTGGCACACGGGCTTAGTTGCTCTACGGCATGTGGGACCTTCCTGGAACAGGGAACGAACCCGTGTCCCCTGCATTGGCAGGCGGATTCTTAACCACGGTGCCATCAGGTAAGTCCCAGTTTAATTTTTTAAACGCAACCTGTAAGACTGGTAAGCTCGTGCTACGTACTGTAATTGTTGTCTTCTGAGAAGGTTGATACCACAATAAGTAAGTGCATAGTCAAGGTTCCTGTTGACTGATCTGGGAGGAGCTCGAGGGCCCAGAAGTGATTTTCCCCTTCAGAGAGGGGGCCAGATGTGGTGGTGGTGGAAACTGGCCCCCCTGATGGCGGCAGCAGGTCGTGGAGTCGGTGGCACCTGCCCTGTGCTTGGGCAAAGCGCTCAGGGCCTGAACACTAACTGCATCTGAAGTCTGAATACTGAGCTCTTCTTTGCTTTCTTTTTTTTCTTAAATTTTAATTGAAGTATAGTTGATTTACAGTGTTGTGTTAATTTCAGGTCTACAGCAAAGTGAATCAGCTATACATATACATATATCCCCTCTGTTTTAGATTCTTTTCCCATATAGGCCATTATAGAGTATTGAGTAGAGTTCCCTGTGCTATACAGTAAGTAGGTCCTTGTTGATTATCTGTTTTATAAATAGTAGTGTGTGTATGTCAACCCCATTCTCTCAATTTATCCCTCCCCCCTTTATCCCCTGGTGACCATAAGTTTGTTTTCTACATCCATGGCTCTACTTCTCTTTGGTAAATAAGTTCATTTGTACCTTTTTTTTTTAGATTCCACATATAAGCGATACCATAAAGACAAAGATCATATGATATCGCTGAGGTTTTCTTATCCAGAGTTGGTGGTTTCTGGCAGGACATCACGTTAAGTTGTTCTAACGTGAGGTCAGCTCCGTGCACAGATCAGGGCGGAGGCTTCAGAGAATCGGGTCCGGAGCACTTCCAGCCCTCCTGAGAGAACCTCAGAGGAAGCACCGGTTACCCGATCAGAGTAGGAGGTGATCAAGGGACAGGTTCGATCCGAGTCGAGGAGTATTGTCTTGATTTTGGAATGTTGGGTTTGAAGAGACGTCTTAGAAGGGAGAGGGCTGAAAGCAGCCCCCCAGTGTGGAGACAGCGCCCCACGTCCTTCTGTCCGTGTCTGGGGGTAGGGGACAGTCCTTGGCAGAAGGTAGAGGGACATCGCTGGCTTAGGGAGGACCTGTCGCTTTTCCATGGGACACACATGCAGGCAGTGGTCACTGTCTGATCTCGGGACCGAGTCCTTTTGGAGGTGGAGGGGTACTTTATCTGGCCTCCATCCCAGAACTTGAAGAAGCTCCAGTGTCACATTTGTCTCACATTATTAGAGAAAAAGCTAACTTTTTCTAAATCATTGAAACATTAATTGTTTATATTTTATTTTAACCATTTTTTAGGGGAGCCTTTCCAAATTTTTTTCCTTCCGTTTTAACTTAGAAAACCAAGCTCACGACAGCTCATCGTGTGCTGGGACCGTTGATTCCCGGGGCAGAGGAAGGGGTTTGTTTGCTGGGACCTGGTCAGCTCTGCACCCGCGGTGGCACTGGCTTGGGCTGAAGGCCGCCAGGTGGCCCGAGGGTGCGCAGGGCCGCTTGTGTCCTGACGGAACTCGCCGTGACGTGGCACCTTCTGCTGTTCGCGTGCCTGCCTTGTGCCAACGGCATGCTCCGCGGACTCTCAGGCGTGTCGCTGCTCTCACCCTGAAGAGCCATGACAGAGAGAGGCCGGCTGCGCTGTCTTCCTGCTCGTAGCCAGTCCGTGCTCAGCTCGTCTGCAGCGGCGAGGAGCCGTCCGGATGTACAGATGGACAAGTCCCTTGCCTATTCCTTTTCCGCCGTCCACTGCATCTGCCTTCCTGCCACTGCCTCCCCGTCTCCTTCCTCCCCTCCTTTGTCTTTTTCTCTGTTCATTTTGGCATCTCTAAGGTGAGAGCCTGGGCTCCAAAGCCGCCGCCAGGCCGGTGTGAGCCCTTAGCTTCATAATCTTGCACGGTTCTGGGTCAGCGTTCCTGCCGGACTCAGAGGCATCCCCATTTAATTTCCTTTCCTTCCTTGTGGTCTGTGGGCCCAGGGCTCGCCTTGGGTTGAGGGAACTGCGGGACCTCCTCTGTAAGCACAGCCTTTTTAGAGTGCATCTTCAAGATGCGTTTCATTTTTTAAATATCCTGAGGGATTCCAAGGTAAATAAGCTCGACTCTTGCTTGGTATTTTGCATTTAAAAATATTTCATATTTTTCTGTTTTGAAAAGTAAAAATATACCCAGCTCTGAGTCCTGGGAAATCTGTGCTTGCGGGGGATGGATACGGGGGGGAGGGGGAGGGAGGGATGTGCATATTTCAGAAAAAGAAGCAAAACTTTGGCATATCCTGCAACATCCCGGGTCAGTGATATGCTGGGTGTTTCAGAGGTATCTGTTAGACATGTTTTATCAGTCAATGAATGAACGAGACCACCCTGCTTTGGCTGTCCTTCCTGTCCTGAATCTTAATATTGACTGTTCTTTCTCCATCTTCTCTCTCCCGCTCCCTTGCTCTCCTCCCTCACCTGCGATTGTCATTTATCCTCAGCAGCTAAAGATGAAACGGTATGGCTTCTTATTCTCCATATTTAACCATCATACCTCCACCTGCTAATCCAAACCTCATTAAATCTAGCAAATTCAAAATTCCTACCTGCCTTCTGATGCTCAGCGTAAATCCTTATATATTTGTTCAGTCTTATCCTGTGGATATGGTTAGGAAGCTCTACTTACGATGGAGAATAACCAGTAACTAGATTTCTGTGTGCTCTGTAAGTGGTCAGTGTTTTATTTCTTCCATTACTATAGAAAGTGACAGGTTACAACTAGGATGAGGTCTGCAAAGCGTCAGCCTGTGGTATAGGAAGGCATTTTTCTCTGTACGACATTAAGGATCCCAAAGAGAGCATCTGTTTCACCTTATTTATTGTGTCCGCCAGTAGTATTTAGATACTAATTTTTAGTCATACAGCACATTCACGTGTGAAAAGACTTGCTAAAGGTAACTTACTGTATATATTGGCCACACTAACAGTCTATTTGGGTTTCATCTCTTACTCTTTTAAAAAAAATCTATTAAAATTATTTGGCCAGGAAGAAACAGAATAGAAGGATTAGCATAGTTCCTTGCTATATTTTTCAAATTGCATTTCTTATAGTAATTGGAACTTTTTTTTTTTTTTTTTTTTTTTGCGGTACATGGGCCTCTCACTGCTGTGGCCTCTCCCGTTGTAGAGCACAGGCTCCGGACACGCAGGCTCAGCGGCCATGGCTCACGGGCCCAGCCGCTCCGCGGCATGCGGCATCTTCCCGGACCGGGGCACGAACCCGCGTCCCCTGCATCGGCAGGCGGACTCCCAATCACTGAGCCACCAGGGAAGCCCTGTACCTGTAGTTTTTAACAGCACACACCCACAGGCAGACCCGGAGTGAGGGACGGGGGGCTACCGCCCCAGCAGGTGCACGTGGGCCCTTCCGGCCCGTGTTTTCTGCCCTGGTTGTGGTTTCTTCCCCTGGTGAAGGGGAAGCACCTTGTGGGGCGAGGTGAGAAGCCTGGACAGAGGGAGGAACGTTTGCATTCAGCTCTGGTCGGTGCTTGCTGAACATTTCCTTCTTGGAGGCAGGCAGGCCCACCTCTTCTCTCCCCGCTGCCAGGGGTCTTCACCGCGTGTCCTTTGGAAACAGTTCCTTGGCGACTTGCAGAAGAAATTCTACAAGAAGCATTTATGTTTTGGTCTGGAGATGCGGGCAGGGAACGTACTTGCCCAGCAGAGATGGTGTCCGAGGCAGCTAACAGTCCCGATATTCAGATACTCAGGAGGCCCGGTGCGTGTACCAGCCAGAGCCGGGCAGAGTCCCTGTTGCATTTCAAGGAGGTTGAGATAGAAAAACGTCAGGTTCAGGGACGATTGTTGCCCGACCCCAGGCCAGAGGGGGGCAACCCTTTTTGGTTCAGGAGCCGGGTCTGAGCCGTGTCGAGGGTGATCTGAACGAAATGATGGGTTCCTTTGTACCCCCGCCGAGGCCCCTCCTCTCAGCATCCCTTCTGCCAGGGGCCCCCTGCCGATTCCTGCGGTAACTTCCAAGGCAGGAGAGCACGTGTCCTCACCCATCCTGCTACTTCGGTTTCCTCTGTCCAGATTATAAGGTTTCCACCGGAATTACACCAGTTTTTAGCACATAAACTTTTTTAAAAAATGTTTTTTGTGGTGGCAAAATATACATAACATAAAAGTTGAACATTTTAATCATTTTCAAGTGCAAGTTCAGCGATGTTAAGCGTATTCACATTGTTGTGCAAGCGTTACCACCATCCTTGCCCAGAGCTCTTCCGTTTCCCTCACTGGAGCTCTGTCCCCATTGAATGCTAACTCCCCATGCCCTCCCCCAGCCGCAGGCTGTTTTCTACTCTCTGTCTCTAGGAATTTGACTAAGTACTTCCTCGTATAAGTGGAATCCTGCAGTGTCTGTGCTTTTCTGTCTGGCTTACTTCACTCAGCATAATGTCCTCAAGGTTCATCCGTGCTGTAGCCTGGGTCAGAATGCCCTTCCTTTTTTAAAGCTGAATGATACTCCATTGTTTGGATGGACCACGCTTTGTTTATCCATCATCTGTCAAAGGACAGGTGGGTTGCTTCCACCTTTTGGCTACCGTGAATAATGCCACTGTGAACATGGGTGTGTAAGTGTCTGTGCAAGTCCCTCTTTCCGTTCTTGAAGGTCTATACCCAGCAGAGATTTTGGAGCAAACGGTGATTCGTTGGTGAATTTTTTGAGGAACCGTAGTCTGTTTTCCACGGCGGCTGCACCACTCTACCTTTCGCCAGCTGTGCGTAGGGGTTCCGGTTTTTACACATCCTTGCCAACAGTTGTTGTTTTGGTGTGTTTTTTTTTTCATAGTAACCAGCCTCATAGGTGCAAAGTGGTGTCTCACTGTGGTTCCGATTTGCATCAGCCCAGAGCCTTTCAGTCCCAGCTGCGCTCTTGGCCTATTTGTGGGTGTTTCTCATGGTGCTGTTACAAAGCAGTTCCTAAACGTGGCCTCAGTAGCACTGCAAGAGCAGCACAGAGAAATAAAAGAGTCGCCCCACGGAGCTCATAACACAGAAAGCTGTTTTATCATTCTGTTAGATCACCCTCCCTAGTCGTCCAATAGAGCCTTCTTTTATTTTTATTTTATTTTCTTATTTTTTGGCCATGCCACGCAGCACGTGGGATCTTAGTTCCCTGACCAGGGATCGAACTTGCGCCCCCTGCAGTGGAAGCGTGGAGTCTTAACCACTGGACCACCAGGGAAGTCCCAATATAGCCTTCTTTTAATCAAAATTGATTCCCTGTCTGTACTTACACCACAGGCTGTAAATTGATATGTGTATATATATATATAATATCATTTATTATTGATAAGTCACTGCAGGCATGGCATGGCCAAAAGACAGAGAATGACAAGGGCAGTATTCTAAAAGTCTGTCCTCCGAGGTGTTCCCGTTAACTTTAGGAAATGCATCTGGGGACGCAGGGAGGGATAATCACACACGCACATACTAACTTACACTTCCGTTGAAAGATTAGGTAGATGGACTTTGAGGGCCGTACTGTGTTTGCTGGTCGATTTCTCTTCACTTGTGTAAACAAATTTATTTCAGAAGCTAATGAGAGCCATCATATTTGATCATGTCACCTGTGGGATTGGCTTTAGGCCTATAGAGTAAATATGTCAGAGACACGTTTATAGGAGAATAGAAAATGCCAGTCAGCAGGTAAACTGATATAAACACAAAGAGGAGAGCTCCTGTATAGAGAGGGAGTCAATTTTGATGAGAAAAGCCTCTGCCGGACGGCTGGGGGTGGCGGTGATCTAATGGCTGATGGACCTGGAAGGCCACTTTTCTGAGATGAGAACCGGGAGAGTATCGATCAGCGGAGTACAATCTGCCTTCAGCCCACTGGCTCTCAGATTTCTTTGGCAAAGGAGCTACTTCTCTGGACAAAAGAGTACCTTCCTTAAAGAAGCAAAAGAGAGAGAAAAATTTCCATGTACCAGACAAGGGGGAAAGAATGATGCAGCTTTTGATGAGAAATCGACAAGGTGACCCCTCTTTGGGGGCAGAGAGAGCCTTAAATATTTGTATCAATTGTTGGTGCTTGAAGACCAGCATGACCAGAAATCCACCCAGCGCCCACCTGGGAGGCTCAGTAGGCCACACGAGGGGCACTTCTATTCTCATCTTGCCCTAAAATCTGAAGTGAAAGATATGTGGACATGTTAAGGTTATTAAAGACTCAGGAGGGCCTGGGAGCAAAGTCCCTGCTTCCTCTGTCATTTCTTCACAGCCACGTGCTTAGAAAAAAATCATATGAACACCTAGGCTATTGGGGATGGAGGATGAATCAAAGGATATTGTGGACTCTTCTCAGTGCTCCTTTTTTTTTTTTTTTTTAATACTGGTGATGAGAAAATCGTGATTCAATCTTGAGTAAAGGAGAGAAATATTTGACCAGGGAGTCTACTTTATAAAAATATAAAGGTGCTTTTCAGCAAGTGTTTGAAACAATGGATTGAGCTGGTGAAGCTGTAGAAATAGTATCAAAGATGGTATAATTTGGTTTTCCTTTCTAAAAGTTGTTGTGAGCAGAAATTGCAAAGAGGTAAGATGGAAGAATTACCTGAAGGAACGACTAGTGGAAGAGATGCTCAAAATTGGAGAGATTCACCTGTCAGTGCATTTATTGAGCAGCTACTGTGATCCCGGTGTGGAGATGTGGAGTTCAATCAGGTTCTAGTACTCCGAGGGATTATATTCAAATAGGGACCTAAAATCTAAAAACAAAAATAGTGATAATAAAAGCCCTGAGAGAGGGTGGTTTTTTGTCAGTCTATCAGCTGTCCTCACACTCCCCTTGGAAAATGACTGCCTAAAATGTCAGGTGAGTGAATGACTTAAACGAACAGATAATTCTTCAGAACCCCAGGTTCAAAAACTGTGAGAATAGAAAAGTCAATTCTTCGAAGAATAGTCCGAGGGAAGGAGAGAACAAGAAGTGATGTGATGTTTGAATTCAATTTGAAAAGTTAGCACAGTATTCTGCAAAGAGAAATTATACCAAATAAGGAGAAAGGGAACCATGGGAACATTTGGACAGTGGGAAGAAGCAGGAAGATAGGATTGAAGGGAGGACGGAAGCTAGGTGTTCCAAAATTGGAAACAGGTACAGCACCCAGTCTAGGTTTTAGTCCAGCTCAAGACAACTTTAACAACTTGCGGTCCCGTGGTGGCTTAAAAAGATGTCCACAAATCATCTGATACCCGTCCTTTCAAAGGGTGGAGGCGACGGCGTCCCCGTCAGCAGGGTGTCGCTTGCTAACTCACATCTGATGAATAGAATGTGGCAGGAGAGGTGCTGGGCGACTCCCGGGACTGGGTCGTACGTGCGTGTGGCTCTGCTGCATCTGGGACCGCTTGATTTATGGGGGGCCGGCCGCCACGTTGTGGAGGTGCTGAGGCAGGACTATGGGGATGGTGCAAGACCAGGGACGGAGGCCTCCGAGCGGCTCATGTGAGCGGACCACCTTGTACGTGGACCTGCCTCCCCAGCTGGGCCTTCGGATGACCGCAGCCTCAGCCCATGTCTTCCCTACAGCCTGATGGAGCTTGGCGGCCCCAGGTCAGTCAAGGTTTAAGGCACTCCCAGATGCCCAATTAGAAATTGTTATTTAAGCCACTGGGTTTGGGAGAGATTTGTTATACAGCGGTAGACACATAGTACGAGTAGCCCAGGTAGAAAACAGGACCATGATAAGATAGGAGACAACAGGCACTGGACATTAAAGTTCAGGAGGTTGTGCTTTGCCCTTTGTGTTTAAAGAGAGAACAGACAGGTGGCTTTCATGTCAGCGATGCTCCTTTCCTTCTGCTGAAACCCAGGAGGAGACTTCAGAGGTACCAGGTGGCAGGCGTAGGGGTCTGTACAGCCTCGGTCACTCCCGGGCCAGTTCGCTCAGCGACCATCTGTTGAGTGCGTATTACGTATCAGGCCCAGTTTTTTCTCCCAAATATATAAAAATAAGAAAGAAGGAGCCTCTCCCTCAGAACGCTTAGAGCCTCGTAGGAGAGCCATGTAGACAAGCACTGATGACAGTGGTCAAGGTGCAGTGCGGTGTAGTGCTTCTGCGATAGGACGTAGGCCTCTTGTAGGTGATGTGGAAAGTATGTTCTCTGGAGACTTTAATTGAAAGCCGTTTTAAAAAATCGACGAGATGCTGATGGCTGTCTTTATAAAGCTTCATAAGGAGCTTAAAGAAGGGCCACTAGGTGACAGTTTTGCTTAATACGTCCCCAAAGATGCTGTGCTTCTGGCATTACTGTAGTTTATTCAACTGCCCCAGTCTCTTCCCAGTTTCAGGAGGTATCTCTGTTCCATAGTTGCAAAAACTGAAGAACTGTTGGGAAACTTGCCCAAGGTCTCAAAGCCAGTAAGTAAAGGAGCCAAAATAGGAGAGCAGGCAGCCTGGTAGTGGAGCCAGTGACTCAGCTCTCCTGCTTCTCAGCAGCACGACTGTGGTGGAGAACGGGGGCCTGGATGGGTCACCGCCTGCCCGTGTCACGTGACCATCTGCTCATGGTGGACTGGTTCCTTACAGACTGGTGCTTCTTCTGAAAACAGCTAGAAAAGCTGGACAAAACATTGAGACAAACACAGAGCAGCAGAGAAGTAGACCTTCAGTAGTCTATGGTGCTGGGGGGCAGAAATGGGAGGTCAGGCCCTCTGAGGGGGCAGGGCCCCCAAAAATCTATACACTGGGATCAAAGGCAAACTGGGAATAACACCAGACTGTAATCAGTTACATCCCTCATTGAACTAAGGTGCCCTGCCCACCCTGGGTGCAGAAGCAAAGCAAACCCTCTTGGAGGACAGTAATACCATCGAGAACCTCAAAGTGTCTCTTTGATTTTTTTTTTATACACAATATGCAGCATTCAAAGAAAAATTACCAGGAGACAAAACTAGATGACCAAAATCAAAGGCGGGGGGAAGACATTAGAACAGACCCACAGATTTCGAGTTTTTATTTTATTTATTTATAAATTATTTATTTATTTCTATTTTTGGCTGCATTGAGTCTTTGTTGCTGCGCACAGGCTTTCTCTAGCTGTGTTGAGCGGGGACTACTCTTCGTTGCAGTGTGCGGGCTTCATTGCAGCGGCTTCTCTTGTTGCGGAGCACAGGCTCTAGATGTGCAGGCTTCAGTAGTTGCAGCATGGGGGCTCAATAGTTGAGGCACATGGGCTTAGTTGCTCTGTGGCATGTGGGATCTTCCCAGACTAGGGTTCGAACCCGTGTCCCCTGCATTGGCAAGCAGATTCTTAACCACTGCGCCACCAGGGAAGTCCAGATTTTGAGTTTTGAAATGCAGTCTTTAAGGTATATGGATAAATCGGTTCAAGAACCTCAGCAAGATGAATGTGAGCAGAGAATTAGAAGTAATAAGGGAGAATCAAGTGAGAATCTTAGGACTAAAAAATACAGTAACTGAAATTAAGGACTTGGTGGGTTTACAGCAGATTAAATGCAGCTGAAGAAAGGATTGGTAAATAGGAAGATAGCTCAGAGGAAGAGAGATTTTAGGATACACATGCAAAAAAATAAAAGGACAGAAAATACAGAAAAGAGCGTAGAGATTTTGCTACAGACCGAATGTCTGTGTGTTGTCCTTCCCCCCACAACTTCCCGCCTTGTTAAATTCATAGGCTGAAGCCTGATCCCCAATATGATGGGATTGGGAGGGAGCCCTCCTGAATGGGATTAGTGCCCTTATAAAAGAGACCCCAGAGAGCTCCCCGGCCCCTCTGCCACATGAGGACACAGTGAGAGGGTGGCTGGCTGTGAACCAGGAAGCAGGTCTTCACCAGACACTGAATCTCCTGGCTACTTCACCTTGGACTTCCAGCCTCCCGAACTGTGAGGAATACACTTCTGTCATTTTTAAACCACCCAGTTTATGGTATTGTCGTAAACAGAACTAAGATTTACAGGACCAAGTGAGAGGTTTAACATACATGTAATTGGTGTCCCCAAAGAGGGGACGTCAGGGTGGGGGTGGACAGGAGGGTGGAGCCGTGTTTGAAGAGGGATGTGCCCCTGCCCCCTGACTCACTAGTGGCCGAGCCCAGTCTTCCAGTTTCAAGTTCAGCACCTTTAGAACATCTTTAATTGTGACACGTAATACACAAAAAAATTTCATTAAAAAAGTACATGTTGAACCCAGGTCAGGCAGGTCAAAAACTAGGACCCAGGTCAAGGTCAAGAGATAGGACGTTGGCGGCCCTCTGGAAGCTACTCACATACCTGTATGTGCTTCCTGATTGCACTGCACCTCCTGCTAGAGATCACTGCTCCCTTTCACTGGGAGCTGGTCGTTTTCTTTACCGTTTTAGACGTATGTTTGTGTGTTTGGGTTCTGCCTGCTTCTGGTTTGTACAGTTGATATCGCACTGTGGCTGTTCTTACTTTCTTCTTTTGTCCACACTTTGTGAGATCATTCAGTCCGTGTGGACGCATTCATTTTGTTGTGTGATGAAGCGTCCCCTCCTGTGTTTATTGACTCCTGCGGTGGACGTGAGGCATGTCGGCACCTGGGGCCAGCATGAGTAGTCCTGCTGCACTTGTACACGCTCCTCTGAACCCGAGCACGCCCTGGGGTGAGACAGCCGGGTCCTGGAGAAAGCGCGTCTTCAGCTTCTCGATGGTGCAGAGACCCTGTGTCCAGGCCCGCAGCAGTTCCGGCTCGTGCTTCCACCACCGGGAGGGGCTCCCGGTACAGCTCTCTCCCTGCCTCGGAAATGACCGTGGCTTGCTGGCTCTGGATGAGGGACTCACTCTGTACCCAGCATGGGAGGCGCACGGCACTCCCTCGTGTGGGCCTGTGTCTCCAGGTCATTCACGCCCCAGCTGCTGGGCTGGTGGGTTTCGGTCCTCTTTCTCAATGCAGACAGGCCAGCAGACACCTGTCACGGTTCTGTGACAAGCTTAGGGTTAGAGCATCACTGAGTCCTCCCGCCAGCACCCCCCACCCGTGCAGGCGAGTGTGGCTCCGGCCTTCCTCACTCGACTCCCCGGAGGCTGGGAGCTGAGCCTGGAAGGATCGCAGCCCTCGTGTACCGGGCCGATGGGGCCGACTTCTCAGGGATCGTGCGGGGCAAGTTCGTTCCAGGTCTGGAGCAGCTGCGTCTCCGTCAGATCCAGGGGACCGGCTCGGTGTGAAGGGAAGAGAGTCCCTGCTGTCCCTTCTGGGGGCTTCCCCACAGGGACTGTCTAGAACAGGGCCTGACTTCTCAGGACAGAGTCAGAAGGGCATCCGCCGCCTGGGGGGTGAGCTTGGCCCGGCGGGGCCGCCTCCTTCGAGAGGCTCCTTAGCCCGCAAAGCTCATTCCTGTCTTGTCCTCGTGGCTCTGAGCATTTGAAAACCCTGCTGGTGGTTGGCTCGGAGCCCATTTCTCAAACTGCATCGGCGTCCCCGGGAGGGCTCCTGAAACACAGATGTCTGGGCCCCGCCCCAGAGCTGCTGATCAAGGGTTCCGTGCTGGGGCCTGAGAACTCGACTTTTCACCTGACAGATTCCAGGAGACGCTTATGCTGCGGTCTTGGGAGCTCAGTTTGAGAACCGCTGATCCATTTCATCTTCAGGCTTCGTTTAGAATTCAGTGGTAACACGTAACAGTGCATTTTAGTACGTAGATTGGAACATGTACCCCTGCTGAATTGCGATTGCCCCAAAGGTTCAGCAGCCCTGCTTGACGTAAATTTAGTCCATTCTATGTCCTTAACGTCAAGGTTTCTACTCAGGAGCCCACGAAATTAAAAATCACTTTCTCTGCTGCATTGGTTTTACTGCTGTAATGCACATACACACATGACACACCATGATGTTAAACGAAGGAGCTTAAATTAAAAACAAATTCAGAGTCGTCTGTGGATCATGGGGCTTAATTAAAATGGAGCCTATCACACGCCGACTCTGACTGACTCCCTACTCCCTCCGAACGATGCCACTTTGTCTGTGAATTGATTAAAGTATCTCTAAAAGGAGCTCAGTGCCTGGCTTGTGCTAAACTATGAAACTGAAGTCGCCTTCTGTCCTTATCTGAAGGCACAGACTCATGGCACAGAATGTATGTGCTTATAAAAATTAACAGATGCTCGAAACTAAACGTCCCTTCACAAAAACCTGAAGCCCCAGGAGAGAGCTGAGCGGTCCCTAGTGTGTATGTGCTGCTGGACCCAGGGGCGTGGTGACTGCCCGCGGCGGAGCTTCTCCTTCACCCACCAGGACTGATCACCGTGTGACAGTGGCCCCAGGGCCGGTGCTCCGGGCCATCCTGTGCAGAGCGCCTGTCGGGCGGTACCTGTTTTAGTTTGTTCTATTTTCAAAACCGTATACAACATGCACCTTGGGTGGGAATACGGAAAACACTGAGGCCAGCTCGCATCCATCGTGTTCAGTTTCCGGAAGATGGTAGTGATTTGAGAATTGTGCGGGGCGATTACTTAGAATGTCCTGTGCTGTTTAGCTGGTTGACAGGGTCATCGTGACATCAGCGTTCGTGATGATTCCTTTTTTTTGAGGGGCCATCCAAGGCCCCTGAGCCCCATCCGCAGTCACCCTCCTGGGCTGGCTCAGAAGATCTTCACCCCATGGTGATTCATTTCTAAGAGATCAAGTTGGGGAAGTAATTTTCAAGTTCTGTGTCTCCTTCCCCACCTGCTCTGGGCCCCTAATCCTCTAATGGCCATGATTCTGAAACTAATACCTAGCCCAAGGCCTAATCAGAGATAAAACTTCCTGTCTCTTCCTGGGTTTCCTCCAAGTCCTCAAGCCCTGGGTTTAGTATGGAGATAAGGTGAGGTTTTTCCCTTCAAGATTTGTTTTTATTTGTTCGGTTTGGGGCAAAGGGACACACAAATACAAACTATAAATCCCTGTGTCTCTGAGATGCGTTTCTGCCTACAGCTGTGACAGGTGGCAGCCCGCCCCAGAGCTGGATTTTCTCAGACCCCCATTTCCCTGAGTTGTCATTCATTCATATGGAGTGATCTCTTGTTTTGCAAGATTTGTACACCTTAAATCAAATGTGTGCAGAGTCGGCGTAAAAGCCAGTGGATGGGGGCGGGGTGCTTGCTGGTGTTGTCCTGATGGGAGGGATGCGAAGCAGGGGCCAGGCTGGTGGGTGCTCACCAGCAGTAAGTTCCTGGGTTTGGAGGAAGGAGGCAGCCTGGTCTAGGAATTCAGTTTAGACCTGGATTATCCGGCTCCCACCATCCGTAGGGCTCCCTGCGGAACACAGCCGTGGATTGGACGCGGCCCTACCCGGCCTGGTGCGTCAGGACGCCTTCTGCTGGACAGTAGCCAAGGGGGGCCGAGCTTATCGGCTTCTCCAGGGTGGTCAGCTTGTGAGCTGAGACCTACGGGAATGGTCGACCAAGGAGGGGGACAAAGGCTGGCTCGAACCACATGAACAGGAGTGAAAGTGGGACTGGGGTTGGGAGGGGCATCCTTCTGTCTCCTCGGTCGGATCTGGGGAAGCGGGGACAGGTGACAGCCCTGGTGGGCCGCGGTGGGCGGCTGGCTTTTATTCTGAGGCCGCTGAGGGAAGCCAGTGTCCGTCCTCCTCTCCCTCAGCCGCGCCGGCCACTTAGTGCCTCCGGAGAGGCAGGACCCTCTCCCTTTCTTCACCGACGTCCCCCCTCCCCTCTTCAGCGCTCACCCACCAAGCGCGCGTCTCGGGCCCAGGTCCGGTTTCTGTGGAGGCCTTTCCTGACCTCCCGCCCCGAGTTTAAATGCCCTGTGCCACCTCAGTACTCCCTCCTTTCTCTCTGCAGAACTCAGCACAATTTGCGCCTATGTACCAGCTCCTTCTTTATCCGTTTCCCCCACTGGATGGTCACTTCCAAGAGAGCAGAAGCCCATGCAGAGCATACATGCTGTGCTCTCATGCACACGCAGCCAGGGCATGGCCTGTTTGGTGTGAGTCCGTGTTCAGTAAATAATTGTTTATCGAATTCAGCAATACTTTCTTTCCCCAAAGAATATTCCTCATTCAGTGTCTTACCCTACATATTTTTCAATAAATGAGATGAAAGACTAATTTTAATAAAAGTAATAATATCTTTCTAAAATATAATATATTCACATATACCTAGGGCACTGACATAATCACAAATTTAAACATTTCTCAATAAAATCTGTACATGAACCATAGTATAGCCGCCTCTGGGATACTATGAACCATGTTAAAATGCAACCAGAATTTTCCACTGCTCTTAAAATATTTATTTTTAAATAGCTGAGAATTAGAAAAATTTTAAATTTTTAAATTGACATATAGTTGATGTACGATATTCTGTAAGTTACAGGTGTACAGTGTAGTCGTTCACCATTTTTAAAGGTTATACTCCATTTACAGTTATTATAAAATACTGGCTATATTCCCCGTGTTGTACAGTATATCCTTGTAGCTTATTTTATACCTAAAGTTTATACCTCTTAATCCCCTACTGCTATATTGCCCCTCCCCGCTTCCCTCTCCCCCCTGGTAACCACTAGTTTGTTCCCTATATCTGTGAGTCAGCTTCTTTTTTATGTTCGCTAGTTTGTTGTATTTCTTAGATTCCACATGTAAGTGAGATCATACAGTGTTTGTCTTTCTCTGCCTGACTTCTTCACTTAGCATAATGCCCTCCGAGTCCATCCATGTTGCTGCAAATGACAAAATTTCATTCTTTTTTATGAATGAGTAGTATTCCATTGTATATATGTACCACATCTTTTTTATACGTTCGTGTGTTGACGGACACTTGGGTTGCTTCTGCACCTTGGCAATTGTAAATAATGCTGCTAAGAAACGTTGGGCTGCATGTATCTTTTTGAATTAGCATTTTGGGTTGTGTTTTTTTTTTTTTTTTTGGATATATACCCAGCAGTGGAATTGCTGGGTCATATGGCGGTTCTATTTTTAGTGTTTTGAGAAACCTCCCTACTGTTCTTCACAATGGCTGCACCAATTTACATTCCCACCAACAGTGCAAGAGGGTTTCCTTTTCTCCACGCTCTCTCCCAACATCTGTTATTTGTGTTCTTTTTGATGACAGTCATTCTGACAGGTGTGAGGTCGTATCTCCTTGTGGTTCTGATTTGCATTTCCCTGATGATTAAACGATGTTGAGCATCTTCTCCTGTGCCTGTTGGCCACCTTCATTTCCTCTCTGGAAAATGTCTATGCCGTTCGTCTGCCCATTTTTTTAATTGGGTCGTTTGTTTTTTGATATTGAGTTGTACGAGCTGTTTATATATGTTGGATATATATAAATAACCGCTTATTGGTCACATCATTTGCAAATATTTTCTCACATTCAGTAGGTTGTCTTTTCATTTTGTCGATGGTTTCTTTTCCTTTGCTGTGCAAAAGCTTTTAAGTTTAATTAGGTCCCATTTGTTTATTTTTGCTTTTATTTCCTTTGCTTTAGGAGACAGATCCAGAAAAATATTGCTACGATTTAGTCAGAGTGTCTGCCTGTGTTTTCCTCTCGGAGTTTTATGGATTCCAATCTTACATTTAGGTCTTTAATCCATTTCGAGTTTATTTTTGTATATGATGTTAGAGAATGTTCTAATTTCATTCTTTACAAGTAGCTGTCCAACTTTCCCAGTACCGCTTACTGAAGAGACTATCTTTTCTCTATTGTATATTCTTGCTTCCTTTGTCGTAGATTGATTGACCATAGGTGTGTGGGTTTATTTGGGGGCTCTCTTTTCTGTTCCGTAGACCCATGTGTCTGTTTTTCTGCCAGCACCACGCTGTTGGGTGAACTTCTAATAGTGGTAGGAGTTAGAGAAAGTGAAACTTCTAGCTGCTGCCTGTATAGAAATGACTTTTTACAAATTCGAGAAATAGCTTGGGGAAATGAAGATTTAACAGCGGTTAACAATGGTGCTGTCCATTCCATAATGAGTCTCCAGTTTTCAAATAATGAAATACATTTAGCACCGAAACCCTACTAAGCAAAGTGTCAGTTTTCTTCACTGCAGAACACGAGCATCTCAGCCGACCCAGAGACCAGGAGCCGCCCCGGGCATGGACGCAGAGCCCGGTGCCCCGCCCCCGGCCCTGCTCGTGGCTCGTGGCTCGTGGCCCAGGGCCGGGTGGTAACTGGTGTCCTCTTTCCTCTGCAGCCCAGTGACTTCTCCGTGTCTCTCAAAGCATCAGGGAAGAACAAGCATTTCAAGGTGCAGCTGGTGGACAACGTCTACTGCATCGGGCAGCGGCGCTTCCACACCATGGACGAGCTGGTGGATCACTACAAGAAGGCCCCCATCTTCACCAGCGAGCACGGGGAGAAGCTCTACCTCGTCCGGGCGCTGCAGTGAGCCCAGTGGACGCGCCCCGGAAAGGCGCCCCGGCCCGGGCCCTCCCGCAGGCCCGCTCCCGGTGGCCGCCCCGTCCTTGCTCTCTCCAGCTGGTTTCCCTTTCTGTCCGGGCGGTTCGTTTGCCATCTGCCCTCCTTTGCCGTCCCAGGCCCTCCTGGACGGTTTTGGTGACGGGGAGGTGAAAGGGGACGAGTCAGATCACTTTATTCCTTCTCCGTGGGAGCCAGCCTTAGTCTGTTCAAATCGCTCGTGCCAGCCAACCCCCCCTTTAAAGACATCGGGCGCGGTTTGGGTGCACCGGAGCCGCCCTTACTTCCGTGAGCCACAGCGCACGTGACAGCGGGGCCGGGCCCTGGGTGGCACCTGCCCAGGGACCACCTGTCCTGGTCCCGACATCCCTGGATCTGTGTCATTTGCGTTCACACAGCTCCCAGACTCTCCGGGGGTGACCCCGGGCACTCGTAGCAATACTGGAACCACCGGGTGAGACGGGAGGGAAGAAGCTGTCCAGTGCCTTTGGGGCTGCACCTGCAATAAAGAAAAGAGGTCCTGGAAAGTCGGTCCGGAGAATCGGAAAGACAGAGGTTTCGGAAATGTTCCCCCAAGAGATGCCATCTGCATATAGTGCTTTTTCCTCTTGCCCTTCGGCTCGTTTCAATCTCACAATGATGTATTTAATTCTCAAAGTAATATGTATCTATAGCCATTTGTTGACACTAATACAGATGATTAAGGAAAACAGCTGATCTTTGGGAAAGGGGAGCGACCAACACTTCACACACACATACACTATATATATATATATAAAATTTGCTTTACAGGGAAATTCTTCAGGGTTTACAAAAGGATATGTGATTGGTAGTAGGAGACACAGAATGTTTATGAAGAAATTGCATTTTCTTTTTTCTTTACATTTGAACTCCTTTATAGTTTAAATATACACTCTTGAGATGGGCACATTCCTACAGCTGAGGAAGGGGTCTTGAGACCTCCTAAACTTGCATACTCAGTTTTTTGGATATTGTAATAAAAAAGTATTATGACACGACTCTGTGTGTGTTCATCTGTGGCAAAGCTCGGACTCAGCGGTGGGACAGGAGCCCCTGCAGCCTTTCCTGAAATTCTCAGTGACCGAAGCGGGGAGCATTTCTAGAGAGGTGTTCTAACAAATTTATTACTCGTGTGTTTTCTTTTTCTACCGCCGCATTTTTTAATCTTGAAATAATTTTAATTAGAGCGACTCCAAGAGAAACCGGAATCTCAAGCTTGCCTTTACTCTTACCTTTACTCTTTGGAAATTATCTGTTAAAAATATTTCACCAGACTGTTGTCAGCTAGCCCTCCCTCCCCCAGCTTTCCTCTCCCCCGTCCAGCTTTCCTCTCCCCTGTCCCGCCTGCCTTCCGTGCGCTCGGGAAAGCCTTTGTCGAGCCCCCAAGGGCACTGGGCACCGGGAATACAGAGCCACAGGGCGCGGCCTTGGCACCCCCATGGCTGACCACAGCTGACGTGTGCTCAGCGCCCCCTCTGGGCCGGCCATGGCATCCTCATCCCAGCTCCTCGAGGCCGTCCTGGGATCGTCCCCATCACACAGATGGAGAAGGTGAGGGGCAGGTGATCGCACGGGCACGGCTGGTGCCTCATGGGGCAGGTGACAAGCCCAGGACTCTGGCTTTGGGGCCACGCCCTCCCAACAGCGGCCGGGAGGCTTCCAGGAGATGTAAGGTATGTGGTGAGAGTTTGCACTGAATCTGCCATTCCTGCTCTCTGTGAGATCATTGTATCTTTAGTTGTTGCCTTTGAAATTAGACATCTGGTGTCTGGGACCTGAGGTTGGGGGCACCTAGTTACATAAGAACAGAGCTGTCCAGGTGAGTGAGGCGGACCATCACCTTAGCCAGAACAGGCGGGTTCTGGACATTGTCATGGAAATCCCACTTCTTCCCGATTCTCTGATCTGCCTGCTGTGTGTACCACGTCGACATCATGCGGGAATCCCTCTACAGCGTGAGTGCCTGGACAGCAGAAACACTGATTTACACAGCAATTCAGGAGGAAACAGTTAAAGGACACACTACAGACACACGTTTTGGCTTCAGGAACTTCTTTAAGGCTTATAGCTGTCATTGACAATTATTCTTCATCTCAAACGACCGTGTGGGAGTCTCCAGCTGCATGGGGTCGATCAGGATTCGTATCTATGCACTCCGGGACATATGCACTCCGGGACGTCCTAGCACCAGGTGGGCCAGCGGAGCGTGAACTGCTAGTCCCAGTCTGAGCCTGTCGATAGAGTGGGTGCGGGGGAGGGGATGTCAGGCAGGGTCCCCGTGTGGTTTGGAGTGTGGACCGCCGACGCTCTGTCCAGGCCTGGCCAGAGATTTCCTGGTCAAATCTGGTTTTGCCGTTCCCTTGCCTCTTTGCACAGACAGCAGAAGACAGTAAGGTCGATTCTGCTCATTAGTTTGCGTTAAACGTGGCTTCATTTTCCATTAACGGCCTGTGCGTTACAGTCTGGGGCTACCAGGCTCTTCACGAGTGGCTTTTGCCAAATGCCATTAAATCCTGTTTCTAGGAGCTAAAACTGTCCATCTTCTCTTCCAAAGTGCCTCACACATTAAAGTCTTCAATTGTAAATTAGAATCTTTGTATCTCCTGAAACTCTGACATTTCCCAACAAAGCATTTCTGGTGCCTTACAGTTTTGTCTTTGGTTTCTGCGTACTGACTGGTTTATAATCTCCTCTTTTCGCCATTTCTACCGCCCGGCGCCAGAACGCCAGAATAATTTCTCAAGACCAAAGCTCAGAACTGAGAGGATGAAAAAGCTTGAAAGGATTCTTTTAAAATGCTACTTTTCAATAAACACAGGTCTAGTTTTGGCCAGTTGCTCACTAGAATCCAGCATTGTTCATCTGTGAGTGTTTGGTTCACGTAATTGACATCATTTCCGCTCTAACACCTGGCCCGGGTGCCCTCTGCTGTCCCCAGAAACAGCCTCCCCTGTGCAGACGCGGCCGCTCCGGTGGGAGTGCTGGGTCATCCTTCTTGGCCCCATGACTTCAAGCAAATTATCCAGCCTTTCTGAGTGTTTGCGCCCAAGTCAGTAGGGCTGCTTCCACCTCTGTACTGCGGGTCGTGAGGGGTCAGCTGGGGTGGCGCCCTGGACAGGACCGTGTGCTGTGGCCACGACCACAGGGGACGCCAGCCAGGCCTCCGTGTGTCACGTGACCCGCGTGACCCTGCCCTCGCTCCCCGTGGGCTTCCTCAGGGGCCCCACCCAGAGCTCTGGCCCCAGGAGGCCCTCAGGGAGCGTGGTCCTCAGCCTGCGGTCTTAGAGCCAACCCGCCCCCTCTCTTAGAGCTCAGCCTCGTCCAGCGTTTGAAGACGTGCTGCTCCCGCCAACTCCTCCTCCCGGAGCTGCAGCCCCAAAGCCATGCTCGACCGCATCCTCACTTGGGTAGCTGACAAGCCCGCATCCCTGGAAGTCACCTCTCTTGAGGGGGACACCCCTCGGTTTTCTCCATGTTACTGGGAGGAAGCCCTCACCTTTCTCGGCCCCAGCTGGCAGCGCCGTAGCCGTCGAGCGTCAGGCAAAAGCTGAACGCGCCAACAACCAAAGGTCCTGAAGACCTTTGCCCTGTCTCAGCTGCCGTCGCTGTGACAACATACCGTAACCGAGTGGGGTGGAAACAGATTTACTCCTCACGGTTCTGGAGGCTGGAGGTCTGAGGTGGCGGCGTCAGCCTGGCAGGGCTCTGGCGAGGGCCTCCCAGTTTGCAGACCTCTGACTTGGACCCTCCAGTGGTGGAGAGCGAGCCAGCAGCCCTCCGGCTGCTCTGATGAGGGTGCTAACCCCTTCAGGACGCTCCACCCTCGCAACCTCATCGCCGCCGCCGGAAGGCCCGACTCCCGACACCTCCCGGGCCAGCGGGTGGCCTCTTCCGAGCACTTCGCTGGAGGTGCCGCATACCTAGTTAATATGCACACGTTACTGTAGGTTCCGAGGGTCGACAAACGTGTTTACGGTTCTCTGGCTGCTCTCGCTATGTGATGATGCCGACGACTTGAATGGATTGTAAAAGAAAGTTTTGTTTTTTTAAGAGTCTGCCTCTTTCATGGTAGAAAATGCAGTTTTCTACTGCATTACAAATATTACAAAAAACCATTGCAATACAAATATTTTTTTAACTTAGAGGCAATGGAAAAAGTTGCACGTACTAAAAATATACACTTGTTCCGAGGAAGGTGACCAGGAAAATTAAAAGTATAATTCTTCAATCAAGACACTGCCATATTAGGGGAACGATGATAGTCTCCTAAGTTCTTAAGT
Source organism: Aethalodelphis obliquidens (assembly GCF_003676395.1). Lineage (NCBI taxonomy): Eukaryota > Metazoa > Chordata > Mammalia > Artiodactyla > Delphinidae > Aethalodelphis > Aethalodelphis obliquidens. The sequence goes on along the minus strand of NW_020837979.1, from coordinate 1,787,935 downwards.
AGGGTATCATCAGATGACAGGTTTGATGACAATCTTTTCCATGTACAGCAAACTACCCTAAAGGAAGAAACTGGAGAAGTGGGATCCCTCCAGCACCAGATTCTGTTGGGGGGCCAGATGCAGACATGCAGCCCGGAGCACCCTCTTCTCAGCAGGTGGTACCCCACTGCCGGATACAGCGATTCAGACCTGGAGGGTAACAGCTCCATCCGCGAGAAAACACTCCTCCACGAGCTTCTCAACTGCGCTGATACCCGCTGGAGGGCAGGGGCTCCCGGGACCTCCTGTGGGGAGTGGGGCCGGCACGGCAGGTACTATTGCCTCCCACTCTGTGTGCACACCTCCTGCAGCCTCACAGCCTGCCCTTTCTGTGCCGTGTCTGGAGAGAAACATCTGGTTGTCGATGACTAGAATGGGCTCTTCTAAAACACAAAACACCAAACCAATCCTTATTTGCCTCTACCTCCACTTGGATCTCTCCTAGCACAGCTCCCAGCCTCACAAGCTAACTGGAAAGACGGTGATGGTCCATCCTGGGGGGGAGGTCCTGTTACTTGACTGGAAGTCACTACTGAAGATGGATGGGCCCGACGGCTGGTATAAAAACCCACTGCATGGACATATATACACTACCAAATGTGAAATAGCTAGTGGGAAGCAGCCGCATCGCACAGGGAGATCAGCTCGGTGCTTTGTGACCACCTAGAGGGGTGGGATAGGGAGGGTGGGAGGGAGACGCAAGAGGGAGGGGATATGGGGATATATGTATACGTATAGCTGATTCACTTTGTTATACATCAGCAACTAACACACCGTTGTAAAGCAATTATACTCCAATAAAGATGTTTAAAAAAACCCAAAAAACTCACGGTGACAGTGTCTTAAAATGCATGGCCTCCTCCCCAGGGGACGGGCATTTGACCAGCTCCAAAGCTCAGCTCGGGGACCAGGTTCTGCAGCCAAAGTCAGGAACTGAAGACCAGAGCCTTGTACTCGAGCTCTCGCTGATGGGTGAGCCTGTGGAAGGGTAGGTCGCGGCCTGGGGAAACCCCAAGGCCACGGAGGCGGCGGTCCTCCCTTCCTGGATGTTGAATTGCAACTTCGGCGTCCACCTTGGATCTAAGCCCGAGCCTGACCTGGGTCACTCCAGCAGCACGACCTCCGCCAAGTCCTGAAACCCCTGTGCCTTCATGGCCTTGGAAGCACGGGTGCAGACCTACTCTCTGCTCAGCCATTTAAGGGTGATACTATAACTGTTAGACGTTATCATACGTGTAGATGAGGTGAGCTGCTTTGCATAATAACGTAAAATGCTTAGAACCTTTGTACAGCCTGTTAAATGATCTTAATGAAAAGGGAAAAATAGATTAATGTGCTGAATTATTATCTAAATGAAGCCTTTGGTAATCCGGGTTTCCAGACCACATCTGCTGGTGGGACCACGGAGCCCTGGTTCAAACAGTTTCAACCTGGAACATGGGTCTAGTCACAGATGGAATTCAGACGCAGAATTCCTTTCTACAAAGACCAGGCGCTCCCTTCCAAGGCCATGAATAGTAGAGAATAATAATAAGGCATGACCTTGAAGTAATGAAACCAATGGACATATTTGCCCAACTAGAATGCAGATGTCCAAATAGATGTTAATTTATCGCCGGTCACATTCGGTGTTGGAGGTTTAGGGGCAACATCTTTGCTGAAGTGCTTTGGCTCGTTCCTTGGAGAAAGCCCGTCTCTACTGTGGTGCAGCCTTTGACTCCCCGTGGTAGATCCTTAGGGCTGTTGTTTTGTATTTTGGGGTTTTTTTTTCGGTGTGAATGGTGACCTTGGTTATAAAACTATCTAGAAATTATTTTAAGGAATTGGTGACATTTTATTTTCTTCACACTTTCTAATATTTCCCAAATGTTCTACAGTGGATATGAATGATCGGACCGAAAAGTACATTTTTAAAAATTCTTTATTTTTTAAATGGCATGGACCAAAATTGTGTGAATAAAAATCAGTGTCCAATTGGTTGCACTGGTTGTAGAAAAATATTTAGGAGAGAGATTTCTGCTGCTGACTTTGCTTGGTTTCTGGTGGTATTAGAACATACTTTTATCTTTAGTCAATGTTTCCATCAAAAACGCCTGTTAGGAACCTGTCTGTCAATTTTTAAAATGTCACGAAGTCAGTTAACAGCGCGGTGAATGGTGCAGAATACTGAATTCGTAATCGAGGTCATCTGGAAAGATTCCTTGAGAGCCTTCTCAGTGAAGCCTCCCTGACCTTCCTGATCACCCTTATTCTGCTCTTATTCCCCCCCACATAGTACTTACCAATTTCTGACATCCTGGATAATTCCCTGATTTTCTTTGGTTATTATTTACTGTCTATACACACACACCTCACAGGGCTGAAATGAAGTTCCACGTGGGTGGGGATCTTGTGTTGTCAACAGTGTTTAGCACGTAGTAGGTACTCAATATTTATCTACTAGCTCTGCTTGAATCAACCTGAGAGGAGAGTGGACTCAGCCCTTTCATCCCTGACGTGCCTTGAGGAGGCCCTTGAAAAAGATGCCTGCTTGACTGGGAATGGTTAGCGCATCCATACTTCTGCTTTCAAAAGTCTAGGTGGAGTTCCACGTCTTTCCGGCTTTTGGTCAGCCCAGCTCTGTCTCCGTCTGTGTTCCCATCCCCCACCCACGTCATCACCAGCTCCTGCCTTTCTTGGGCAGCCCCGCACCACCTCTTCCTCCGGGAGGGGCTCACGGGCTCCCAGTTCACAGCGCCCTGCTGCGCTGAGTAGGAACTGCCAGCCACGCTGCCTTGCCTATTGCCTCCCCTCAACCATCCGTCCTTCCCGGACATGGGCTTCCACCTCCTCACTTCGCTGCTAGGAAGGCCCATCCGCTCCTTCCTGCCCACAGACACGATGACGTCCAAACTCCAGAAGCCGGCGCGATCCCGCTGCCCTTGGCCCCTCAGGTCCTTGGCGTCTCCTGATCAAAACTAGGTTCTCACAATCCCACAGACAGGCTCTGCCAGGCACTCCCGCCTCCCTTCTGCGGCCGTTTTTGTAATAAGAGCGACTTTGCGCATCAGGCCCGCGTCCCAGCCTCCTCCCCACGTCCTCCTTAGTCACACTGCCCCTCCGGGAAGACCTCGGCGTGTATCTGTGCCCAGCTGCTGCTAGCCAGCCTCTCTGTGTGTCTGTGTCTCCTCTCTCCCATCAGACTGTCAACAACTCTAGAGCAGGTTGAACAATACAAAATTGCCTTTTTTTTTTTTTTCCAGGTCAGAATGGTTGAATGTTGACAATTTCTTAAGGTTCAACCTAAAAACTTTTCTCAAAGTTCTTAACACTGTGCTCCCCGATATTGTAGGAGCTTAGCAAATATTTGTTGGTTAACAAGAGAGAAAAAGGGAAGCTGTGAAATATGAAAATCACATCCTTCTCTCTGGCTTAATGAGAGTTAAACCAAACCCACCTTAAACACTCGGAAGGAGGCCCGGGCATATAATCGCACGTTGGTCGCAAGGTATGTTCCAGGTCCCAGTGGTACTTTGATTTATACGGAAACCTTGTGGGAGGACAGACCACCGGCCCCTGGGTCTGCATCTCGGATTAAGATCACGTGCCATCTGGAAAGGAGCCCAGGGGCTCGTTCAGTAGAGCTGTTATTTCTTATCTGTCTAATCCACCACAGCATTTCTGGAAAATCCTTTAAACTAGACACCACATGTGGCCTGTGACCTATTGTGAGTTTTTTAAAAATTGTGGTAAAATATACATAACATAAGCTTTTCTATTTTTTTTTTTTTTTTTTTTTGCGGTACGCGGGCCTCTCACTGTTGTGGCCTCTCCCATTGTGGAGCACAGGCTCCGGACGCGCAGGCTCGGCGGCCATGGCTCACGGGCCCGGCCGCTCCGCGGCATGTGGGATCTTCGCGGACTGGGGCAGGAACCTGTGTCCCCTGCATCGGCAGGCGGACTCTCAACCACTGCGCCACCAGGGAAGCCCCGGCTTCATCATTTTTAAGTGCACAGTTCGGTGGCACTAAGTACATTCACGTTGCTGTGCAACCACCGCCCCCCATCTGTCTCTAGAACTTCTTTATCTTCCCAACCTGCAACTCTGTCCCCGTTAAAAGCACTAACTACCCAGCTCCTCGCCCCAGTCCCGGGTACTCACCATTTACTTTCTGTCTCTGTGCGTTTGACTCCTCTGGGGACCTCATATGGGTGGAATCATATAGTATTCGTCCTTTTGTGAGCTCATCATAATGTCCTAAAAATTCATCCATCTTGTAGCATGTGTCAGAATAGAAAAGATCCGAAAGGAAGTTACATGAGTTAAAAAAAATATACAGTTGGGGCTTCCCTGGTGGCACAGTGGTTGAGAGTCCGCCTGCCGATGCAGGGGACACGGGTTCGTGATCCGGTCCGGGAGGGTCCCACATGCCGCGGAGCGGCTGGGCCCATGAGCCATGGCCGCTGAGCCTGCGCATCCGGAGCCTGTGCTCCGCAACGAGAGGCCGCAACAGTGAGAGACCCGCGTACCGCAAAAAAAAAAAAAAAAATATATATATATATATATATATATATATATATATATACAGTTACCAAACCCTGGTTCTTCCTTAAATTTTAAAATCCAGCTTACAAATCTTCTTATTCTATTTACAAACCCAGCATTAGGCAATTCCTTTTAATTACTTTAATGTCTGTTTTCATTTAAAAATGGAATTAAACTCCTTTAAGTATTTTAAATTCATTTATATGTCTATTAATTAAATTTCCTTTTTAAGTGCTTAAGTTATGTAATTAACAAACCTTTCCAAGTACTTAAGTAGTCCTTGGAAATCTAATAAATTAAACGTATAAATATGGTTAAGTCTTAACCTCTCTTAGATACTCCAATGCTGTTTATACTTTTGCTAAGATTCCAACCTAAATTCAAAAGTCTAAATTCAGTTATACATTTTAAATTAACAAGCCAAATTCTCTTAAATTTTATAAATACATGAACTACCAAATATACAGTTTCTTATCTCAAAAATATTAATGCTATAATTTAATTCGTTTAAACATCTATATATTTAATTCAAAAATCTTCCTAGGCTTGAGATATATTTATCTACCAAAAAAAAAAAAAAAAATCACTGTCATCCCCAACAATGTGGCTTAACTTTCCTAAAAGGAATCTGGGTTTGCCTTCTCAGCTACAGGGATTTTTTATGATGGGGGAGGTCCCCGGCCCAGACATCCATCACTGGATTCCTCTCTTGGACTTCAGACTTTCAAGCTCCTTTGTCTGCAAACCGGCTTAAAATGCACGGTCAATCCACACCACTTTGATAAGCTTTCCTTGTCACTTTCCCACACCCAGAGGCCAGTGGTCCAAGCTCGTCGGACCGGCTCCTTTTCCTCCTGGGCCAGCCCTGCTCTCCGTAACCCTGGCTCCTTCCTGAGGACAGATTTACACAAAGACCTCTCACAGCCGATTCCCTCTGTCCCTAGAGGTCCCTGGGCTGAGTCCCTGGGTAGCAACGGAAGCGGCAGCCAAAGGCAGTGACCCGATCGTGCTATTGTGTGAGCTGGAAGTCATCGGGAGGGCAGTGGGGCCCAGGGCTGACTCACCAGGCACACCTGCCCATCCCCTCCCTCAGGGCTGGGGCGGACGGAGCTCCCAGGATGCCCTGGGCCTCACTCCACACCCCTGGCCCCTGGCCTGACCACTGGGGGCCCCTGTCCTGCCTCATCCTGGCTTTGCCTTCTCTCTGCCAGTACAGAGGTGCTGAGCTCAGACCCTGGACACAGCAGCCCCCCAGCCCACCCCAGTTCCTGAGCCAGTCATGACCAGAACTGCCCGTACACGTAGGAGGCGCGCCCCACCCAGAGTTAGAGATTGGGCAGAAACTGGTCGCCTGCCGGCTCCAGGGCTCAGGATCTCAGGGATGAGCCCTGTCCGAGCTTTCCTGAAACCTTCAGGCTGCAGCCTTTCTAGCCGGGTTGAGAGGCTGATCGGCTGGGCAGTAGCCCAGGGTACAGAGGCTGGGACAGCAAAGCTGGGCTCATATGTGGAGCCCAAGGATGCCAGTCACAGAACCAGACCTGGTGGAGAGATGGACGGGGCAATCCCTGGGGAACCAGCACTTTCAAAGGGCTTAAACCTGGAGCAAATGCACTAATACGGGTGATGTCCAAGGCGGGGGCCGGTGAGGCCCGGCTGATGGGGATCTGGGAAGGAGCAATGGGCCAGGAGGGCGGCCAGAGCTGGGGGTCAGGTTCCAGAAAGACTGGAGGACATTCTTGGGGGAGCCAGGGCAGCTTTGAAATGAGCCTGCAGCTGACCTGAGCTGTCCAGCGCGTGCAGCTCTTGAAATGTGGCGAGTCCAGATGTGCTGAAGTGTAAATTACATAGCCCGTTGCGAAGACGCACAAAAAAATGTGAAAGAACTCATGGACACGTTTTTGTGTCAATAATATGTTGAAATAAAAATGTATTGGATCTATTGGGTTAAAGAAAATGCTTTCTTAAAATTCATTCCAACCTCTTTCTTTTCATTTTTTAAGCTGTGTCTATTAGAGAATTTAAAATGACATAATTGGGCCACATTATATTTTATGGGACAGAGTTGCTCTGGGCTGTTTGTCCACCTGAATTCCCCAGGTCCCCCAGCTGGACTCCTTTTTCTCCTTCCAGCCTGTACCTCTCACTGTTGAACAATTCTGTCCTTGGAGCGCAGCGTGGCCGTGAGAGGGAAAGGATGGTGCTACAGAGCAGGAAGAGGGAGAAAACAAAGAAGCTCCTGGAAATTAAACATAAGATGCCCTTATTATAGGTTTATCAGAGAGGTTGAGTAGTACTTTGAGAAAAATCTTCTAAAATAGAAGAGGTAAGAACATTATAGGATATACAAGAACTAATCATCAACTATGAGGAATTCCCACCCCCAGAAAATGGGAGAAAATGGCCAGAAGAAAGTGATCCGAAGTACAGGGAGACAGACGGAGGAGGGGATGCAGAAGCTAAGTCCTCGTGTGTCCAGCAGGAACGTGATAGAAAGTGCCTAAGACTGAACGACTGGGAAAGGGCAGCTTTACCACATTATGCAGACATTTGGTCCAGACGTAGCTGTTAGGTGGTGGTCTCGAGAGAAGGGGGCAGGGCATCGTGAATCCGCGAGGAGGAGAGACCACCCAGCCCACCGTCGAGGACCCCTCACCCTCTTACTTACAACAGGAGACATGATCCCAGCCAAAATAAAGACATAAATGTGAAAAGCAAAGCTTTTAGAGGACGCCTTAAACAAGATTTTTGTGAATTTGAAATGGAAAAAAAATTTATAAAATGTGTAAACCTTGAGGGAAATAATAGACAAATGCAGCCCCATTAAAAGGAAGAATTTCCGTTTCTCCAAAGAAGCTTGTCAGCATTTTCTGAGCTGGATTTTATAACAGCGTTTACGTAGGTTATATAGGTTATTCTCTGCCTGAGCGAGAACTACTCACGTATTAGTGAGTCATTCACGCATTCACTGAACAAATGTTTACTGAAAGCCCACTCTGTGCCAGGTCTCGACATGCATCGGGGGAAAAACAGTAAACATCACCTTCATGAAGCTTATATTGGGGGGGGGGCGGGCGGGGAGGGAAGACAAACAATAAATAGTTAACATAAAAATGGGTAAATTACTTTATCTCATTAGAAAGTGTAAGTGCTATGGAAAAAGTTGAATAGGGAAAGGGGGCTGAACTTTGGGGGGGTGCTGGTTGGACATGTGATTTTAATAATGTGGTCAGGGTGGGTGTCATTGAGAAGGTGACATTTTAGCAAAGGCTTAAAGGAAGGAGCTTGCCACAGAGATATCTGGGTAACAAATGCCTGATATCTTTGAACAGCTGTGTGAAGAGCACACGTGCTGCATCTGGAGCTGAGTGACTAAGGCAGAGAGGAGAGCAGACGGGCCGGGAGAAGCCGGAGGGTACGAGTCCCACAGGGCCAGTGGATGAGCCGGGCTTCCCGTCCCAGTGAAGTGGAGGGTCTGAGCAGAGGGCAGACTTAGTCTGTCCTAGTTGTTTCTTTAACAGCTTTGTTGAGTTATAACTGATATACCACAAACTGCACCTATTTAAGTGCACAATTTGATCATTTTGACCCAGGTATACACTTGCGAAACCATCGCCAAACCAAGATAATGAACAGACCCATCCTGCCCCTTTGTACCCCTTCCCCCAGCCCTCCGCCAGGTAGCCACTCACTGCTTTCTGTCAGCAACGATGAGTTGCATTTTCTAGATCACACGGTGTGTACACATTTCATCTGGCTTATTTGTGACTTATCCTCGCTGTTTCATGTTTCCACAACCCATTCCTTTTCTTTGCAGAAGACTGTCCCATTGTAGGGATGGACCAGAATTTATCCCCCAACCTGCTAGTGGGCATTTGAGTTGCTTCCAGTTTTGACTATTACAAATAAAGCTGCTGTAAGCATCTGAGTCCCGGTCTGGGTATGTATTTGTGCCCTCTTTTCTCTTGGGTAAGTGCCTGCAGTGGGGAAGCTGGGGCACGTAGCAGGTGCAGGTTTACCTTCACAAGAATCGGCTCTTTTGCAGAGTAGTTGTGCCGTTTTGCAGCCCACCACCAGGGAGAGTTCCAGTTGCTCTACACCCTCGCCAGCACTTTTAGATTTTAGACAGTGCAACAGGTGTGTCGTGATGTCTCACTGTGGCTTTAATTTGCATTTCTCTAATGACACATGACGCTGAACATCTTTTCTTGTGCTTTTTTGCCATCCAGATATCGTCTTTGGTAAAATATCTGTTCAGACCTTTTGCCCATTTTTAAAACTGGTTGCTTGTTTGCTTATTATTGAGTTATCAAATCCATATTCTGATAAATCTGGCAAATATTTTCTCCCAGCCTATGGCTCATCTTTTTTTTTTTTTTTTTTTTTTTGCGGTACGCGGGCCTCTCACTGTTGGGGCCCCTCCCGTTGCGGAGCACAGGCTTCGGACGCGCAGGCTCAGCGGCCATGGCTCACGGGCCCAGCCGCTCCGCGGCATGTGGGACCCTCCCGGACCGGGGCACGAACCCGTGTCCCCTGCATCGGCAGGCGGACTCCCAACCACTGCGCCACCAGGGAAGCCCTATGGCTCATCTATGTATCCTATTAACTGTGTCATTCAAAGAGCAAAGGTTAATTTTTTTCTCTTATGGATCATTCTTTTTGGTGGTGTAACTAAGAAATCATTGTCTAACCCAAAGTCACACAGATTTTCTTTTATGCTTTCTTCCAGAAGCTTTATTGTTATACATTTAAGACCTTGATCCATTTGGGGTTGATTTTTGTATATGGTGCAAGTTATGAATCCAAACTTAACTTCTTACATGAATGTAAATTATGAATGTTTGAAACTATGAATATTCAATAGTTCCAGTGCCATTGGTCGAAATGATTATCCTTTCTTCACTGAATTGTCTTTGCCCCTTTGTCAAAATTAAGTTGTTTAGATATGGGTGGGTCTACTTCTGAACTCTATTCTGTTTGCCAATGTCTATGCCAGTAACACTCTGTCTTGATTATTGTAGCTCTACAATAATTGTTGAAATCAGGGAGCATTAATCCTCCAACTCTGTTCTAAGTTGTTCCGCCTGTTCTAGGTCCTTTGTATTTCCATATAGATTTTAGAAGCAGCTGGTTAATTTCTACAAAAGGAAAAGGTCTGCTTGGATTTTGATTGGGTCTGTTTTGAATCTGTGGATCAATTTGAGTAGAATTGAATCTTCCAGCCTAAAAGTAAGGTCTATATCTCCATTAATTTAAATCTTCTTTCATTTCCATCAGGAAGGTTTTGCCGTTTTCAGCGCACGGATCTTTCCCACCTTCGGTCAGATTTATCCGTAAGAACTTAATACAGTTGACGTGATATTAAGTAAAACTGATTTTCATTTCAATTTCCAATTGCTTGTTCCTAGGATGTAGGTAAGTACTTGATTTTTGTATTTGGATTTTGTGAGCTGCAACCCCGCTAAACCCATTGATTCTAATAGCTTTTTGTGAATTCCGTTAGGTTTTCTACGGAGACAATAATGTTGCCCAGGAACAGAGAGGAGGAGGTGTAACAGACCACGGGGGGCTGGGCTCACCTGGCAGGCTTCCAGGAGGTGGTGACGAGAGGAAGTGAAGCTGCTGCCGCAGGCCCGAGGCTCCCTCCTCAGCACCACCCCCCTCGGTGCAGCCGGAAGCTGGCATCGCTTCGGGCCCACCCCCTGATGCAAACGGGGGAGATTTCATTTGGAACCAGTCAGGTGGCCAGAAAGGCAGAGCCCGAGACACTTGCGTCGCTGCCTGAGGAGAGCAGAGGTGGGTGGCCCAGGAGCCAGCAGGTGCGGGCTGGGCGCTGGTGATGCGGCACCTGCCTGGTCATCGTGGGCGCAGCTGGGTCTGCTGGGTGACTCCTCCTGGGGTCTGCTCCCGTTCTCCCAAGCATTCTGGAAGCCACCTAGCTGCCTGGGATAAACCCTTTCTACTGCAGCTCCCTCACGGTTCTAGGATCCGGGCAAGCGCTGGCCTGGGTGTGGCAGCCCAGCAGCCCTAATAATTGGGCAGGAAGGGATGGATCGGGGCCCCTGTGGGCTGCATGGGAGGAATTCTAGGTTGTCAGGTCTGGCAGGAATCTAGCACCCCCACTTTGCAGCGGAAAATAGTAGATGAAAGACGACATTTAGAATTACGGGAGCCACATCTTAAACCCCAGGACCAGCTTCTGGTGCATACGGGGCACTTGTGCCCAGAATGGTGTTGCAGAGGAACTGAGTGGAACCTTTTGATCCATAATTGGAGACTCCCCTTCAAGCCCATGTGCACTGGGCCATCCCCCGGCGTGAGAATCACCGCAAGGCCAGCAAGAAGCAGCAGCTGCTGGAACCCGGCGGGGAGCGGCCATCGAGAAAAGGCTCATGACTGTTTTCCCCTGTGTCAAACTAATGGAAAAGCAGCCTTCCCAAGGACCCAATTTATGCTGATCGATAAAGTGCTTCGCCAATTACGGCAGCGAGAGGCTGTTTAATTGTAACAGGGCAGTGGTGTGCGTTACATCAAACGTTTGTTTTACATCTGAAAACCCTAGAAATGGAAATTAATAGCTTCACGCAGGAATGGACTTACTCGTGGGAGACCAGCGATGCTGAGCGCACCCGCGATGACTCACTTTGCTTCAAATTCATTTCTGTGATGGAAACACAAAAAGGGATTTCAAGAAGGAAAAATCGGTTGCACGGAAATCTGGCAAGTTTTCGCAAGAACTGAATTGCTCTTTTGTTTCCTGACCTGTGGTATGAGGTTGTCAGCTGAAACTGGGTCTCTGCTGCGTCAGCACAGCGACAGGCCTGCTGAGAGGCGGAGAAGGCCGCGTGTCCGGTAGTGGCCCTGCCCTTGGGCTGCACACCAAGGAGAGGGGAAGGCAGGCCCCCCAAGGCCGGGGCGCTGCCAGCTCAGCGCGGTAGGGGAGATTCCACGGGGAGGGTTCTTAATGCAGATGCGGTCCAGCACGAATCAGGAGCAAACTTTCATTCAGTTGTCATCAAGATTAAAGAAACCAGGAGGAACAATGTGTTCAACCAATGAGGGCTTTTTAAAAAAAAACCCAACTCAACTGATTTCGTCCATTTGCATAGAGTCCAGAAGGAACTTGTCTTTGTGACCCACCCTTAGCCCCAGGCCTGGCACGTGTGCCTGCTCTGTTTAATAAACGATTGTTGAGTGATGTGAAACCAAGGCAGAGCTAGGAGTAAGAAAATGCCTCGGGTGACAAGGCCAGCCTACGGCAGCATTCTGGTTTTTGAGAAAAATGGGCCAGATGTGGGACCCTAACGATCGATGATCGACGCGGACAGCAGGAGCTGTAAGCTTCTCTGTAGCCTGAGTGGAGTCTGGGAGGATCTCAGAGGGGTAGGGGGCAAGGAGGGTGGAGGGCCTGGGGTGGAATGTCATAGCAGCCACTGTGAGCAAAATGGACGGAAGAAAATGATCTTCTTGGCCCCCTTCCAGCCAGACAGCCCCAGCCTGCTGTTAGCTCCCTGCCACCAGCCACAGAGAGGCTTCATCCTCTGCCGCCCCACACGCTGGGAGGGTTAGAGCCCCTTTATGAAACAATACGGATGGTTACTGAGTAAGGTCCTTCAGCCAACACTCTGCAAATCTTAAAGCTGACTGTTGGAAACCAAATATATTTCCCCCCCCAGAGTTAAATGGATCAGACATTGCTAGAAGGCTCCCTCTCTTACCCCCAGTACAGAAATTACACATGTTTTTTTGAGCTCTCCTAGGATCATGTAAATCAGAGGGCACTTAAGTTGTTCCAAGGGCTAGAGGAGAGAATGTCAAAACCAGGAAGAGGAAAGTGGTTGAAAATGGTTGAAAATCGGCAAATTCCTCCTGTTGGTAAATCAGCTGCCCTTTTGCCAAATGCCGGTGAACAAAATATTCTAGAAGGAAGCAGCCCCAGCTTGCTCTCAGCTCCAGCCGCGGTGCCTCGTAGCTCTGGCCACTTCCCCCGGGGAGGGGGAGGGCTGTGAACAGAAGGGCCGATGTTATAGAGGGGGAGGGCCGTGAACAGAAGGGCCGATGTTATAGGACACACAGCCTTGCCTCATGCTCAGCCAGTGTTCAAAAATTGCGGGAGGGATCTGTCCTCGTCAGATCTGGGGAAAGTCATGGGAAGTGTTTGGCCCTCGGGGAGTCACAATACCTATTGACGTATAAAGGCTCTGAGGATTCCTGCACCAGGAAAAGCTCCCTTGGAGCTTGCTAACAGCGTTTTGCGGGTCACAGAGAAACAGGCACCTGGAGACAGGCTCGGGATGCTGTAGCGGCGTTGGGGGTGCTCTAGGCAGAGTCTCCAGGCTGTTGCAGGCCCTTTCCCAAGGCCCTTTTAGGGGGAGGCATGTTTTTGACTGGAGGAGCATCTTCTTGGGTGTCTCTGACTCTGGAGACCCAGGAGGGCCTAAAGGTTCAGGTGGGGAGTTCAAAATAGACAATTCTGGAAGTCCCACAGAGCCCTTCCTCCCTGGGGTCCTGGAGTCAGAAAAAGTGCGAAAGGGAATCTTTGCTTTCCTTCTAGATCAGTGCAGGTTTAGTAGACAAAAGCGCAACCCGCAGGTGACATTTTAAATTTCCTAGTAGCCATGTACGTTTGAAATTAAGGTTAATAGTATATTGTATTTAAAACAATATATCGAAATAATCTTATTTCAACAAGTATTCAATAAAAATTATTAATATTTTCTTTTTGGGGATTTCTTAAAGTAAGTTTTCTAAATCCAGTGTCTGTTTGACGCTTAAATATATCCCAGCTCAGACCAGGCACACTCCAAGGGTCCAGTGGCTGCAGGTGGTGGTGCTTCCAGATGGGACAGCCCAGCCCTGGATTGGTACAGCTTCTGCACGAGACAGGAAACAGGTTCCAGGTTTACCCTGCCCTGGGGAAGTATTTGGGTTAAATTGTGGTTTCCCCTCTGAGATGGTAAATTTTGTGTCAACTTGACTGGGCTAGGGGAAGCTTCATTAGCTGGTCAAACATTATTTCTGGGTGTGTCTGTGAGGGTATTTCCAGACTATATTAAAATCTGAACCTGTGAAATCAAAACTGCAATGGGATGTCACGTCACACCGGTCAGAATGGCCACCGTCAAAAAGTCTACAAATAAGAAATACCGGAGAGGATGCGGAGAAAAGGGAACCCTCCTACGCTGTTGGTGGGAATGTAAATTGGTACAGCCACTATGGAGAACAGTATGGAGGGTCCTTAAAAAAATTAAAAATAGAGGTACCATATGACCCAGCAATCCTGGGTATGTATCTGGAAAAGACAAAAACTCTATAATTTAGAAAGATACATGCACCCCTATGTTCATAGCAGCACTATTCCCAATAGCCAAGACATGGAAACAACCTAAATGTCCATCAACAGAGGAATGGACAAAGAAGATGTGGTGTGTGCACACAATGGACTATTACTCAGCCGTAAGAATGAAATATCACTATTTGCAGCAACATGGACGGACCTAGAGATCATCATACTAAGTGAAGTAAGTCAGAGAAAGACCAATACCCTGTCACTTACATGTGGAATCTAAAAAATTGATACAGATGAATTTATTTACAAAACAGAAACAAATAGAAAAAATAGAAAACAAATTTATGATGACCAAAGGGGAAAGAGGGGAGGGATAATTAGGAGTTTGGGATTAACAGATACTCACTGCTATATATAAAACAGATAAACGACAAGGACCTACTGTATAGCACAGGGGACCATACTCAATATTTTGTAATAACCTATAAAAGAATCTGAAAAAGAATAGATATATGTATGTATGTATGTATAAGTGAATCAGTTTGCTGTACACCTGAAACATTGTAAATCAACTGGACTTCATAAAAATACATCTGAATCGGGGGACTGAGTGAAAGACCACCCTCTGCAGTGCAGGTGGGTGCTGTCCAATCCCCTGGGGCCTGGGTGGAGAGGGAAGGTGGGGGGAGGAGACCTTGCCGTCCAAGTGAGCTGGGTGTCCATCTCCTGCCCTCAGTCCTCCAGATTCCGTCCAGAACTTACACCTTCAGACTCGCCTGAGTTACACACCGGCCTCCTGGGTCTCCAGCTCGCAGACGGCAGACCGTGGGCCTTCCCAGCCCCGTCACTGTGTGAACCCATTCCTGTGATAAACCCCATCTGTATGTCTCTGTGTATCCTGTCGGTTCTGTGTCTCTGGAGAATCCCGGCCCACACCCTCTGTCCTGGGAAATCTCGAGGCCGAGAACCCTATCCATCACGGAGTCCTCCAGGAGGCCCCAGCATTTAATCACCGTGTGGTCACCAGACACATTGGTCCTTTGCTTTCCCGAAAGTCTCCTGTGACCTGAGTCCCCAGCATCGCTGCCTCTTCCTGGCACACGTGTGGTGAGCAGGCTCCCCTCTGACGAGCCGTGTCTGTCTGTCTGTCTGTGCAGCTGATCCCCACCCCCTTGGCTCTCTGACCTTTGACATCGATGGTCTGCATGGAACAGTCACTTTTTATTCTGTTTGATCCAGGAAACAAAACGTGCTTCAAATTGGACAGACTTGGGTCTAAGTCCCATCAGGGGGTGAGTTTGGATGTGGCCAACTCCTCAGACATCCACTGAGTGGCCTCCACGTCCCAAGCCCCAACTCAGGTGTCCCCCTGGGGCAGAGCGAGGGCAGCCGGTTCTCCCCGGGACCCCTCCCTGCCCACCTCCGTGGAAGCACCTGGAACTCGCAGGCACTGCCCCCCGGTTGGGGGCTGTCAGAGGCAGGGCTCGGCTAAGCGGGTCTGGGGTGGGCTGCTCAGTACCTACCCCCATCCCCTGAATTTCTGCCTTGCTGTCTGCCTCCGGGGGATGCAGGCCTGCCAGCAGGGCAAGGAGCCACCCAGCCACACTCCCCGTTCCCCACCCACCGGTTTCTGCCACGTTTACCGAGATGCGCCCTCCCCCAGGATCCTACAAGACCAAGTTGCTGATCAGTTTACGTTCTGGTTTTCCTTTTTGCAGCATGAGGCCCCAGCCTTCCAGGGCTGTCTGGAGAGAAACATGCTAACGCTGGGAAGAGGTCACTTCGGGGCAGTGCGGGGATGGCGGCGAGCCAGCGATCCAGGACCTGGGCAGCAGAGGTCCTGGCCCCAAGACCTCCAACAAGCCCTTCCTGCTCTGCGGTTCCGGAATGAAGGTACCACGCGATGGACTTGAAGGCGTTCCCTTCACAAGGCCAGACACCTGAGCAGCCAAAGAGGCCCAGCCGGGTGCCGGCCGTTCTGAGCTCCTGCAGGCCCGACCTCAACGTGCTGCGTGACCCGGGTCCCAACGGGGCGCCAGGATCTGCCACGCTGTCCAGGGGCTTTAAAGCGGCAAGAACGTTCGCAGCTCATGCAGCGGCTGCCCATTCCCCTCAGGAGTCCGGTCCAGCCCTGCCCCAGGACCCGCCAGCCCCCTCCAGCTCACATCCGGCCTCGTTGGCCACTTTTCTCTTACTTTTGTTGTTTTTTTCAAGTCTCTCCAAAGGAGGCTGCGGAAAGGGAGATACAGGGAAACCCAGTGACACGGCTACCTTCTGACAGGCTTAAAAAGATGGTTGGGTGAAAAGTCTAAAATGAAGGGCTGAAAACATTTTATCTCGGCGCAAGTGGTCTTCGATGAACCAAGTCGTGACTGGACCCTGGAAGGGGGCTCCGTGCCTTTTGGGGGCAGCCCCGCCTGGTGAGTGGTGACAGGAGGGGGGCTGGGGGGGGTGGCAGCCGAGGACCTCCACCCTCCCCCATCTGCCTTATCTGCTTATCAAACGCTCGTACTTTCTATATGAAAGGTAGTTATTTCCGTGCAGAGTCTGGTTTTTTAAACACAGTATCCAGCGTTTTGTGACTTCCTGTCTTCTGACAGTGTGGTTTTGGGGAGTTTCCCCCACTTTCGTGAGTGCTGACTCTGCCGGGTCAGGTTGAGTCCCGGGAAACCTCTGGGGGAGCAAGACTTCTTCAGGGCCTGCTCCCTGCTCCCACCTCAAGGAGTCACAGAGGCTCTTGTCTCTGAGGACAGAGCCTTGCTGGGTGGAGGGGAGGCGCCAACGAGAGACCCCGCCACCTGCTGTCTGCAGGGAGGGGAGGCCCGTGACTGCCCCACACGAGGGGGCTGGACCGGCACGTGCATCCTCTAGACCTCATCCCAGAGCATCACCTCCCTTCTCTCCCCTGACTCTACATCCTTGGAGAGCATGTGGCCAAGAAAGTGGGTCTCGGCTCTTCCCCTTCGGAAGGAGCAGAAAGGAAACAGCACACGCCGCCAAGCAGGCCGCGTCCGCCCCCCGCCCTCCTTCCTGCTGCCCTGGAGCTGGCGCTGCTGTGCCAGCCATGGCCCTGATGTTCCCGCAGACCCAGGCAGTCTGCTGATGTCACCAAGGCAGCGTGTGCTCTGAAAGCGTCCATCTCTCAAGTTCCATGGGAATGTCACTGGAAAGCAAGGCCAAGGTCACGGACCCTTAAAGAAACTGCACAAACGAGGCTGTGGGTTTTGGAAGACAGAATAGAAACACCCATAGCAGTCAGTACAAGATACCGTGGGTGACCAGCCCGCCTGCGGCCAGGGGCCAGTGCACAAGGCTGAAGAAGCTGCAGAAGAAGAGGAAGGGCTTCTCCGCACCCCGATTTGTTCAGAGGGAAATTAGGGAGCCCCGAGGTGCTGGCTCTGACTGGACCCAGCCTCAGGGAATCCGAGGGGCTCATATTCTGGAGCTGCCAGGGGTGTCTTGTCCTCACACTGAAGATGAAGGTGACACAGTCAGAAGCAGAAGGACAGACAGGATTACTTGGTGACCATGGAAATAACACCAAAGCCATTCTTTATCCCCCGGACTTGGAGACGTGCTAAGGAGATTAGGAAAGATGCCTGGAAGGAGCAGTAACGCTGGGAGGGATGGTCATTTGTTCATTATTCAAGAAGGTTAACTGATGACTGCCCTGGTCAGGCCAAGTGCTGCAACTCAGGGTGCACCATGGGCAGTGCCAGCCCCTCTGGGGCTTACACTCCAGGAGGGGAGGTCAGGGGTCATACCTGCCTACAGGGATGTGGAGGGCACAGCCCAGCGACAGAAGCCACCAGCGCTTGTGACGCTCGTAGGACAGCTGGACTCTCCGTCACCCCAAGTGGTGAATGATGCAGGACGTAGAGATTCCAGGCCGTGGCTCGTCCTTGGGTTTGGGCGCAGAGGCGGGGCGAGCGAGGGGCAGGGGGGTGGACACAGGGTAGCCCTGTCTCTCCATCCACACCCGCTGGGCCCATCTACAAGGTGAGATGTGCTCACGGATCCGTCCGCTTCAACAATTCTAGAGAAATTCAGGAGCAATGGACCCGTAAGAAGGAACTAAGGGAAAATGAGACATTCCAGGATCGTTTTCAAGTTGTTTCATTTGTTGTACAAAGTAATCAACACCCCGCTTAGGATGCCCACCAGGCGCCTGCTTCACCTTGGAGGCCCCCAGCTGGAAGCATGTCTCTGCCTTTCAGGAAAGTGGAGGTCCTGGGTGTCATCAGACTCGAGAACCTCCCTGGGTGCTGGCCGGGCATGGGGGCAGCCCGTCCCCGCCTCACGCGGACATCAGCGTGCAGGGCGCCCTGAGGCACAGGGTCGGAGCAGAGAGCCTGCGCGAGCATCTGGCCCTCCTGCTGCCCGGCTGTGTGAGTCTTGCATCTGGACACTGGGTCTCCACCATGCGCTGGCTTTCCAAGGCAAGCTTTCGGAAACCAGAGCGATTCCTCTGATGACCTTAGAGAAACGAAATCAGCCTGGAGGAAAATAATAAAGATCTTTTTAAGATGATGAGAAAGGACAGAATACCTTAAAAATAATAATATTTTACTTAAAATATGGCTGCGTCAGAAATGTGAGAAGCTACAAAAGCCACTCAAAAATGGCAGGGCCGTCAGCAAGTTGTTTAAGTAGTTAGTGACGCAGGTGTGGTGTTTAAAATGCCCCTGGGTCTTGGAGTCATTGGAATCGACTTAGATTGAATCTAGCCTGGATCAGATTTTCCTCCTGAGGTCACTCTGCTACCTCTCTAACCCAAAAGCAGAGGCTTTAGGAGTTCCCAGGAAATGATGGCTAAGTGACTAAGTGCTGCTCTTGGTAACGCATCTGCTCCTCTCAACCAGTTTCTTGTACTTGAAAAAAGTTTTCTTTTCTCCCTCTGCCCAAAACATGCAGCCAACCTCTTGAAGATTTAATTTGCATTTGTCAAAGCTTTCAAAATTACACCTAAGGCTTCTCTTGCCTTTGTTGAGGGCTCCAGCCAGTATTTTGACCATCCGTTTCCCGTCTTTTCTGAAATGGCCTCACCAGCTCCCCTCCAGCCTATGCCTCACCCCACCTCGCCGTGTGCCCACCAGGACGACAGAGTCGAGGCAGAGACACGGCCCCACCATCCTCGTGGCCTCAAAGCACGAGCCGTCTGGGGCACGAAGTGTGTGGCTGCGTGTAGGGTAAATCCCTGCGACAACAGCAGGTGCCGGGACTTCCTTTTTCTCGTAGCTCGGAAGGTCCAGTGTTCAGAGTAGGGGCCCGACCACAGGGCACATCTACCAAGGTAGCTTCACGGAAGGGATGTGCCTGCGATGTTCACTGCCAGATGCAACTGTGTACCTGCTGCTTGAAGTTGGTCTTCTGCTCAGACGCCCCATCCAACGTACACACGTGGACACACACACACTCACTCCCACACTCCCACACCTCTACCCAGCACACACTCACGTGCACACACACACGTACACACACTCCCATACACTCATACACGTCTACCCAGCACACACTCACATGCACACACACACGTACACACACTCCCATACACCTCTACCCAGCACACACTCACATGCATACTCACACGTACACACACACAGACACACACACACTCCTTTCCACTTACAGCCCAACTTCATCCTCCTGTTACTGTATCTCACCCTCTTCTTTCCCTTGTTGGGTTACCCTTAGGAATAAGACCTGCCTAGATGTCTTCAAGCCTGGGTGGCCCAGCTAATGAGCAGCATGGCTGAGAAGAAGGTGATTCCCAGTTTTATGATCCTCAGACCCTGGGATCCAGGGTCCCCTCCCCCAATGTTACCATTATCTTCCAGGGACCGGACAGAAGCTTGGCGTTCTCCCGGGCCATCACCCTTTCCTATTAAAATAGAATCTTAGCTGGTCTCCCTGCCCCTGGCGTCTGTTCACAGAAATCCCCCTCCTCTGTGCCACCAGATGGGCTTCTAAGTTACCACGTCTCTGGTGGCTTCCTACCCAGCTATCCAGGGCTCCCCATTCCCCACAGGGGAGAGTCCCCTGGGGGCTCAGTCTGGCTATCGAGGCCTCTGCCACGCAGCCGTGTCTCCGCTGAGGCAGTGTGGTCAGGGAGTAAGAGCAAACTTTCTAGATCAAACTGAGCTGGGTTTTTTTCCCCAGTTCTGCCACCCACTGACTGGGAACTTTGGGCAAGTCTTTTAACTCTCCGAGCCCTGGATTTCTCACCTATAAAGTAGAAACAGCCACTATTATCGAGGGCCTCCTGAATGCGAGGGCCCAGGCTGAGCTCTTGTGAAGGGCTGCCCCCACCAGTGTGGCCACTGCCCAGGTCAGAGCGTGTTCTTATTGCTCCAGTGTGTTCAGTGGATGTGAGCAGACTCTGGTGGGAGTTTACAGGTCACCCCCTCTCACCCTTTCTGGGTGGGAAGTTACAGTGACAGCAAATGGCAGACTGACCTCTGAGCAGGCCCCCAGCAGGCCCGCCTCTTCCTGAGACGCACCAGGAAAAACAAGCGCCGCCCACGAGGAGTTCTTGCCAGAACTGGGTCTGAATCTGGTGGAGCCGACGGCCCCCACTACCCGATCCTGCAAACCTGGGAGAGAGTGTACGAAAGGATCCCAGGAGGATGCGGTCGGCAGGGCCCCAAATAGAGGGAATGTTGCATAAACTGAGCTGAGTCGTGCATGGGTTTCCTCTCTGAGCAAAGAACACCTACATCAAGTTGCCGTCACCACCACCTCCATCGCTAGAGTTGGGAGAGGCCGGAGAAGCGTCTAAGGCTGCCCCCACTAGGAGCTCCCGTCCCTGCAGGCTTGTTCTGTCCTGGCTGTGTCACAAGGCTGTATCCATGCCAAGACGGTGCCTGAACACCCTCCACGCGCCAGACTCAAGTCAGAGCCCGGGACGCTCCAGCGAGAGCGGTGGCGGGGGGACACCTGCCCTCGAAGGGCTTATGGTCCACCTTGTTCCAGAAGGAATGAAGCCCAGAGCCGATGGGGAGGGAAATACGGCCATGACGCGGGGGAGGGCTGTGAGGAAGTCCTTGGAGGGACACTTAGGGACAAACAGAAATGCTGTGGGTCTGGGTTAGCTTTTGTATTTTAAGAGTTGGCGGAGGGACTTCCCTGGTGGTGCAGTGGTTGAGAATCCGCCTGCCAACTCAGGGGACACGGGTTCGAGCCCTGGTCCGGGAAGATCCCACATGCCGCGGAACAACTAAGCCCGTGCGCCACAACTACTGAGCCTGCGCTCTAGAGCCCGCAAGCCACAACTGCTGAGCCCACGTGCCACAACTACTGAAGCCCATGCACCTAGAGCCCATGCTCCGCAGCAAGAGAAGCGACCGCAATCAGAAGCCCGCGCACCACAACCAAGAGTAGCCCCCGCTCGCCGCAACTAGAGAAAGTCCACGCGCAGCAACGAAGACCCAATGCAGCCAAAAATAAATAAATTAAATAAATAACTAAAAAAAAAGAGTTTGGTGGGCAGATTTGTCAACATCTGTCCGTCCTCAGTAATGCACTTTGGTAAAATGGAAAAAAGTCTGTCATGTCCACCACGGACTAACAATACAAATACACTTAGTTTTATTGTCTCTCTAACCATGTCTAGACCCATCCACAGAGAGGTCTCTCTCCTGTTCTCCCTGATGTCCATTTTCATCATGTCACCTCCAACCTCGATCATCTTTTTTGCATAAACCCTGCTTCCCAGAGCCCTGCCTCCCCAAGACATGGTCTCAGTAAAAGGGGTCATTCAGATCCTTATGACTGAGGAAGAGCTCTGGGGAGAGATTTCAGGATGGAGGAGTGCCCACGGCCGGGCCCTTCCAAAGTGAGCAGCTGTGCAGGGGAGCCCCCGGCGTCTCCTCCCTCCTGTGTCTCTGACACTCCCTGTTGTGACCAGACCCGGACAGCGGGGGACCTGGGGCCTCCCAGCCCTCCCATGGCTGCATCCCTGATGTGGACCACGATATGGCCGGAATGTTCATGAGAACTTGGCATCTGAAAGGAGCCCAGCCTGGCTGGGACTCTGTTCCCGTGTGTCCCGCCTGGCCACAGTGAGACGAGCCACAGGCACGTCGCTCTAATTACCCGGCCCTACACCTGGATCCCGAGCAGCAGCAGAAGGGGCTGAGCTGTTTGCTTTTGAGCTCATCCCAGGTGCTCACCTCCAGCTGCTGGAGAGCAAAGCCATCACAACAGCCTCTGATGCCAACGGTCCTTGCGTCCCGGAGGGATTGCGCGCAAGGTGGAAGGTAAACCTTTTCTTTTTTCTCTTGTAGGAAAGAGCAGGGTTAACTCTAGCAAAATAGTCAGAAGACTGTTTTTGCCATTTAATGAAATCCTGAGGTTGAGATTCTGTGAAGAGAGTCTGAGGCAAAGGGACCATTTCCACCCGAGTGGGGAAGGCAAATGCCTCGTTCTCTCGGCTGTTGCCATGCTGGGGACCCCAGGTAGCGCCCTGGGAGGGGCAGGTGTGTGGCTCTTTCTCTCCCACCCTCCCCCCCAGGTTCTGGCTGTGTCCTGCTGGGGTCCTCAGCCCAGTGCTGAAGGAGCACATCTGGATGCCGCCAGGTTGCCACTGCCTCTCCGGAGAGGATGGGTTGTTCTCGGTTATGTTCCCACAGCTGGATTTGGAGGGTGCATTACTGACCCCAGTTCTTCAGCACCCCCTGTACCTGCATCTTTGCTGTGTGAACTTATGGTTTTTCCCCAAGAGGAAGAACACATCTCCCTCCCTAAACTTCGGCCTCGTGACTCGCTTTGGCCGGTGACTTGGAACAGAAGGGATGCGGTGCCGATTCTGAGCCCAGGCCTCAGGGCGCCTGGATGTTTCTGTTTGCTGTCTGGCACCTCTGCCTGAACTAGACACATAAAGTAATTAAAATGCTAAATTTCGTCTTCTGTATATTATGTATATCTTACCATAATTTTTTAAGTATCTAAAATTTCTAAATGTATAAGAAATAAGAAAAATGTATTAAAATGAATTTTAAACATTTAAAAATAACACACGATGAAATCAAAAGTTATCTGTGTAGTGGTTAGAAAACCTTGATGTTCAACCAATTTTCTTTCAAACAATACAATTAGCTCCAAAATCAAAAATTTTAGACTCATGAAAACATTGCCAAATAAGTAATATAGGCATAACTGGCTAAAAATAGTTGTGAGGGAGGGGAACAAAAACGGAAGTCTGGGTGACAGAGGCTCTGTGTGATGTTGGGTGAGGCACTTGACCTCTCTGGTCCTCGGTGGCATCCTCCACAAAGCAAGGGGTCAGCCCCAAGAACCAGGACTCTGTCCTCATTGGTCAAGTGAGTCGGGTGTGGTCCTTCCAAGCTTTACTGCAAGGTCAGCAGCAGTCCTGCCCCGAAGGCAGCAGGACTCCTTTCCTGCAGCGTGAGGTCCCCTTGCAGATGGAGACATCAAGACCCATTTCCTTTCCTCTCGCGCCATCACTTTGGGCTTCACAATTAACCTGCTCTTCGTCGTCTCCCCTCGACCCTGACCTGCCTGCCCCCATCAATAAATGATGACGCGTTTTTGGAAAAGGAAGGGCAACACTAAAGCCATGCTGATCAGTACTTGCTTCACGGAGACGGACGATTGCTTAGGAATCTCTTTCTTGAGAAAAAGGAAGGAAGAATATCTGTTAGGTTCGGTGCCAAGATATCGAGCGAGCCTGGACTTTCTCGCCTGTTGGGAAAAAGATGTGAACGGTTGACTCTGAGCAGGAGGGCGCACCCACCTCCTCCTTCCGAGCTGCTGGCAGCGGCCTCTGTGCGGCTCTGTCAGGACCATCTCCGCTCCATGGACGGGCGAGCGCTGGGCGGCGGGGAGAGCCTCAGCTCCTGGATGGACAGCTTAACAGAGGGAGTGGGAACACTTGTGCTATCCTGCCCAAGCCTGTGCGGACGCTGAAATGATGCAAGGGCTTGGCATTCAGAAACCGAACACACAGTTACCCGGGCCCAGGGAAGGCTTTCAAGGGGAAACCAGGGACTTCCCTGGTGGCGCAGTGGTTAAGAATCTGCCCGCCAACTCAGGGGACATGGGTTCAAGCCCTGGCCCGGGGAGATCCCACATGCCGCAGAGCAACCAAGCCCATGCACCACAACTACTGAGCCTGAGCTCTAGAGCCCGCGAGCCACAACTACGGAGCCCGCGTGCCACAACTACTGAGAATGCGCTCTAGAGCTCACGAGCCACAACTCCTGAAGCCCACGTGCCTGGAGCCCATGCTCCACAACAAGAGAAGCCACCGCAATGAGAAGCCCGTGCACTGCAACGGAGAGTAGCCCTCACTCGCTGCAACTAGAGAAAGCCCGTGCGCAGCAATGAAGACCCAACGCAGCCAAACATAGATTAAAAAAAAAGGGGGGGGGGAACCAAACGCTTGGGGTGCCGAGAGGATTTGCAAGGAGCAACCTGAAAACAGGTTCAGGATACACTATCGTCCCTCAGTATCTGCGGATGCTCCAGTCCCTTATACGAAACAGCGTGGTGTTTGCATACAACATAGGCACTTCTCAGTATGCAATCCTGCTAGTTGAACGGAAAGGCAGCCTCAACAAAGCGTCAGGGGTGTGCTCCCTGCTGCTCACGTTTTAGAAAGGAGAGAAGGCTATGAGCAGCTGTCGCTAGAAACGCGGGGATTGCTGTAGGCAGCAGATGGGAGGCGGGACGATTCTGGTCTGGAGGGAAGCACAGAACCCCAATACTGTTGTGATCCCGAGCCTTCTGACGTTCTAGTCTCATCAACAAAGAAACGATCTCAGGCCAGATAGGCAGCTGGTTTGCAGCCCAGAGGACCAGCCTTTGCCTCTGGCGGCCCGTCTTCTGGTGTCTGATCCTGTTTGCAACCCAGCCCTCCGCTTCTGACCCCCTCTCCTGAAGTTTCTCCCTCCCTTTTTTGTTTCCTTGCTTTTTCTCTACAATTAGCCTCATTTTGAGTCTTCAACCATCCAAAGGCCTCTTCGACCGCCCCGTGGTTCCTTGGCAGTCTTTTTCTCAGACGAAAGACTGGGTCCCTTGCCCTGGGGTCAGTGACAGTGCAAGTCCCTCGCCTGCAGCATTGCCTGGTACTCCTATAATCCGTCCCTGATTCTACAAGACTCCACAGTTTCCACTGGTGCAGATTCCAAGTAGGTCAGGAGCCGGTGTTCGCTGATCAGAGGCTCCCAGGGATCTGCAGATCAGAGGCAGTCGGGGTGTCTTGTAACCTTGGAGGTGACGTCATTCAGAATCAACACAGGCTGATCTCGGTGATGCTGGAAGCGATTTGGAGATAATGAGCCTCTGTCAACTTGAGAGGAAGACGTTGTTTACATCACAGCCCCCTCTGCTGAGCCATTTTTGAACACAGTTGGGCTTTCAGTCTCTCTATGAAAAGAAATTTTAACAAAAGTCGTTTCCAAGTGGGAAAGTACCACTGTTTCTTCCACGGGAAAGTAGAGTTGTCTAGCGAAAGCCTCTTGTCCAGATCCGCACGTGGGGACCCAGGGGAGCCTGCAGCCTCTGTTCCGGGCCCAGGAGTTGCCGCGTGTGTGGAGTGTGAGCCGGGCTGAGGCTGGGGTCCTAGTTCCTGCGTTGCTGTCGTTTGTTTCTGGATCCACTCAGTCAGCAAGATGGCTTGGGTCTGTAAGAGGAAAGTAATCATCTTCGCTCCTTCCTTTTGGCCCAGCTAAGACGGGATTGGATAAACCGCTGAGGAGAGCAGTCTCGGCCTCTGTGCCTCGACTGATGGATCGATCGGGATCCTGGCTGACCGGAGGGATGAGGGAGGAGCCTGAATGGCTTGGCGGCCAGCGTCGTCAGGGGATCGCGCTCTCCTGGAGGGCTGCTGGGACCACTGAGCACAGCTCCTCTCTCCGGGCTGCCAACGGCCCCCCTCTTCCCTGGAAGAGTGATTTCAGCTCCAGGGAGAAATTTGCTCTGCTCCCCCGAAGGATCAGACCACCGGTGTCTTTATAATCCTTAGTGCCTCAGGATGGAGGGGGTGGCAGTATTAGTCCCAGCTGTATAAACGCCACATAAATGTCGATATTGTTTTAAATTGCCTATTAAAGGGAACAGCCAACTCCATGAAACTGTTTTATTTATTTATTTTGTTTTTGGCTGTGTTGGGTCTTCGTTGCTGCGCATGGGCTTTCTCTAGTTGCGATGAGCGGGGGCTTCTCGTTGCGGTGGCTTCTCTCATTGCGGAGCACGGGCTCTAGGCATGCGGGCTCCAGTAGTTGTGGCACGTGGGCTCAGTAGTTGTGGCTCGCAGGCTCTGGAGCGCAGGCTCAGTAGTTGTGGCGCACGGGCTTAGTTGCTCCGCGGCATGTGGGATCTTCCCGGACCAGGGCTTGAACCCATGTCCCTGCATTGGCAGGCGGATTCTTAACCACTGTGCCACCAGGGAAGTCCCCATGAAACCGTTTTAAATAAATGTAGATTGCCCAGTTCCGTGGCCTCTGTGTTCATCCTCTGTTACCTCAAGGCTTTTTGTCTTAAAATGAGCTCCAACCCACTGCACAAAACTGGCAATTTGTCTGAAAGCCGAGCTCAGCTCCGGGTCTATGGGAGGGAGGCATCACTGCCCGATTCCTCTAAGGATGGTTCTTCCAAAGGAAGGGGTTGGGGGCAAAGGGAGATGGGAGCAGAAGAGGAAAGGTGAGCATGAGGAAGGAGGAGAGGGTCTGGAGTTTTCAAAAGTGAAGGAAAGTAAAGACAAAGAGGTAAAAGTAAGAGGGAATGAAATTAAATTTCCCAAAGCACAGGGAGGTCATGGCCCACGCCTTACCCACTTCCAGGCTCTTGCAGACATCCCTGCTTTCTTAAAGACTTCCCTAACTTTCTGGCTCTAAATCATTACTCTTTGGATTTCCTGTGCTTCCCCTGTGGACAGGGCAGGAGTTGGCATTGATATTCCTGCATACCTTTCACAGCTCAGAGTATAACTTCCAACAAGTCAAAACTATGGTGTCATCCTAAGCTTGAATAAATATGTCAAACACCTATTAGATTATTAATAAGGGAACACATATAATAATAATGGTGATTCAGAAAGCAGATGAAGGAATGGGGTAGTTGTAGGCATCTTGAAAAACAGAATGAAGAATGAGATTGTCGATTCTATCTGTAAACAGTGGTTTAATGTTCTACAGGACGAGAGAACCACAGCTTCTCCCGGGGGTAGAAATCGACCGGTGACTGCACAGCCTGGGCTCTAACCAGTGACCAGCAATGTGGAACAGGTATATTCTCCTAGAGATCTAAACACCCCTTGGGCAGGCCTGTTAATGCCACAGTGTGACACTGACAGAACAAGCTGTGCCCCACTCCTTATTTCCAAGTTTTAGATAATTTCTCATAAGATAGGGGTTCACTATATTTAGGGAATGACCACAAGAACAACATATAAATCTCACCTTATGTCCTTTAAGTAAGCAAATCTTTTCTAATTCCCATGACCTGTTTAGTGTAGCTCTGGGACCCCTCACTGGACTGTGGAAATTTGAAGGATGCAGGCCTGTTGACTTGAGAATGCCCTTTCATACTGTGCGGTTAACATACTTTAATGAAGTCCTGGGTCACACGTGCACCCTGGAGACACAGCATTCGATGACGCCGTGTGTAACACGCCTGCTGCGCTAGTGAAAGCCGGTATTTCATGTCACCTCAAGCAGGCCTAGGCTTTCCTCCCCGCCAGATCTCATATTTTATTGAAAAATTTTCATATAACTAAGATATTAAATGGTACTTAGAATATTAGCTTTTATTCAACTCTAAGTTGACTCTGAACCATTTCGTATGGTTAACAGCTGACAGAAAGCAATGTACTTACGTCCAGGTCTCACATAAATAGTAAGGTCCAGTTTACTGGAAGCAAATGAGGAAAGTTTTAAAGACCATTGTTTGAAACATTTTGCTAAGTTCCAATGTTTCTCCTCTGCCCCAGCTCTACACTAAGAGGCCAGAGCTCAGCTCAGCTAAGGGCAGAGTGAAAAACCCCCCTCATTCAGCCGTGCAGAATTCTGCGCACCTGCCTTCCTGGGGACACGTGTGCTGGTGGCGGCCCTACTGTGTCCCCGCTGCATCGCCCTCCACCCAGAAACCCGCCCGCTGGCTGCGGTCCGAGAGGGACACGGAGCAAGGCTGTGGGGACCTGCTGGCGCCTGGTCGCTTCTCCCAGACCTGGCTCTTCAGTCGCCTAGAACTGCTGTCAGGCTGGAGGGTTCAGCTAGTGCCGATAAACCAAATAAATCCTTTGGGGGCTAAGGATTCTGCACCCCGTTCCAACATGGGCTTTTTTCCCCCACACCCAGCCATTCTCTGCGACCCCAGCTGGGTGCATCCAATTCGACTCAATTCTGACCCTGTCTCCCTGGAGATGGCATCAGATCCCACAGATCCCACAGGCTGTGCTTCCAGCCCGCTGGCTCTTCATCCCATTTCTCATCTGTGCACAGGGGACTCTCCTTTCTGGGGGAGTCATTGGCTCGTGTGTGCGTGTGTGTCTGTGCCTGTGTGTGTGCGCACGAGCTTCCCTTCCGGAGGTTGCTCTTGCTTTGCCCGCTTAGTTTAACACAGTGGTTTCAGCACGGCCCCTCATGTATGAACTGAGCCTCAGGCTGGGATGAAGAGAGCAGAGTAGCAGGAGCGCAGGGCTGCCTGGGGTGTGACTGGGAGGTGAGTGTGGAAGGATAGGAGGAGGGACTGTCAGGAAGGTTCTCGGATGCTGAGCTGAGGGGCATGGCTTTTGCTATGGAGGGAAAACAAAATGTCACATGGAGAGCGAATCATCACCTCTCTTACCTGTTTTGTGTATCCCGAGTTTTATATATGACCCTCTGTAGAGGCAGACAGAAATAGCCGTTCTTCCCTTCTCTCAAAATAACAGAATCCACATTCCTGCCCAACCCAAAGGCATTCCAGCTTATCCTGCAGCTACAGAGGTCACATACGGATGTTCTAGGTAACGAGATGCAATCAGACCCGCCCAAGGCGCTCGCAGGAAATCGCTTTCCTTGAAGTCAGAGTTCTCTCTTCCTAGATGTCGGCTGAAGTGGCTCAAGCTTCACTCCCTCCTGGACCAGGAGGATGGGACAGGCCTGGGCATGACAGCAGATCCTGACAGACTCATGGAGCCACCAATAGCCCTGCACCGGCTCTCCTGCACCTGACTTCTTCATGCTTCTGGCGTCCTTGGGACCTGCACTCACTCAGTGGTCTCAGTGCTCTGCAGCTTCTCTGCCTGTCAGCTCCTACTTACTTTGAACTCATCTCTTAAAACAATTCCTTAGGTTTTAGAATTGTCAACTCTACCTTTAAACATTTTCGGCTTCCTTTATTCACTTTTAATTTTTCCTCTACGTGGACAGTCCTCAGAGAACTGGATGAGGGAAGGATGGGTTGTCCTCTGGAACTTTTGGTCATATTTTCCCTTATTTAGAAACAGAGGCTACAAACAGGGGATGTTAGACTTGGAAGCCATGGCAGAGCTCCTGACTTCACTCTCCACCGCGCTGACAGACACCTCCTGTCCCGTGAGAGCCCTGCCCTTTGCTTCCACTCGCAGCTCCAATAAATGCTTCTTTCACATCACCTGGAAAAATTTGCTCCAAATGACTTAAGCTGCGTCCTCCCAAAGAGTGAGGACTTCAGACAATCTGCCCTTAGGCTACAAAGCAGAGCAAGGCTCGTCTCTGCTGCCACCCCTTCCCAGCGGGGGGGGATGCCTTCTGAATATGGCCGGTTATGCAAGGCCCCAGCCCTTAGGAGCACCACCCGGCAAAGCTCAGGTATGGAAATGTGCCCTTGAGCGGCTGCTATGACAGGTGGGTGGGAGGATGCAGGGAAACAGCAGGGAGGGCCTCCGGCCTCCGAGGGATCAGGAGGAACCCACACAGGTCCCCAAGGCAGCCGCCATCCTCCCTAGCAAAACCGACGGTGTCCAGATGAAACCTGCCAGCGAGCTCCGCTTTCCTTTCACTCCGAGTGATGTTAATCAAAACTCACATGGGCCGGATTCTCACCAGATGGACAGCAGCTCTCCCTTCTGTGCCGTCAGGCCTGCCCCTGGCCCTGCCCAGTTAGGCTGAGATGTTTGAGGCCCGAAAGAAGAAAAGCCGGAGAATGAGCCCCACTTGCATAGACTGAGAGCACCGAGCAGAGGGACAGATTCTTGGTCTCCTGTGGGCAGACAGGCTCGGGATGGCACAGGTGGGCCCTCAACGGAAGACCCTGCATGCCCCCAACCCAGGTCGGTCAGGTCCAGGCAGCGTCCTCCATCACCCCAGGGGGAGGCGAGGCAGGTACAGCTCTGGGCCACAGTCAGAAGCAAGGATGAAGCAGCCCAATGGTCAGTGTTTTAAGAGGTGAAACAGCTGGTCTGCCATCCTGGAGATTCAAGAAAGGGCTCCACTGGGTCCCCACAAGCCCCCACTGAGTCCCCAGGGAGTAACCTGGCGGCTCTTGGGTCCGTGAGGTCAGAGGGCTTCGCGAGGCAGGGGTGTGAGAGCTGCAAAGGCAGACGTAACCCTACCGCCCTTCAATTCTCAGTGCCAACAACAGGCTTTTCAAACTTCTTCGGTGAAACAGAACACACAGAAATGTGCACTCGGGGGAAGCGTGCAGCTCACAGGTTTTCCAGAGTGCACCAATGTTTCTCCAGATCAAGAAGCAAAATGTGCCACCCTATATTTAGAGAGAGCTGCCACCTTCCCCAAGAGAAAAGCCCACAGAAAAGTGGATGGCCCATCTGAATATGTGAATTTCTAGCAACACGGGTGACGTATTCGGGAGTCTTATGATACGTGCCCGTTAACCTGATAATGAGAAATATTGAAAAATCACATTTTAATGAAGAAATATTGTCTTTTTTCTCTCCCATATCATGAAACAATATTACTCAGAGTCTTTACGTTTCTCTTTGGTCTCAACGTCTTTTGTCAACTGATCTGAACAAAGGTACCAAGAATACACAATGGGGAAAAGATAGTCTCTTCAATAAATGGTGTTGGGAAAACTGCATGTCAACATAAAAAAGAATGAAATTGCAATCTTATCTTACACCAGACACAAAAATTAACTCAAAATGGATTAACAACTTAAATATAAGACCTGAAACCATAAAACTCTAAGAAGAAACGTAGGGGAAAAGTACCTCCACATCAGTCTTGGCAATGATTTCTTTGATACGACACCCAAAGCACAGGCAACAAAAGCAAAAATGGACAAGTGGGAAACAACAAACTGAAAAGCTGCTGCAAAGGGGAAAAAAATCAACAAAATGAAAGGCGACTGACAGGATGGGAGAAAATATTTGCACACCATATATTTGACAAAGGGTTAATATCCAACGTATACAGGGAACTCCCAAAACTCAACAACATAAAATCCTCAAATAACCAGATTTTTTTAAAGCTCAGGGTGTGGAACTGTGCCCTTGAGCATACAGATGGCCAACAGGTGTATGAAAAGATGCTCGACATCACTAATCACCAGGGAAACACAAATCAAAACCATAGAAACGTATCGCCTCACACCCGTCAGAATGGCGATGATCAAAAGGACAAGAATAGCAAGAGCTGCTGAGGGGGGACTTGCGGGGAAGGGAACCCTCGTGCACTACCGGTGGGAATATAAATTGGTGCAGACACCGTGGAAAACAGCATGGAGAGTCCTCAAAAAAGTTTAAAATAGAGCTACCATACAATCAGCAATCCCACTTCTAGGTATGTATCCAAAAAATCGAAATTAGGATCTCAGGTATCTCTGCTCCCATGTTTACGGCAGCGTTATTCACAATATCCAAGGCATGGAAGCAACCTAAGTGTCTACTGATGAATAAATGGATTAAGAAAAATGTATGATCGCATATACATACATTTAGTTGAATATTATTCAGCCTTAAAAAGGAAGAAGATCCTGCCATATGTGACAGCATGGGTGAACCTGGAGAACATGATACTAAGTGAAGTAAGTCGAACACAGGAGGACAGACACTGCGTGATCATGGAATCGAAAAAAGTCAGACTCACAGAAGCAGAGAGTAGAAGGGTGATTGCCAGGGGCCGGGGGAAGGGGAGGACGAGGAGGTATTATTACAGGGTACAAAGTTTCAGTTACACAAAATGAGTATATTCTAGAGATATATTGTCCAGCCCAGTGCCCCTAGTTTGTAATACTGTATCGTATAGTTAAACATTTGCTAAGAGGGTAGGTCTCATGTTAAGTGTTCTTATCATATATATACACACACAAAGAATAATAATAATTAAGAGGGCAGCAGGAACCTTTTGTAGGTGATGGATGTGTTTATGGCATAGATCAAGGTGACAGTTTCACAGGTGCATACTTATGTCCAAACTCACCAAGTTTTATATGTTAAATACAAATAGATTTCTGTATGTCAATCATAACTCAATGAAGTGGTTTTTTTAAAAGTCTGTTTATTACAGCAAAATAAATAAATAAATAAATGTTACCCGTGCTCCCAGAATCCTATCTCCTGCCACTTCCAGTCACCACGCTCCCAGTGGGAACCCTCTCCTGACCTCTGACACCATGGATTCCTTTTGTCTGTGTCTGCACTTTATATAAATGTCACCATGCAGGGTGTATTCTTTTGTGCATAGCTTCTTTCACTGCATATTATGTTTACAGTTGCATTCATTCATACTGTTGCATGTGGTTGGAGAGCATTTGTTCTCCTTAGACTATAGAACTCCGCTGCGTACAAAGACCACAATCTGTTTATTAGAGGCTTGGTTTTAATACACTTCTGATTAGTGTCATTATCTAGGCTAGGTGTGTAATCAGGAAGAAACTTTGTATCCTATTACAAGTTAATCACTAAAGGGATGCTGCCCATAAACTTAAATTCTCCATAACGGCCCATCTCTGGGACCCCTGCCTCCCAGGTAATGAACATTCAGCTAGAATACCTGTGTTTAGCTCCCAGAAAACCTCCTGAGCAGGCCCACCTGTGAATGACAGGAGGAGGGAGAAATTAACACCTCCCCTCCGGAGGCTGCCGGGAACCAGGAAGTGCTTGGCTTTAGTCCCGCCCCTTTAAATATTAAAATGGTAAATTTGAACTTTTTGGGGCAAAGTGCCTTAGATAATCAGGAGAAAGTTGGAAAAATTAGATGATGCATTTGGAATGAACCCTTCTCAATTGGTAGATGGGGCACTTAAAGTGTTTAACAGGAAACAACAACAGAAGAAAGAAGATGCAAAAAGGAAACGGCACTTTTTCGGTAAGCCCCCATTGGGGAAGGAACAATGTCAGGAGGAAGAACCTTGCAAGACAGGTTGCCCTGGGCTAAAATATAAGAAGGAAAATAATAAAAGATGAGAGCCTCCCACGTGATAGAAAGAGGGGAACACTCTGATGAATGAAGAGGCCCAGGGGCTCCCTTGGACCTGAGGTGCTTCATGTCCCACAGGAGCCCCGGGTGAAACTGACCCTGGGGAGTGAGCTGACGGGCTTTCTGATAGACCTCGCCCTTCACCAGAACAGCTTGACCTCAGGGTCCCACCAGAATGCGCGTTAAGCCTACGGATGGCGCTCATGAGAACCGCAGGAAAGGAGACAGAGCTCTTCCCCAAGGTCTACGAAAAGGTAAGACCAGAAGTGGGTGCGGATGGCACCCCGGGAAGGCCAAAAACACACGGCCAATATGAACCGCATTCAAAAGGGACGCTGGGACACCTAATCTAAAACAATATCCTCTGAGGCAAGAGGGTCACTTCTCCCACAGACTGACTGGTCAGAATACCAGCCAGCGTAGTCACCAAGGACAAAGAGAAGGCCGAGGAGCAGGGTTTCACCGGATCACACCTCGCCTGCTTCGAAATGTAGCGCACAGTCGTCTGATTCCCGAGGTGCTCACGCACCCTGTGCTGCAGCGCATTCGTAATCGCAGCCATTACGGGAGAGATGCCACCTTGCAACGGACTCAAGTATACGTGATGGGGCCTAACCTACAGAAGTCCAGCAGAGGAGTCACCCAACCTGCATGATTTGTGCTAAAAATAACCCAGAGATGGCTATCAGACCTCCCCAGATGGGGACCCGAGCCACTGAGGACTGGACTCAAATGCCTTGAGCTGCAGGAAATTTCAGATAACCCGCTAGTGTTTGTGGACATTTTCAGGATGGGTGGAAGCATATGCCACCGGACAGAAAGTCTCTGAAGTGGTTAAAGCCCTCCTTAAGGAAATTATCCCCGGATTTGGACTGAAGCACTGGGACTACATTTATCCTGGAGACCACAAGCAACAGGAAAAAACGAGAAAATGAATCGCACGTTAAAAACGAACAGCTCTAAATTATGTCAAGAGACTAATTTAACCTGGGATAAGATCTTGCCAGTTGCCCTGCTACAGATCAATGGCTCCCAGAAGCAGCTTAAATTAAGCCCCTTTGAAATAGTGTATGGAAGGCCGCTCCTGGTGCCTGCCCGGTGGGAGAAGCTATAAATGCTCTAACAGACCTAGTGGTTGCCGATTGTGTTAAAACTGTGGGCTCTGTTCATGAGTTCACCTCCAACAGGTCTGCCCACCCAATCGAAGTAGATGGGGATTCCACTGTAGCGGAGAAGGGGCAGCGTATTTAATTTTGTACAAGTAAATAGCACAAGGATTTAGTATATATCTTTATTTAGTATATATATATATACATATTGGGAACCAAAACCCCAGGTTCCATTACAAATTAGACAACAAACTGCTAAGGGGTTTCATCAGGTTCAAGTAGTTGTAGATAGAAAAGGAAAGAGGATTTTTACCACCAACTAAAGATTCTAAAGAATGTTCATCGCCCCCGTTCAGCAGGAAATAGGCAGAGCAGCGTTCATCCCTTTCCCCACAAAACTGTGGACTGGACATTAACAGTGGGAAATTGTAATAGGGAAGAACCTATTCATTAATCGAGTTAGCTTGTATTCTATTACAAGTTAATCTCTGAAGGGATGTTGCCTATAAGCTTAAATTCTACACAATGGCCCATCTCTCCGATCCCTGCCTCCGAGAGATTAAGGTAATGAGCATTCAGCTAAAATACCTGTGTTTAGCTCCCAGGTAACCTCCTGAACAGGCCCACCTGTGAATAACTGCTTGAGGGAGAAATTAACACCTCCCCTCCGGAGGCTGACGGGAACCACGAAGTGCTTGGCTTTAGTCCCGCCCCTTTTGGTATAAAAGGAGCCTGAATGCTGACTCAGGTAGATGGTTCTTTGGGCGTCTGGCCCGCCATCTTGCTCTGCTGGCTTCCCAGGTAAACTCACTCTTCTTTGCCCCAGCAGCTCGGCTCAGTTTATTAGCCTGTCGTGTGGCGAGCAGTACAAGCTTGGACTTGGTAACGAATTTTGATGAAGCCACCCAGGAGCCTTGCTGCTCGTGGCCTGCCAGCCCTGGCTGGGGAATTCTGGGGTAAGACCCTAGCAGCTGCCGGGACCGCTTGTCCTGGGGATCTGCCTTCAGAGTTCTCTGAAGCAGCACCGGCCGCCCCAGCGCTGGGCAGTGGAAGGAAGGAATCGACGTTTGGGAGCCGTCGGGCTGCGTACGGTGGGGTAAGTGGCTCCGGTGTGAACAGCCGGGAACTTCATTCCTCTCCGTTTGGGGCTTTTTGTTTTGTTTTGTTTTGTTTTTGCGGCGTTTGGAGCTTTTTCTCTGGAACAAGCCAGTTTGTTTCGTATTGGAGTGGGGTGTACCCTGTTGGAGAGAGGAAAGAGTTGTTGGACTTTGACCCGATTTGTGAACTAGTTCGTTTGCTTCTCTGAAGGCTAGCACTTGTATGTGCTGTTTGTGTTTTATCTTGAATTTCTGTCTCCAAAAATGGGGAATGTTTACTACCAACTAAAGATTCTAAAGAACATCCATCGCCCCCGTTCAGTAGGAAATAGCCCGGGCAGCCTTTGTGCCTCTTCCCACAACTGTGGACTGGACGTTGACAGTGGGTAACGGTAATCGGGAAGAACCTCTGTATCCTGTTACCAGTTAATCACTAAGGCGAGGCTGCCTATAAGCTTAAATTCTCCATAACGGCCCATCTCTGGGACCCCTGCCTCCCAGGTAATGAGCATTCAGCTAAAATACCTGTGTTTAGCTCCCAGGAAACCTCCTGAGCAGGCCCACCTGTGAATGACAGCAGGAGAGAGAAATTAACACCTCCCCTCCGGAGGCTGCCGGGAACCAGGAAGTGCTTGGCTTTAGTCCCGCCCCTTTTAGTATAAAAGCCTGAATTCTGACTCAGCAAGAGGGTTCTTTGGGGCACGAGCCCACCATCTTCTTGGTCTGCTGGCTTCCGAATAAAGCCGCTATTCTTTGCTCCAGCAACTGGTCTCTCAGTTTATTGGCCTGTCGTGTGGTGAGCAGGACGAGCTTGGACTCAGTAACAGACGGAAACAGTCTAGTTCACTGCGTCCACCTCTTCCAAGGTGGCAGTTCTCCATAAATTCCATTTCATCCAACTAATATTTAGGAGTAACTTTCCCTTTCTCCTAGTCTATTTCATCGATATATTTGTGGAGCAGTTTAGGCTGTGAGTGGCCTTCAGGCAGTGTCCCCGTAGAGGTGCCAGACCAGGTCCTAGAAGGAGCAGTTTCGACAGCCCTGGGAACTATTGTGGAATAACCATTGCGTGAGCCAATCCGGTGACCTGGAATTAGGAACATCTGCCCTGCTTCCTCCCACGGCTACTCTGAGGATGAAGTAACATAACACAGATATTACAAGATTGTTAATACAGTATGATAACTTCATAAAGAGATGTGCATGTTATATCCAGGCTAAACCAAAGCAAAGCAAAAAACACCCTCGTGTAAGCTTAGGGAGTTTGTTTTCTGATTATAGTTTGTAAAGTCCATATATTCTGCACAGAACATGCATGTGTTTTAATAAGAATATGTCATAAAGGTCAAATCTATTCACAGAAGAGCCCTGGAATCTATGAATGACAAAATAAATAAAAGCCATCATATATTGCTTTATTGACTCCCAAGAAAGACTCCGCGGTGTTTTAAAAATAGAAAGTTTTGCACCGTAATCTAATTTGGCGACCAAAGAACAGAAACAGCCCCTGCTGAAAGATTAAAAGAAAAATAAAGTGCTTCATGGTTCAGGCCGCCGAGAGATAAGGGGCGTCTGGGTTCCTCAAGTTACTTTTCTTGAACAAGCAG
This sequence comes from Aethalodelphis obliquidens, assembly GCF_003676395.1. Taxonomy (NCBI): domain Eukaryota; kingdom Metazoa; phylum Chordata; class Mammalia; order Artiodactyla; family Delphinidae; genus Aethalodelphis; species Aethalodelphis obliquidens. Next base: position 1,750,905 of record NW_020837979.1, on the reverse strand, counting down.
GTGGTTGTCGGGTCCGAGAGCGCTGCTCTCCTGCCTTCTGTGTGGTCCTAGGTTCTTAGGCATCATGATAAGGGGACAAAATAAGGTCTCCCCAGGAGGCAGTGTGGCAGCAAGACTCAAGCCTTGGATTGAAGCAAGTACAGCTAAGAGTTTGTAGGAAACTATGCTCCCTCCTTCAGTAAAATCAGGTAACTCGGGGGGCTTCCCTGGCCGTCTATTAGTTAAGACTCCGCGTTTCCAATGCAGGGGGCGCCGGTTCGATCCCTGGTTGGGGAACTAAGATCCTGCATGCCGCGTGGTGTGGCCAAAAAAAAAAAAAAAAAAACCAGGTAACTTAGAGCAAAGGAATAATCTCGCCATCTAGGGCTGGACGAGGCCAGGTCTGCACTTCTGTTACTTGAAATCCAAGTGGAATCTGGAGATTTTGATGGGCTTTTTTTTTGGTACGCTTTGGCATTTGAGGCCAGTTTTAAACATAAGAAGCACTTTATTTCTAAAAGGTCCGTTTTCTTATAATCCATTGTTTGAATAGGGTGGCTCATGGAGTAGCAGTATCGGTATCACCTGGGAGCTTGTTGGAAACATATCTTAGGCCCCTACTTGCTGCTTGGACCCCTGCCCACGAATCAGAATCTATTTGAATAAGGTCACCGGTGATGCACATTAAAATTTGAAAGTCCTGGGCTTCCCTGGTGGCGCAGTGGTTGGCGGTCCGCTTGCCGATGCAGGGGACGCGGGTTCGTGCCCCGGTCCTGGAGGATCCCGCGTGCCGCGGAGCAGCTGGGCCCGTGAGCCGTGGCCGCTGGGCCTGCACGTCCAGAGCCTGCGCTCCGCAACGGGAGGGGCCACGGCGGTGAGAGACCCGCGTACCGGGAAAAAAAAAAAAAATTGAAAGTCCTTCTCAAGAAGGAAATTTTGGAAAATATAGGAAAAGTGGAGAAGAATGGTTTCAGTGTGTCTGCCTCCCGTTCCCCCACCGTGTGTGTTGGCCTCTTTGCACAGTCATATCCAGTTGAACAGTTCTGTAGCTTGTTTCCACTTAACCACATCATGACACCTACCTGTTATCACATCCTTTTCCATAAACAGTTCATACGGTTGCACAACATCCAGTAAGCGAATGTACTCCAGTTAATTCCATTCAATTACATCAAGTTGGACACTTAAGTGGTTTAAATTTGTTTATAAGTAATTTAACGAGAAATATTTTTGAGCCTAGCAATGTACATATTCAGAGTTTTTATTTTTTTTCTGGGACAGATTCCCACAAAAGCATTTAAATTAAAGCTTTTCTCTTTATAATAAGACAAGAACATTTTCATTATAAAAAGTTTTAAAAACATGAGAACACAAACCTACATATGTGATAAATTTGCATAGAAACACACACACACGGGCATGTAGAAACTGGTGAAATCTGAATAAGGTCTGTAGTCAGGCTAATAGTTAACTTTCTGGTTTTGGTGATTGTATTATAGTTATTATGTAAGATGTAAGCATTGGGGGAAGCTGGGTGAAGGATACACAGGCTCTTTCTGTACTATTTTTCTAACTTTCTGTGAATCTAATTCAAAATAAAAAGTTAAAAATATGGGAGAAGAAAAACCATAAAACAATCCAGTCACTCGAGCACAAATCCTGTTAACATTTTGGTATATTTCTTTTTTTTTTCTTTTTTTTTCTTTTTTTTTTGCGGTACACGGGCCTCTCACTGTTGTGGCCTCTCCTGTTGCGGAGCACAGGCTCCGGACGCGCAGGCTCAGCAGGCATGGCTCACAGGCCCAGCCGCTCTGCGGCGTGTGGGATCTTCCTGGACCGGGGCACGAACCCATGTCCCCTGCATTGGCAGGTGGACTCTCAACCACTGTGCCACCAGGGAAGCCCATTCTGGTATATTTCTTTTCAATCTTCCTCTAAGCAGTGATTAAAAATAGTAATGCAAGATAGATCAAGGGCTTTTAAAACATTTCTGTGCTGTACTTCGCTGGGCATAGCTTTGATGAGAAACCATAATAACTAGCCAACAGTAATGGGCTCAGAAAGGCTTGTTCGAGCTGTGTTGATTGCAGTGTTGAGAAGGACATCCCCACCAACGAAAACATATATTGTCATCAACGTTTAAGCTTTACTTCCCCACAGCCCTTTCCTTCACTTTCTGGGCTCTATTTCCATCTCTGTCTTATCTATGCACCAATCCCAATTTTTAATTTGATGGCTATGAGGAAACTGTACGAATGCAGGTTTTGAGGACAATAGCTGTCACTTGCTTTCAGGGGGTGTACACAGAAGGCACACAGAATTCCTCCAGCTAAGCTCTCAGCTCTGCTGCTTGGCTGCCTTTGCAAGAAAGGGCGCCAAGAAAATGACTCAGGTGTTTGCAGTTAATTAATGCCCTGATTCCTAATGGGAAACACTTAAGTCAATGGCACTGGAGGACACTCGAACTCCCCTCCAATTCCAGCTTTGTGCCTTCTCAGCCCCCAAACTCATCTCCATGGCAACTCAAGAACCTTTGTTAAAACTCGGCTCAAATGGCATCTGTGAGATGCCAGGTCCAGTAAGCCTCTGGGCACAGTGATGGGCCCTGCTCTGTCCTGCCCCACACCTGGCCTGCAGCTCATGCGCTGCCCTTTGGGGCCTGCAGTGAAATGTGGAGGCTCCAGGCCCTCTCCATGACCTTGGCCCAGGCAGTTCCGCAACAGGGCTGTTTCAGATCAAGAAACGAGATGGGTGTAGAGGTCTTCTGTGTCTTCAGCTCTAAGATTCAAGGCTTATCACCTGTCTTATCAGGCAGGTGAGGGTCAGAATCCCAGAGGCGTGATGATGATGGAGTTAGTGTTGCTTCGTCCTGCCAGAATTTCAGGCTGACCCTGGCTGGCTGTGGTCTGTTGGGACCAGAGGAAGGCGCCCTATCTGGTCTCTTTCACCATCTGGCGAGTAGGCATTCCTTCCGGGATGGTTGGCGTGAGCGTCTACCTTGCCTTTTCCCTGGAATAGCAGGGGATGTTAGGAAAAACACTGAAGCCTTACTTCCACCCAAAAAAGTCTGCTTTCGCCCTTCCTGGCAGGGCCAACTCACCCACCAGGCGCAGCTGGCATGGTGCCCGGGGCCCACAGAGTGTTTGTATTTTGTCTAAAATCAGAAGAAAAAGCTTTTAGATGAAAGGTTTTAATATGCAACATTATTTGTCTTTCTACCAACACAGTCGTAAAATACGATTTTCAGTACTTTCTACAGAGGAGGGGCCCACAAAGATCTTCACATGGCCCTGGCAGGGGTCCCCTACGGCGTCAGGATTTTAAAAGTCTCCCCAGGTGATTCTGTGCAGCCAGGGTGGAAAACCAACGGCTTTAAGGGAACCCGAGTGCCCTGTACCGTTAAATATCCCCACCTGGCCTCCCCGACGCCTGGCCAGATATTCCAGTTTTAGAGAAATTGAAATTGATAAAATGTTTTCAATTCAACAGAAAAATTGTTTCTAGAAGTCTTCATTCAAATACTTTGCAGTTACCGGAGACAGATAGGCCATGGAAAGGTACATTTTGGTGTGTGACAAGAGGAAGGAGAGCGGGGAGTGTCTCTGGGTACCTGGGGGTCTGGGTGGGCTGGGAAGGGGGTCTGCTGACAGGATGGATCCCAGGGGCCATCTGGACAGCCAGTGCCCCCCGTGGACTGTTTACCAGGTCATCACGACAGGTGCAGCTCCAGGAAACCATCACCAATGCTGGGGCCGCCCACCGTGGCCGGCCGTGTCCTGCAGCCTTGGGAACTTTGATAATTTCCAGCCCTGAATTCCAGCCAAAAAGAAAGCTACTGTCAAATTGTGTTTGGGGGAAAATGGAAGCGTTTTCTCAGTCTCCGCCAGCTTTGAGGGCTGCCTTTGAGAGTTGCCATTATTTCCACAATCATACAGTGAAGCAGAGCGTCCTTACCTGACAAGCATAGGTAGGTGACAGGTGCCTTCTGTCCTCCCTTTGGGAACAAGTTCTCTGACTGCGTGCCAGGCTCCATCCGGAGCACAGGACCACAGCACCACCTGTTGGCTTCCTGAGGACAACTCTGTGATTCCCACAGGTGTCCGGAGGTGTAGACACTGACTGCTGCCCCCAGTACAAGAGAAAGAGAAGACAGGGAGGTGCTCTCTAGCCTAGGCCATCAATCTTGGTCCTCCCCCCTGGAAAGATGAGGTGGTTTGACTGCATTTGCCAGCATGGAAACTGTTACAGCAGAGTGGAGAGAAAAACAATTTTTTTCAAATTTAGAGAACTAACATTGAACACTACGAGATCAGTACAAAGCGTGATGTTATTCCCAAGGTCTGGGGGCCTCATTAAAACAAAACAAAACAAACATGTATTGGGGTAAATCTATCAAGAGAGGGGAATACATCACGGTCTGTTAGAAGGAACCAAATGTAGGATTTTAGCCTGGAGAGACGTTACCTCCTCAGTCTCTAAAACATTGCTCTCCTTCTGATTTAGAGCACAATTCTTATCGTTAAAAATGTCTGAGCATATCGCCCCATTATATGTCTGTGCATGGACTTCTACACTAATGTCTTCACACCATAAAACCTACCAAACAAATGAAAAATCAATATAGATGTAACTCGATGTTCTGATGTTCTTTTCCACGGTCCAGTGGGGGTGTCTGGCATGTTCCCCAGGGTGTACCCCTCACGTGGAAGCCACAGTCCAGACAAGGAGGCACTGAGTGTGGCCAGTTGTTTAATCAATCATCTACTTAATAAAATCAGAACAGAAACTCAGGACACAATCTCCATTAAGCTTCCTGATGGGTAACCATATATCGATGTGCCAGGAGGGTCGTGCACATTAATCCTACGAGGCTCTGCAGCTGGAACCTTCCCAGACCTCACCCCCGGGCTCTCTTCTTTTGGCTGGTCCTGACTTATATCCCTTATAATAACTGGAATCATAGGTACAGTGTTTGAATCCTGTGAGTCGTTCCAGGGAATCATTGAACCCGAGAGGGTTGTGAGCGTCCTCTGGACTTGTCGCCTGGTGGTCAGCAGTGTGGGTGCCTTGGGAACCCTGGGACTTGTGGCTGGTGCCTGAAGTGAGGGGAGTCTTCTTTGGGGCCAAGTCCGTAAGTCGTGAAGTGTGTGCTAACTGCGTGGCTAGTGTCAGAGCTGCACCGTGGTATTGCACGCCTTCTGAACTTGGCTGTGTCCATCAGACTTCCCTTAGGGAGGTAGCTATTTAAAAAAAATAAGCATGTGTAAGCTGTTTTTAAATATGTATATAAGCTATTTTTTAAATGGAATATTTGAAAGAAAAAGGTGCTAATAGTAAATTTATCAGTGAATCCCAGGTTTCCAAAATGAAGGGCTATAGAAATTCAGCCAGTGTAACATTATACCTAAAGATGTGGACGGACCGAAATTAATAGTACATGATTATATATGCCTACTGGGAGATTAAAAATTCTAGCTAATTTAGAAGTCTAGTAAGTTGGTCTGTGCTTAATTAAAGTTTCACAGTGTTGGAATCCCTGAGCCAAAATGATTTTTTTTTCCAGTTTACGTGCCTATTTATTTACTTGCTTTTATATCATTTCAACCTATTTAAATAAAAAAAATTCAAGAAGTTATCAAGGTTAAATGAGGTTTAAAAATCACAGCAAAAAAAAGGATGAATTAGTCATGATCTGTGATAAGATGTTATCCTTGGAGATCTGGAAATCCTTCAGTCTGTATTATTAGTGCTGTAGTCTTTTAGTGTTTGGTTTGATTTTCCCAGACTTGACAGGGCAGGGGACCCCTACGGGAAAAGCTGGTCGAAGGACAGGGGCCTCCCCGTTAGCCAGGGAGAGCCTGGGCCTAGCAGGCAGCACGGCCTTCTCAAGGGTCTGTGGCTCCCGGTCGGTTGACCCTTCCTCCCTCGCAGGGAAGACATAGGAGGAATTCAGTCTCAGGATACCTAGTTCTTTGTGATTTATGGTGTTGCCAGACCCAATCCCAAGCGCATAATTCATCTGTCCGTTAGCCAAGATCAGTTTCGCATGGAAAGGGCCCAGATGACTGAATCGCCAAGCACTGTCTGGCCCACACCGTATGTGGCAGAGTTACTCCTGAGTGTGGATTTGCTTTTGCTTTTGAGTCATAGGCAAAGAACAAAAGAGACCTCTTCAAAGGACCAGCAGAAAGCCTTTCTAGCTTGCTAAATAATTTGTCAGTGAAACCACAGGTGGGAAAGATACATTTTGCCTTGCGAAATTGAGAATATGTGTGCATAGGGGCTTTGAACTCTCCAGGAGACTGAAGGATTTAGGTGAAAACGCCTGCTTTCATAAATAGCTCTCTACCCACCCAAGGAGCCCATCGTGGCAAAGCCCTTGGGAAAGAATACTTTTCTCAGAGAAATACTGATTCATGGCTGTACTTTTGTAAACCTAATACTGTAAACTGTTCACTTCATTTGTTAAGACAATTGTTTTCGTTATTACTTGTTTTTGAGGGGCTCCTCTCTGCTGGGCGCAGGAGCTGTAAAGATGAATAGCATCACTGTGTCTCCAGGCCTTTGTGGTCTAACATGGGGAGGGGTCACTGGTGAAGCACAAGCAGCCAGGGCGGCGGGGTCCTGAGAGAAACCGGGCGCCAGGGAGCCTCCTCTGCAGCCCGAGCGGGGAGTCAGGAAGTTCTGACATGTGAGTACGGCCTGGTGGGGAGAAAGGGTTGGAAAGCTGGAGGACCCTTCAGGCCGAGTTCAAGGAACCTCTCACAGCTTAGAGAAGCAGCCTCCCAGAGCGACAGGGCCGCGGTGAGCTGGGATCAGACACCTCGCGACAGCTTTGCTGCCCCGCAGTGGAGCATTCCACGGAGAGCGCAGAACTCCAGCGGCCCCAGGCAGCAGCGCGTGCGTTCTGGGGTGGGTGTGTCTCCCCCTCCCTTCCGGCAGCCTCTGCCCCCTCTCCTGAGAGGCAAGGCACCTTGTATCCTCCAACCGGGTGTCGGCACTGCCAGCTCACCTGCGGACTCCGCGCCTACACCATCACTGCTCGGCGGGATCTGCCCACCCGCCTCCATAATAAACTTGGGGGCCGTGTCTTTGTATCTCTTTCAAAAACAAGTCCTCAGGAGTCGTGAGCTGTCACCTGAGAAACCGATCAACTAATTCACACTACAATAGTAAAAACCATGTGACTTGGATATATTACCTACCTTTTGAGAATTTACGTTTACACAGTAGGAAAAGTGTTGGAACTAAAAGATGAATCTCTAGGGAGGACATTTCCAGCAAGTGTGGCAAGCATGCCCTCGACTCCAGATGAAACTGTGAAGGTAAAGATCACGTCTGTCTGTTTATCCTGGACGCATCCCAGAAGGGTTTTACAAAATCTTCTTGTTTTTTAAATTGCTAGCACAATCCTTTGGGTTTTACAATCTACTTTCTTTTACCAGAAATAGATGGCAGGAAAAATCTGTTTTAAGGGTCCCAGCTAGTCTCTGGCTAATAGTGGTAGCTGAACCGAAAGTTGCATTGCCTGTGCACACTTTATAGAAAGTGCTGTGTGAGTCTCAGTACAGGAACACACAAAGAAGGCTGAAGAGAGACATCCCTTGCTAAAGAAGCTTGTGGTTGAATGAGGGGAAGGCACGTGTGCAGGAGTTTTTGTTGAAGACCTAGCTGGGGCTCCTGGAGATGATAAAGGAGGGGATCAGGTGACCAGGGAACAGATCAGAGGGAACCATCTTCCATACTGAGATGGAAAGAGCAGCTGGTGGAGACAAGACCTGTGGTTTGGTCCCCTGTTGGCACGTCTGTGAGCGGATGTACTTTCAGTGGCTGGTGAGTGCGGGACAGGCTGGCCCGTTTATGACATAGATCAGCGGCCTGCTGAGAAGAATGGGAACCCCTACAAGCGGATGGAAATTTATGGTCAATGCCATCAGGAAAATACATAAAGCAACCCAGCAACACCACGCCAGAATACTCCCTGGGGGCTTGAAACAAACCTCCCGCACCTGGACACAAAGGTCTAGCTTATTACAAGTTCCCTCTGGTATGTGCGTCCCAGCACCTGGAAACCTCGGTTTCACGCAGTTCGTACGGTTAATGTCTTCCCAGTCGGTGGACAGACGGAGACGGAATATAGCACAAGGAAAGCATGGAATTTGTTCTGTTTTAAATTCTCTATTTTGAGACTTGTCAGTGTTGAACTTGACTGCCTGACATATGCTAAGCCGGGCTCCGGGCTCTGTGAAGGATAAGTGTGTCTGTCTTCATCACCCAGCGCAGTGGTGGACACCCTGGAGGCTCAGTATTTAGACCCTGCAACACCAGCTAGCTCACGTGTGAAATACATACTGCATCTGCATGCCCATTGGGCTTTTCTAACCATTCAGTGGATTTTAGTATATTCGAAGAGTTGTACAACCATCATCGCAGTCAATTTTAGAATATTTTCATCACCCCCGAAAGAAACTGCAGCGGCACTAGGAATCACTCCCCATTTCACGCCAGTTCCCCCGCCCCAGCCTGAGGCATTACTAGACGCTCTGTCTCTGGATTTGCCTGTCCTGGACATTTCATACAATGAAATAATGCCATATGTGGTCGTCTGTAACTGGCTTCTTGCACTGAGCATAATGTTTTCAGATTTCACCCACGCTGTAGTGTGTGTCAGTGCTTCACTTCTTCTTATTGCTGAATAACACTCCACTTTGTGGATGTACTTAACGATTCATCAGTTTTGGTTGTTTCCACTGTTTGTTATTGATTAATGTTGCTATGAATATTCATGTACACGTTTTTATGTGGACGTATGTTTTCTTTTGGGTACCTTTGAGGGTGGGAACAAGTTGGGTGTAGAATTGCTGGGCCATGTAGTAATCCTATGTTTAATCTTCTGAGGAACTACCAGACTTTTCCAAAGTGGCTGCACCATTGTACATTCTCATCGACTGTGTGTGAGGGTTCCTATCTCCCCACATCCTCCTCAACGCTTGTTATAATTGTCTTTTTCATTATGCCATCCTAACAGGTGTGAAGTGGGGACTCCATATGATTTTGACTTGAGTTTCCCTGATGGCAAATGGTGTTGAGTGTCTTGTGCTTATTGGCCATTTCTATATCTTCTTTGGAGAAATGTTTATTAAGATCTTGTGTCAATTTTTAAAGTTGGGTTAATTTTTTTCTATTTTCTACTTTTCTCCTATTTCTGTGTCTTTTCACTTTTTTGATGGTATTCATTGAAGCAGAAAATTTTTTAAATTTGAGAAAGTCCAATTTATCTATTTTTTCTTTTGTCACTCATTTTTTTGGTGTCATATCTAAGAAAGCTTTGCCTAACACAAGATCGTGGATATCTGCTCCTGTATTTTCTTCTAAAGGATTTATAGTTTTAGCTTTTATATTTAATGATTCATTCTGTGTCAGTATTTGTGTATGAAATGAGGAAGGGGCACGATTCCATTTGTTTGAGTGTCAATATCCAGTTGTCCCTGTATCATTTGTTGAAAATACTGTGCTTTCCCCATCAAATTATCTTGGCACCTTTGTTGAAAATCAAATGATGATAAGTTGATTAGAACTGATTATAAATGTACTGGCTTATTTTTGGACTCCAAATTCTGTTCCATTGCTCTATATGTCTGCCAATACCACACAGTATTGATTACTGTAGTTTTGTAGTGAGTTTCATAACTGTTAAGAATCTTCCAACTTCTTTCTTCTTTCTCAATATTATTTTAGTTATATAGGGTCTCTCGAATTTTCATACGAATTTTAGGATAAGCTTGCCAATTTCTACAAATAAGACAGCTAGGACTTTGATAGAGACTGCACTGAATCTGTAAATCAGTATGGGGAGTATTGCTATCTTAATATTATATCTCCTAATCCATGAACATGGGATCATTCCATTTACTTAGATCTTATTTTTTTCAATAATGTTGTGTAGTTTGCAGTGTATAAGTGTTGCCCCCTTTATCTAAATTTATTCCTACTTTTTGATGCTATTGAAGACGGAATTATTTTCTTGTACCCTTCAACCTTCCGAATTATTAGTTCTAATAGTTTATTAGTCACATACATCAACATTTCTGTATACAAGATCACATCATCTGAAAATAGAGATTGTTTTACTTCTTTCTTTCCAATCTGAGTAACTTTTATCTCTTCTTCTTGATAAATTGCCTTGGATTGAAATTCTAGTACAATGCTGACTAGACGTGCTGAGAGTGGACATCCCTTGCCCGGTTCCCAGTCTTAGGGAACAAGTGTGCCTTTCACCTTTAAGTATGAAGTTAGCTGTGGCTTTTTGTAGATACTCTGTATTAGGTCAAAGACATTCCTTTCTATTCTGATTTGGTGAGAGTTTTTAATCATAAATGAATGTAGGATTTTGTCAAATGTTTTCTCTTCTGCATCTATTATGTTCTTTATTCTATTAATATGGTGTCTTACATTAATTGATTTTCAAATGTTATACTAATCTTGCATTCCTGGGATAAATGCCACTTGGTCATAGTGTATAATCTTGTTCATATGTTGCTGGATTCAGTTGGCTAAGTTTTTAGAAGAATTTTGCATCTATATCCGTAAGGAATAAGATCTTGTGGTTTGGCATATCATTGTCTGCCTTTGGTACCAAGTAATACTGGCATCGTAAAGTGAGTTGGGAAATGTTCCATTATTCTCTGTTGTTGAAAGAGTTTGTGTAGGATTGGTATTATTTGTTTCTTAAATGTTTGATAGAGTTCGCTAGTGGAGCCATCTGGATCAGAAATGTTCTTTATGGGAAGATTTTAAATGACTAATTCAATTCATTTTACTTGATAGAAGTCTAATTCACTTTAAAACTTTTTTCTTTAGTCAGTTTTTGTAATTCGTATCCTTCAAGGAATTTTCCTTTTCCTCAAAGTTGTCTAAAATGTTAGCATAAAATTGTTCATAATAATCTGTTACAATTCTTTTAATTACTGTGACGTCTGTAATGATGTCTCCTCTATTATTCTTGATTTTGTCAGTTTGTGTCTTTTTTCCTGCTCAGTATAGCTCGGGGCTTAGCCATGGCACATGGGCCAAATCTGGCCTGTAGCCTGTTTTTGTATAACTCAGGAATAAAGAATGGTTTTTACATTTTTAAGGAGTTGTAAAACAACAAAAATGAAGAAGAAGAAGAATATGCAAGAGACCATACATAATCGGCAGAGCTTTTTTTTGTTTTTGGCGGTACGCAGGCCTCTCACTGCCGTGGCCTCTCCCGTTGCGGAGCACAGGCTCCGGGCGCGCAGGCTCAGCGGCCATGGCTCACGGGCCCAGCCGCTCCGCGGCATGTGGGATCTTCCCAGACCTGGGCACGAACCCGTGTCCCCTGCATCGGCAGGCGGACTCTCAACCACTGCGCCACCAGGGAAGCCCTGCAGAGCTTTTAATATTTACTTATTGAACCTTTACTAAAAGTCTTCCAACCTCTGGTTGATCCCATTTTTAATCTTTACAAAGAACTCACTTATAGTTTCATGGATTTTCTCTATTCTTTCTCTGCTTTCTATTTCATTGAATTCTGCTTTGATATTTCCTCCATTCTACTTATTTTATGATTGATTTTTCTCTTCTCTTCTATCTTCTTGAATTCAAAGCTTAGCTTATTGATTTTAGATTTTACTCCTTTGTGAGTATAGGCATTTAAGTATAAAACTTTAACCAATAAAAGTTGATGCATTGTATTTTCATTTTTTTCAGTTCAAGAAATTTTCTAATATCCCTGGTAATTTACTCTGGCCCATGGATTATTTAAAATATGTTGTTTAGCTTTCTAATATTTGTGGGTTAGGTTACAGAAGTTCCCTTCTACTGCTGGTTTGGTGAGTTTTTTTCTGTCACTGATTTCTAATTTAATTTTCTTTTAGTTGGAGAACATACTTTGTGTGATTTCAGTCCTTTTTCCTTGAGACTTCTTTGTGATTTACCATATGGTCTATCCTATAGAATGTTTCATGTGCGTTTGAGAAGATGATGTATTCTTCTGTTGTTTAGTGGAGTATTATAGACATGCCAGTAGAGAATATATATAAATTAGGTCAGTTTGATATACAGGGTGGTCAAGTCTTCTATATCCTTATTGCTTTTTCCATTTAGCTGTTCTGTCAATCACTGAGAGGAGAATATTGTAATCTCCAACTATAAATGTTGAATTGATTTCTTTTTTCAATTCATTCAAATTTTGTTTCATATAACTTCAGTCTCTTTTGTTAGGTGCACATACATTTATCATTGCTATTTCTTCTTGATGTTTTGACTCTGTCATTAGGAAATGTTCCTCTTTGTCTCTAGTAATATTACTTTTCTTGATTCAATTTTGTCTGATAATAATATAGCCTCCCCAGCTCTCTTATGGTTAATGTTTCCTTGTATACCTTTTTCTATCCTTTTATTTCAGTCAGATTGAGTGTTTAAGTATAAAATATGTCTCTTGAAGACAACCTGTCATTGAGTCTTCCATTTTTTATCCATTCTGATAATCTGTCTTTTGACTAGACTGTTTTGTCCATGCCCATTGAATGTTTTAATGATGAAGCTGGACTTATACCTACTGTTTTGTCATTTACCTTCTATATATCTCATGTTAGTTGTTCTCCTCTGCTTATCTTTTTTTTTAACATCTTTATTGGAGTATAATTGCTTTACAATGGTGTTAGTTTCTGCTTTATAACAAAGGGAATCAGTTATACATATACATATGGCCCCATATCTCTTCCCTCTTGCATCTCCCTCCCTCCCACCCTCCCTATCCCACCCCTCTAGGTGGTCACAAAGCACCGAGCTGATCTCCCTGTGCTATGGGGCTGCTTCCCACTACCTATCTATTTTACGTTTGGTAGTGTATATATGTCCATGCCACTGTCTCACTTTGTCACAGCTTACCCTTCCCCCTCCCCGTATCCTCAAGTCCATTCTCTAGTAGGTCTGCATCTTTATTCCTGTCTTGCCTCTAGGTTCTTCTTTTTTTTTCTTTCTTTTTAGATCCCATATATATGTGTTAGCATACGGTATTTGTTTTTCTCTTCCTGACTTACTTCACTCTGTATTACAGTCTCTAGGTCCATCCACCTCACTACAGATAACTCAGTTTTGTTCCTTTTTATGGCTGAGTAATACTCCATTGTATATATGTACCACATCTTCTTTATCCATTCGTCTGTTGATGGACACTTAGGTTGCTTCCATGTCCTGGCTATTGTAAATAGAGCTGCAGTGAACATTTTGGTACATGACTCTTTTTGAATTATGGTTTTCTCAGGGTATATGCCCAGTAGTGGGATTGCTGGATCGTATGGTAGTTCTATTTTTAGTTTTTTAAGGAACCTCCATACTGTTCTCCATAGTGGCCGTATCAAATTACATTCCCACCACCATTGCAGGAGGGTTCCCTTTTCTCCACACCCTCTCCAGCATTTATTTGTAGATTTTTTTAATGATGGCCATTCTGACTGGTGTGAGGTGTTACCTCATTGTAGTTTTGATTTGCATTTCTCTAATGATTAATGATGTTGAGCATTCTTTCATGTGTTTGTTGGCAATCTGTATATCTTCTTTGGAGAAATGTCTAGGTCTTCTGCCCGCTGCTTATCTTTTGATATAAAAATTTTATGTTAGAATAGTTTCAGATTTACAGAAAAGTTACAAAGATAGTACAAAGCGTCTGTTCCCTTTTATTTTCTTCTTTTGTGTTAAATATTTTTAGGTGTACCATTTTATTTTTAGCTATACTTTTGGTTATTTATTCTTAGTGGTTGTTCTTGGAATTGCAGTATGCATTTTCAAGGTATCGCAGTATTCTTCAGGTGGCCACTGATTCAATTCCAGTGAAACATAGTAACTGCGCTCCAGAATAACTTCCTTCTCCCGGCCCCCACTTCTTTTCGGCTGTTATCATCATACATATTGTACGTATGTATGTTATAAACTCAACAATACAATGTTACAGTTGCTGCTTTAAACAATCTAACATTTATTAAAGAAATAAAGTCTTATATTTGCCCACACATTTACCATTACTGGTGTTCTCTGTGCATTCCTGTGAATCAATTTCCTTTTATCCTGAAGGACTTTTTAAAAATACTCTCGTAGATCAGGGCTCAGCTTCTGTTTATTTGGGAGTGTCTTAATCTCACCTTTATTTGTGAAGGGGAATTTCACTGCATGTAGAATTCTTGGTCTGCAGCTGACCTCTGTCACTTTGCATATGCAACTCCATGGCCTCTGGCTTGCACCGTTTCTGATGGGAAGACATGTTAATCTTGTCAGTGGTTCATTGTATGTTGTCTTCTTTGGCCGTCTTCAACATGTCTCGTACTCTTTTGCATCTTTGTCATTCACCTTCTATATATCACGTTAGTTGAGAACGTTAGTGGTAACGCTGTGTGTAGGTCTAGCTGCGGATCTCTGTGGGCTTTTCCTATTGAGGGTTGCTGAGCATCTTGTCTACAGATCAATGGTTTTGATTACGCTGTGAAGTTTTCAGCAATTATTTTTTCTCCCTCTTCTCTCCTAGTACACTTGATTTTGTCTTACATGTTGCTAAGACTGTTCATTTACTTTTTCAGTCTTTTTTCTCTGTTCTTCAGATTGGATAGTTTCTATTGCTCAATCTTTGAATTCACTAATTCACCTTTCTGCCATCTGCAACCTGCTGCTAAGCCCAGCTGGTGACTTTTTCATTTTTTAATTATTTACAACTTTATAATTAATTTTTAATTTTGTTAATAATTTCTGTTTCACTATTGAGATTGTCTATTTGTTGAGAGATTGTCTATTTGTTGAGTTGTTATATTTTCTTTTCTTTTTTTTTTTTATTTATTTTTTTTTTGCGGTACGCGGGCCTCTCACTGCCGTGGCCTCTCCCGTTGCGGAGCACAGGCTCCAGACACGCAGGCTCAGCGGCCATGGCTCACGGGCCCAGCCGCTCTGTGGCGTGTGGGATCTTCCCGGACTGGGGCACGAACCCGTGTCCCCTGCATTGGCAGGTGGACTCTCAACCACTGCGCCACCAGGGAAGCCCTTTTCTTTTAATTTTTTGAACATATTTATAATAGGTGCTTTGAAGTCTTTGTCTACTAAATCCAAACTATGGGCCCGTTCAGTCTGTTTATATTGCCTTTTTTTTTTCCCCCTGAGTATGAGTCATACTTTCCTATTTTCTTTTCAGTCTGGTAAAATTTTAAACAAACTGGACATTTTAGATCATGTATTATAGCAATTCTAGATTCTGTTCTATTTTTCTTTAGTTTGTGATTCTTGTTTATCATTGCCTGGACCTAAACCCTGGAATCCGTCACCCCTGTGGTATACAGGAGATGTCTCTACTAACTATTTGTTCTTATATTTTTTTGCCTGCCTTTCCTAAGTGCTGCTTCTGTGTCTACATAGCTCTCTAGTCACCAGTGCTTCAGGCCTCAAGCCTGTAAGGCTCACACCCTCTCTGAGGGACGCATGTGTGGGTTGGAGAATGCGTTGTAAGTTGCAGCTCTACCTCTGGTTTCGCTTTTTGTCAGGCTCCCTTGGGTCTTTTCCACGCTGAATAGTTTTCCAGTCACTCAGGAATGTGAAGAGGGCTCATCTCAGTCCTTCTATAGCTCTCTCATTTCTGCAATTTCTTTGTTAAATTTCTCATGGGTCTGCTGCTTGCCCTAATTGGGTCTCCAATCTCAGGCTATTAAAGCTGCAGGTTTTCCCTTGCTAAGAAACCAGAGCTGGAGAGTAGTCCAAGTGGTAAAAATAGATGTTATTCAGGAACTACCGCAATGGGGGAAAAGAGCCCTCAGTATAGAACTGGGCTCGATTCCAAACACAGCAAGGACAGGAGGAGATTTATGACCAAGGGGCAGGTGACGCAGCTCGGTGGCTGGAAAATTACTAAGCGGAGACATCAAGGGTGGGGGGGCCTTTTGCTAAACTGCCTTAACACAGGTCTTTCTGAGGGCAGGCCAGCGTGGTCAGATATCACCCAGCAGATAGGAACTTGATCAGATGTTGAGGGGGATCAGAAATGGGAGGCGGGGGATTCGTGCTACCCTGACTTCGAAGGATTCTGGCTACAATAGGGCTGTGCAGGCTGAGGACGAGACCCAAGGAGGAGGCCTGGTCACGAGAGGAGCTTGGGGGAGCTGCCTGCAGTTCGGATATGGACGGTCTCCGCCGCCCTCCTTCATCCCCCACTGAGCCCAGCACTTTCCGCCAGCAATCACGGGCTTTCCCCCAGCTCCCCCAACCCCCAGGAGTGTGCATTCTGACAACACAGCTGCTGTTCTGAGCGTCTGAGAGCAGCCCCGGGCAGCGAGGCCACAGACTCCTCCTCGGAAGTCCAGCACTTTTTCCAAGAACGCTTCTAAGTTTGTGGTCTGCCTTTGGTTTCCGGTGCCCTGAAATGGATACTTCAGACAATTCTGTCCAGTTTTACATGTGTTTTTCCAGAGAGGAACTGTGGACACCTCCGTGCCCCCATCAGAGTGTTCTGTGAATAACCGAGTGTGCAAGGCAGGGCCCAGTGCCCTTCAACCTCTGTGGCAGTGGAACCCCCTCTTTTTTTTCCAGAGCACCCTGAAATATATATCTCATATCATATATTCTGTTGTTATAGATAATTATATATATATATAATTTGTCAAGGTCTCAGACCTTCTCAACAAAAGGCATTTACTTCTCCTCACAATGGTTCAAGAGACTGACATGGAAGAGCTGCTACCCCAAGTCTGCTTCCGCATCCTTCCTGACGATAACACAGAAAAGCATGCCTCTCAGCATCTTGTAGTTGGGTGGCCCATAGATTTATACACAGAGGGGATGGCGGTGCGTAACTCCCTTCCCAGCCCACGGCAGTGAAAAGCCCACGTGCTGCTCTTCAATCTCGTCTCCCTGTCGGTGGCACGACAGGCGGGGGGACCCTGTGTGAAGCTGGCAGGGCTGCGAGCCCGACAGAGTCTTGATGGCTAAGCCTCACCTGCCTTTGGACAGTACAAGACTTCGGATGAACAAGAAATTAGCTCTGAAGCGCTAAGCCACAGCGATGTAGCGCTGTTGTTTCCACATCACGAGCCTAGCCTAGGCTGACTTAGGGTTACAGGAAGGGCAACAGTGAAATTATCTTCTGAAGCAGCTGAAAGGTCTGAGGAAAGAAAATGCTATTAGCGGTAAACCTACACTCTCGAAAATGAGCGACTGGCAAACCCGAGTGTCATTTGATCTAGCTCCTTGGACGGTGAGGTCATGTTCACAATCACGTGCCTTTTCTGCAGTTGTTAAGGTCTGATCTTGTAAGTGGAAAACAGTGTCTTGGACCTAATCTAAAGGACAGATATAATGTCAATTAACTAGACCCATCTATCCAGAAACTTCACGTGTAAAAATGTTTTCAACCCACAAGGTGAAAACAAGAGTCTTTGGGTTTTAATCTTCAGTTAACCAGAAGATTTAAACCGTGAGCCTTTTCATTGTTTGAGGTTTTGCCTTATATGCAATGATTTTAACAATATGTAAACACTGTGGAGGAAGAGAATAGATGGTGTGCTTCACAATAGAAAAAGAACAAAATTAGTAAAATTGCTTTCAGTAGGGAAATACTTAAAGCTTCCATGTCTAGGAAACACACTAGCTAAATTAAATATTGCAGGTTACGTTTTATCTTTAAACACTGACTCTCAGCCTTGAAGATCCAGTTTCCTCAGGCCTGTGTACCACCCCTCGCCTCGCCCACCCTCGCCTCCACTGCTCGCACCGGAAAGGAGATTGCGGTGCCTGTGTGCCCCATCACTGCCTTCATGATTGGACAGCCTGTTGGTTTCAGGTTGGAGGAAACGGAAAGGCAGCTGCAGCTCATGGAAAACAGTGTGGGCCTGTGTGGTGAGGATCACAGACATACCATGAAAGTGAAATTTTCACCCTCTCCTGCTTTCCCTTTATTAACTTTGACATGTGCATGAAAATTAAATCCTGGTTTCCTGGGGGTTCATCGGCTCCTGCAGCTTCTGCCTTACCTGCAGGCTTCATCCTCTGTTGGTGACGTGATAATCAGGTCTCCAGCAAGCAATTATGATGTCACAAAGAGGCAGTTATCACTTCAGGTGAGAAAATAAATGGCCCACACAGAAGATCACTTGAAACCTTCAGTATTATCTTAATGCAATTTTTCCTCGTAAAGACTTAACTTCATAGGAGAAAAATGACTGTAAACCTAGAAAACGAACCCACGAGGCAATGGTAAAAGTGTGCATTCTAGGCTCTGAGCCAGATATTAGTGTGGGTCCCTTAAATCCTTCTTGAACAACCCTCGGGCTAACTTCCCTTCTCCTCTGATGTCTGCTGCAAGGGATGCTTTACTAACCCTGTGGAGATCCATCCGACCTTAATACTCCTCCTCTTTAAAGCAAAGTGAACACAAGTTCTCCAAAGGGGATAATGTCATGGAATGATACCATTAATTAGGAGGAAATTTCATGGCATAAAAATTAGACCATGCATATTAAGAAAAAGGAGGCAGTAAAAACCATCTAGGGTCCCACTGCCCAGTGAAAACGCCACTATTTTGCTTCCAGTCCTTTTGCCTTCAGTGGGGGAGGGCAGGGGGGCGGGCAGTGACTGCATGTGTGGTTTGTTTTGCAGGAATTAAATCGCAAAGTACACGCTGGCTTGCAATTGGCTCTTTCGTTTGAGCACGTGTGAACGCCTTTGTAGTGCAGTCTTACATTTAAGTAAGGGAAACCGAGAGTCTGATTCTAGGAAGTCGACAAATCAGTGTCCAACGTGGCTGAAGAGACAGCGTTTGATTCTGGCCAACCGGAGAGTTGCACGTACTCGGTGGTCGCCTGGCTGATGACGGGGCCCTCGATCAAGACCGTGTCCAACAGTGACCACCCATCACGTGAGACAGACCGACGTCACGAGAGCCGTGCAGGCCGAGGGCATCTAGAACGTGGTGTGGCTCAGACCACTGAGGCCCAAGTAAGTCTGTTCACCACATCCCACGAGCCTGAGCCTTCAAGACATGATCACGATGTTTTAGTTGTCAACACAAACATGCGATGATTTTGAATTTTCCAATCACCCCCCGCCGCAAATATGTGATATCAAATCTCTTTCTCCATCTGGGTCACGCCTCTTGATAACATGTTAAGAAAAGTCACTTTCTGTTGTAAACATTTAGTTTAGTCTCCAGGGAACACTTCGCTCTTTTTTTATTAGAGCATAACTGCTTTACACCGCTGTGCTTGCTTCTGCCGTACAACGAAGTGACTCAGCCATCACATACCTGTATCCCCTCCCGCTTGGACCTCGCCCCCCCCCTCCCGCCCCCCTAGGTCATCACGGAGCACCGAGCTGAGCTCCCTGTGCTTACAGCAGGTTCCCACTAGCTAGCTGTTCTACGCATGGTAGTGTATATATGTCAATCCTAATCTCCCAGTTCATCCCACCCTCCACTTCCCCACCGTGTCCACATGTCCATTCTCTACGTCTGTGTCTCTATTCCTGCCCTGCAAGTAGGTTCGTATCTATCGTTTTTCTAGATTCCACATATATGCGTTAATACACAATATTTGTTTTTCTCTTTCTGACTTACTTCACTCTGTATGACAGACTCTGGGTCCATCCACATCTCTGCAAATGACCCAGTTTTGTTCCTTTTTATGGCTGAGTAATATTCCATTGTATATATGTACCACATCTTCTTTATCCATTCATCTGTCATTGGACATTCAGGTTGTTTCCACGTCCTGCCCTGTTGTAAATAGTACTGCAGTGAACACTGGGGTGCGTGTGTCCTTTTGAACTATGGTTTTCTCTGGATATGTGTCCAGCAGCGGGATTGCTGGGTCACATGGTAGTTCTATTTTTAGTTTTTTAAGGAACCTCCATACTGTTCTCCATAGTGGCTGTATCAAATTACATTCCCACCAACAGTGCAAGAGGGTTCCCTTTTCTCCTCACCCTCTCAAGCATTTACTGTTTGTAGATTTTTTGATCATGGCCATTCTGACTGCTGGGAGGTGATACCTCATTGTAGTTTTGATTTGCATTTCTCTAATGATTAGTGATGTTCAGCATCCTTTCATGTGTTTGTTGGCCATCTGTATGTCTTCCTTGGTGAAATGTCTATTTAGGTCTTCAGCCCATTTTTTAATTGGGTTGTTTGTTTTTTTTAGATGGAGCTCCATGAGCTGTTTGTATATTTTGGAGGTTAATCCTTTGTCCGTTGCTTCGTTTGCAAGTATTTCTCCCATTCTGAGGGTTGTCTCTTCGTCTTATTTATGGTTTCCTTTGCTGTGTAAAAGCTTTTAAGTTGCATTAGGTCCCATTTGTTTATTGTTATTTTTATTTTCATTACTTTAGGAGGTGGGTCAAAAAAGATCTGGCTGTGGTTTATGTCAGTGTTTTTCCTATGTTTTCCTCTAAGAGTTTTATAGTGTCCAGTCTTATATTTAGGTCTTTAATCCATTTTGAGTTTATTTTTGTGTATAGTGTTAGGAAGTGTTCTAATTTCATTCTTTGACATGGAGCTCTCCAGTTTTCCCAGCACCACTTATTGAAGAGGCTGTCTTTTCTCCATTGTATATTCTTGCCTCCTTTATCAAAGATAAGGTGACCATATGTGCATGGGTTTATCTCTGGGCTTTCTATCCTGTTCCATTGATCTATATTTCTGTTTTTGTGTCAGTACCATACTGTCTTGATTACTGTAGCTTTGGAGTATAGTCTGAAGTCGGGGAGCCTGGTTCCTCCAACTCCATTTTTCTTTCTCAGGATTGCTTTGTCTATTCGGGGTCTTTTGTGTTTCTACACCAATTGTGAAATTTTTTGTTCTAATTCTGTGAAGAATGCCGTTGGTAATTTGATAGGGATCGCATTGAACCTGTAGATTGCTTTGGGTAGTATAGTCATTTTCACAATATTGATTCTTCCAATCCAAGAACATGCTATATTTCTCCATCTTTTATATCTGATTCAAAATGCTCTTCCCCCAGGAATTCCCTGGTGGTCCAGTGGTTAGGACTCGGTGCTTTCACTGCCCAGGCCTGGGTTCGATCCCTGGTCAGGGAAATAAGATCCCAAATGCCACGAGGTGCAGCAGCCAAATAAAAAAAATAATAAAAAACAAACAGAAAACAAGAAGAACTACAATCCTGCAGCCTGTGGAACAAAAACCACATTCACAGAAAGATAGACAAGATGAAAAGGCAGAGGGCTATGTACCACATGAAGGAACAAGATAAAACCCCAGAAAAACAACTAAATGAAGTGGAGATAGGCAACCTTCCAGAAAAAGAATTCAGAATAATGACAGTGAAGATGATCCAGGACCTCAGGAAAAGAATAGAGGCAAAGATCGAGAAGATGCAAGAAATGTTTAACAGAGACCTAGAAGAATTAAAGACCAAACCAACAGAGATGAACAATACAATAACTGAAATGAAAACTACACTAGAAGGAATCAATAGCAGAATAACTGAGACAGAAGAACGGATACATGACCTGGAAGACAGAATGGTGGAATTCACTGCTGCAGAACAGAATAAAGAAAAGAAGTGAAGACAGCCTAAGAGACCACTGGGACAACATTAAACGCAACAACATTCGCATTATAGGGGTCCCAGAAGGAGAAGAGAGAGGGAAAGGACCTGAGAAAATATTTCAAGAGATTATAGTCGAAAACTTCCCTAACATGGGAAAGGAAATAGCCACCCAAGTCCAGGAAGCGCAGAGAATCCCACACAGGATAAACCAAAGGAGAACCATGCCAAGACACATAGTAATCAAACTGGCAAAAATTAAAGACAAAGAAAAATTATTGAAAGCAACAAGGGAAAAACGACAAATAACATACAAGGGAACTCCCATTAGGTTAACAGCTGATTTCTAAACAGAAACTCCAGAAGGGAGTGGCATGATATACTTAAAGTGATGAAAGGGAAGAACCTACAACCAAGATTACTCTACCCAGCAAGGATCTCATTCAGATTCCATGGAGAAATCAAAAGCTTTACAGACAAGCAAAAGCTAAGAGAATTCAGCACCACCAAACCAGCTCTACAACAAATGCTAAAGGAACTTCTCTAAGTGGGAAACACAAGAGAAGGAAAGAACCTACAAAAAGAAACCCAAAACAATTAAGAAAATGGTAATAGGAACATACATATCAATAATTACCTTAAATGTGAATGGATTAAATGCTCCAACCAAAAGACACAGGCTTCCTGAATGGATTCAAAAACAAGACCCGTAAATATGCTGTCTACAAGAGACCCACTTCAGATCTAGGGACACATACAGACTGAAAGTGAGAGGATGGAAAAAGATATTCCATGCAAATGGAAATGAAAAGAAAGCTAGAGTAGCAATACTCATATCAGTTAAAATAGACTTTAAAATAAAGAATGTTACCAGAGACAAGGAAGGATACTACATAATGATCAAGGGATCAATCCAAGAATAAGATATAACAATTATATATGCACCCAACATAGGAGCACCTCAATACATAAGGCAACTGCTAACAGCTATAAAAGAGGAAATCGCCAGTAACACAATGATAGTGAGGGACTTTAACACCTCATTTACACCAATGGACAGATCATCCAAAATGAAAATAAATAAGGAAACAGAAGCTTTAAATGACACAATAGACCAGATAGATTTAGTTGATATTTATAGGACCCTCCATCCAAAAACAGCAGATTACACACCTTCCCAAGTGCGCATGGAACATTCTCCAGGATAGATCACATCTTGGGTCACAAATCAAGCCACAGTAAATTTACGAAAATTGAAATCATATCACATATCTTTTCTGACCACAATGCTATGAGATTAGAAATGAATTACAGGGAAAAAAACATAAAAAACACAAGCACATGGAGGCTAAACAATACATTACTTAATAACCAAGAGATCGCTGAAGAAATCAAAGAGGAAATCAAAAAATACCTAGAGATAAATGACAATGAAAACATGACAATCCAAAACCTATGGGATGCAGCAAAAGCAGTTCTAAGAGGAAAGTTTATAGCTATACAAGCCTACCTCAAGAAACAAGAAAAATCTCAATCTAACCTTACACCTAAAGGAAGTAGAGAAAGAAGAACAAACAAAACCCAAAGTTAGCAGAAGGAAAGAAATCATAAAGATCACAGCAGAAATAAATGAAATAGAAACAAAGAAAACAATAGCAAAGATCAATAAAACTAAAAGCTGGTTCTTTGAGAAGATAAAATTGATAAACCATTAGCCAGACTCTTCAAGAAAAAGAGGGAGAGGACTCAAATCAATAAAATTAGAAATAAAAAAGGAGAACTTACAACAGACACGACAGAAATACAAAGCATCCTAAGAGACTACTACAAGCAACTCTATGCCTATAAAATGGACAATGTGGAAGAAATGGACAAATTCTTAGAGAGGTATAACCTTCCAAGACTGAACCAGGAAGAAATAGAAAATATGAACAGACCAATGACAAGTAATGGAATTGAAACTGAGATTAAAAATCTTCCAACAAACAGAAGTCCAGGACCAGATGGCTTCACAGGTGAATTCTATCAAACATTTAGAGAAGAGCTAACACCCATCCTTCTCAAACTCTTCCCAAAAATTGCAGAGGAAGGAACACTCCCAAACTCATTCTATGAGGCCACCATCACTCTGATACCAAAACCAGACAAAGATACTACAAAAAGAAGAAAATTACAGACCAATATCACTGATAAATATAGATGCAAAAATCCTCAACAAAATACTAGCAAACAGAATCCAACAACACATTAAAAGGATCATACACCATGATCAAGTGGGATTTATCCCAGGGATGCAAGCATTCTTCAATATACGTAAATCAATCAATGTGATACACCATATTAACAAATTGAAGAATAAAAACCATATGATCATCTCAATAGATGCAGAAACAGCTTTTGACAAAATTCAACACCCATTTGATAAAAACTCTCCAGAAAGTGGGCATAGAGGGAACCTACCTCAACATAATAAAGGCCATATATGACAAACCACAGCAAACACCCTTCTCAGTGGTGAAAAACTGAATGCATTTCCTCTAAGATCAGGAACAAGACAAGGATGTCCACTCTCACCACTATTATTCAACATAGTTTTGGAAGTTTTAGCCACGGCAATCAGAGAAGAAAAGGAAATAAAAGGAATACAAATTGGAAAAGAAGAAGTAAAACTGTCACTGTTTGCAGATGACATGTTACTATACATAGATAATCCTAAAGATGCCACAAGAAAAGTACTAGAGCTAATCAATGAATTTGGTAAAGTTGCAGGATACAAAATTAATGCACAGAAATCTCTTGCATTCCTATACACTAATGAAAAGTATGAATGAAAAATTAAGGAAACACTCCCATTTACCATTGCAACAAGAAGAATAAAATACCTAGGAATAAACCTACCTAGGGAGATAAAAGACCTGTATGCAGAAAACTATAAGACACTGATGAAAGAAATTAAAGATGATACCAACAGATGGAGAGATCTACCATATTCTTGGATTGGAAGAATCAATATTGTGAAAATGACTATACTACCCAAAGCAATCTACAGATTCAATGCAATCCCTATCAAATTACCAATGGCGTTTTTTAGGAAACTAGAGCAAAAATTCTTAAAATTTGTATGGAGACAAAAAAGACCCCAAATAGCCAAAGCAGTCTTTAGGGAAAAAAACGGAGCTGGAGGAATCAGACTCCCTGACTTCAGACTATACTACAAAGCTACAGTAATCAAGACAATATGGTACTGGCACAAAAACAGAAACATAGATGAATAGAACAGGATAGAAAGCCCAGAGATAAACCCACACACCTATGGTCAACTAATCTATCACAAAGGAGGCAAGGATATACAATTGAGAAAAGACAGTCTCTTCAATAAGTGGTGTTGGGAAAACTGGACAGCTACATGTAAAAGAATGAAATTAGAACACTCCCTAACACTATACACAAAAATAAACTCAAAATGGATTAGAAAGCTAAATATAAGACCGTACACTATAAAATTCTTAGAAGAAAACATAGGAAGAACACTCTATGACATAAATCACAGCAAGATCTTTTTTGATCTGCCTAGAGTAATGGAAATAAAAACAAAAATAAACAAATGGGACCTAATGAAACTTCAAAGCTTTAGCACAGCAAAGGAAACTACAAACAAGACGAAAATACAACCCTCAGAATAGGAGAAAATATCTGCAAACAAATCAATGGACAAAGGATTAATCTCCAAAATATATAAACAGCTCATGCAGCTCAATATTAAAAAACAAACAACCCAATCCAAAAATGGGCAGAAAACCTAAATGACATTTCTCCAAAGAAGACATACAGATGGCCAAGAGGCACGTGAAAGGCTGCTCAACATCACTAATTACTAGAGAAATGCAAAGCAAAACTACAATGAGGTATCACCTCACACCAGTTAGAATGGGCATCATCAGAAAATCTACAAACAACAAATGTTGGAGAGGGTGTGGAGAAAAGGGAACCCTCTTGCACTGTTGGTGGGAATGTAAATTGATACAGCCACTATGGAGAACAATATGGAGGTTCCTTAAAAAACTAAAAATAGAATTGCCATATGACACAGCAATCCCACTACTGGGCATATACCCTGAGAAAACCATAATTCAAAAAGACACATGCACCCCAGTGTTCATTGCAGGGCGATTTACAATAGCCAGGTCATGGAAGCAACCTAAATGCCCATCGACAGACGAATGGATAAAGAAGATGTGGTACATATATACAATGGAATATTGGCCATAGAAAGGAACGAAATTGGGTCATTTGTAGAGACATGGGTGGATCTAGAGACTGTCATACAGAGTGAAGTAAGTCAGAAAGAGAGAAACAAATATCGTATATTAATGCTTATATGTGGAATCTAGAAAAATGGTACAGGTGAACCGGTTTGCAGGTCAGAAATAGAGACACAGATGTAGAGAACAAACGTATGGACACCAAGTGGGGAAAGGGGTGGGGGGTGGGGATGGTGGTGTGATGAACTGGGAGATTGGGGTGGACATGTATACACTGATGTGTATAAAATTGATGACTAATAAGGACCTGCTGTATAAAAGAAATAAATAAAATTCAAAAAAAAATTAACCCAACTTGAAACTTACATTAAAAAAAGAGAGAAAAACAAACAAACAGAAAACAAAATGCTCTTCTCCCAGCCCAGATCTGACCTGTGTCTACAGGACTCAGCAAGGAAGGGGCTGGGCTTTGTCTTCTCACTTTCTGTTCTGGAAACGGGTGCAGGCAGCCTGGCTCTGCACCGGGTGGTCTGGTGTGGATGACGTGGCGGTACCCCCAGGGCACCCCAGGGCTCTCTTTGCCACCTTCCCTGGCTCTTTGGTCTCCGGCACCGCAGTGCATGTGGCTCGGCCTCCTGTGATTACTCCCATGGCCCTGGGGGAGCTTCGCCCCCCTCCCATCTCTGAGAAACCCAGAGGACCCTTCCAGACTCGGGATGGTTGGAGGATGGAAGAGCAGCTGGGCAGCAGGGGTTCGGTGAGATACTTTCACACCCAGAAGCTGGGCCGCGAGGCCGAGTGAGAAGGTAAAGTGTGAGCTGTTTTAACTCCCCAGGGAACAAGCCTAAAACTCAGGATGAGATCCATCCCCAACTGCCAGGGCTGCAGGGCGTCCTAACCTACACCAGTTGTGCAGACAGAACTCTGTTCCGTGCTCATTTGCAATGAAAGGACGTTGCCTGAAATGAAGTGTCAGTTTCTCTGCAGTGCTGTTCAAAGAGGAGCCTTTGAGCTGGGTTCTCAACCGTGCACGGTTTTCCGCCTTTAAGATGGCCTGTGCGTTTCTCACATTTGAGAAGCGCTGGCTGGAAGACTCAGCAGCCCAGCAGGCATGATTTCCACGGGTGTCTCAGGCCTCCAAGCCGCAGAGATGGGAAACTGCCTTTGGGGATCCCTGCCAGGCCCTCAGGGGACGGCAGCAGCCGTCCTCAGTGTCGATTTCGCTGCTGAGTGACCCGAGTACCCGGAAGAAGCAGGAGAAAGTCAGCAGCCTTACTTCACTTCTAAGTAAGCATGTTGTTTGCACAGACCTGGTAAATGAGGAGCTACTGGCGAGATGCTTTTTGGCAGGCACTGAGCCCTGGCGATCCTGAATCGCAGCTGACTGGAAGTTAAAGCTGTAAGTGGTGTCGGGAAGCCCAGGGGGCTGTCGAGGGCCCCCGAATGCTTACAGGACTTGACAACGCTTGTAGCATGAAGATGGACAATGAAATGTGAATTAGGGACTTGTGGCACAGTGGTTAAGAATCCACCTGCCAATGCAGGGAACATGGGTTCAAGCCCTGGTCCAGGAAGATCCCACATGCCGTGGAACAACAAAGCCCATACACCACAACTGCTGAGCCCACACGCCCTAGAGCCCGTGAGCCAAAACTACTGAAACCCGCGTGCTCTAGGACCCGTGTGCTGCAACTACTGAGCCCGTGAGCCACAGCTACTGGGCCTGCGCTCTAGAGCCCGCGAGCCAACAACTACTGAAGCCCTCATGCCTAGAACCCATGCTCCACAACAAGAGAAGCCACCGCAGTGAGAAGCCCCTGCTCGCCACAACTAGAGAAAGCCCGTGTGCAGCAGCAAAAGACCCAATGCAGCCAAAAAAAGAAAAAATGCGAATTAGATGGAGATGAACATGCCACGGAGGCAGGAAGAACTCCTCGAGCAGATACGTGTGGAAATTAATGGTCTGGAGATAGATTTTGATGCCCACACAGCACCCATACTGAGGTAAAGGCCCCAACATCCCTTTATTTTACAGGGGAGGAGCCTCCTGAGAACATTCTGGAAAATGGGGGAAACGCTTTTGGATTCTGTGCACTTGATACATATAAGGTGCCTTCAGCTCGTGTCAGGAGTGCAATTTAATTTGTGGTACCGAAAGCCTTTCCACCAAAAAAAAAAAAAAAGGTTCAATATTCATTGGAAAAAAGTGTATCTTCTATTTCTTCTGCTTTTGCCACTCTCACCCCTGCCCTCATTCCTCATCTGCTTCTTCCCAGGAGAAGAAGGAGGAAGTGACCACACAGGGCAGGAAGGACGGTCTGCAGGACGCATTTCCCCAAGTCATCTCTGGTCTGGACCTTCACGCAGGGTTTTTAACAGGGAAGCTTTGCAGACTTCACAACGTCAAAGAAGCTCAGAGCCGAAGCCTGGATCCTGGCAGGCTGGGACTGGCTTTGGAAAAGCCTAATTTATCGGGGAATTCCCTGGTGGTCCAGTGGTTAGAGCTTGGCGCTCTCACTGCCAGGGGCCTGGGCTTGATCCCTGGGTGGGGAACTAAGATTCCGCAAGCCACACGGCATGGCCAAAAAAAAAAAAAAAACTATCGCCTTATTTATTGCAAAGGAGAAGGAGACAAGGTGAGGAAGGTACTGCTCTGATGACTGGGACAAAACTCTAAAATTAAAAAGTGACACCAAGATCCAGATTCTGTAGAGTGCAGATTTCACAGTGGAGAACACAGCCCAGTGACCTGGAGAGGACGGCTGGCTTTGGCGTTTGAGGAGCTGGGGTCGGTTCCTGGCTGGACCCCATGGTAGCTGAGAAGCTTCTGCAAGTCGCCACTGGTCTGGGAGCACTTCCAGGCTCGCCTCATGCTTTCTCTGCTCCAGACCCAAATCAGCCGTTTAGCCCAGGATCCCTGTTTTAGTGGCGAGGGATTCTAAGAAACTAAACTCTGGGGACTACAGGTGCTTGTCACTCCCAGGGCATCATTACTTCTCGTCCCTTTCCGTGGGGAGAGAGAAGTAATACATTTTTCTAAATCATGGCTGCATCCTGGTACCTTCAATTCAAATAAATCCAACACCACAGAGTCACAGTAAAGCTAGTCTACTGACACCGGGTCGTGGTGAAGGAAAGTGCAGGGTTTACTGCAGGCGCCAAGCAAGGAGTCCGGGGCAGCTAGTGCTTAAAAGGCTGGGAAAGGGACTTCCCTGGTGGCGCAGTGGTTGGGGGTCCGCCTGCCAATGCAGGGGACACGGGTTCGAGCCCTGGTCCGGGAAGATCCCACGTGCTGCAGAGCAACTAAGCCTGTGCGCCACGACTACTGAGCCTGCTCTCTAGAGCCCGCGAGCTGCAGCTACTGAGCCCATGCGCCACAACTACTGAAGCCCTCATGCCTAGAGCCCATGCTCTGCAACGAGAGGCCACTGCAATGAGAAGCCCGCATGCAACAACGAAGAGTAGCTCCCGCTTGCCGCAGCTAGAGAAAGCCTGCGTGCAGCAACGAAGACCCAACGCAGCCAAAATAAATAAAAATTTTTTAAAAGTGGCTGGGAAAGGTTTTTAAAGACAGGGTGGGGGGGAGTTGCAGGGGTGTGTGGTCAGCTCGTGGACACTCTTCTGATTGGCTGGTGGTGAGGTCATCGGGAGTCGGCATCATCAACCTTCTGGTTCCAACCGGTCTGGGGTCTCCGTGCTTGTGAGCAGCAGACAGTAAACTTCTCCCACCTGGAGGGGGTTTCAGTACCTGCAAAACAGCTCAAAGGACGTGGTTCAGAATAGTCTCTATAGCCCTTGAGGAGGAACTAAAAGTCCTTGCCTGTGTGTAATGGCTGAAGTATTATTTTGTCTTGCTTGCCTGTTTTCCTTTCTTTTTGCGTTTTCTCACTTCTCTGATTAGGTTTATTCTTTGGCTAAGATTTTTCTATAGAGAAAATGCAGGCAGAGGACACGGGGTGCAGGGGTCTGCTCTGGGAAGGCCCCATAAGGTCCTGCTCGGTTACAACATGGTATTTTGAGAATTATCCAGATCATTTTTGGTGAACTTTAAAAACTGGATCATTTAGGAACAGAAAAATATTTTTGTTTTTTAAAATAGATACGTGGTGTAGACCAGAGAACAGGGAGATTGTCTAGGTCAGCAGAGGGTCCAGCGACGTCTCCTCAGGGATCTGCGATCTTGGTGTACGTAGCTGCGGGATGTGATGCCAGTGCGATCCCAGACCTCCAAAGATTCTATCAAGGATCCGAGTGAGGAAAGGAGGGGGGGGCGAGGAAAGGCTGAAGGAGTGCGGCAGGCCGGCTCGAGGCGGAAGTCTGATCTTCCTTCATTTTCTGGCGTGCAGTGTTCCCTTCGAGACGAAGCACAGTTGCATAAACAGATCTGTGCTGGTTGTGAGACAGAGGCGGCCGGAAAACAGGAAGGTCTTGCCTGAAACAGAAGAGTGCACGCCTCCAGTGGGGGGCTCCTGGAGAGCTCGTCAGGAGTAAGTGAGAGTCAGACCCCGTGCAGAGGAAGGTGTGGCCAGGCTGCATGCCGGTTGCACACCAACTGGTCAGGGGCGCTTCTCCTGGTCCTGCATCCAAACAGTTGTGAGCAGTGGGGACACTGAAAATTCCACTCTCCACCACCACCTCCTAAGGTAAAAAATGTTTGCCTCTTTGTAAATATTTTAATGAGGTATTTAAAGCTGTTCTTTTGCCATGACCAAAGCTGCCTGTGTCCCACCCCACTCTCTGGTAACTTTATTTTCCCCTGCTCTCTATCCAAATCCCCCTTAACCAGGCCGATGCTTCTGTTTACACACTAACGAATTCCACCTGTTCAGGGGCAGCTGAAGAGCTGGGTGCTACTGCTTCCCATTAAGCCCTTTGGTCTTGATGAAATCATATATTTAAAAAATAAAACACAGAATCCAGGGCCAGGGAAGATTTGTTCCATGCTCCAAACTGGCCACGCTCCAGCGTGGAATGGGGAAAAAAATGAAATGAACAATGAGATACCAGTACACACTTTTTTTAAGATGGCTAAAATTCAGAACACTGACAATAGCAGTTTCTGGTGAGGACATGAAACAGCGGGGACTCTCCCTCCTGGCAGGTGGGAACGCAAAGCGCTGCAGCCTCGTTGGAGGACAGTCTGGCAGTTTCTACGGCTAAACAAGCTCTTAGCCCTTGATCCAGCGATCACACTCCTGGGTGTTTGCCCTGCTGATTTGAAAACTTACGTGCACTCAAAACCTGCACACATGTTTATAGCAGCTTTATTCGTAATTGCCCAAACCTGGAGACAAACAAGATGTTCTTCCTTAGGTGATGGATAAGCAAACTGGTCCATCCAGACAGTGGAATAGTATTCAGAGATTAAAAGGGAATAGACATTCAAACCACTCCACGTGGACGAATCTTAAATGCGTTATGCTCAGTGAAAGAAGCCAGTCTACAAAGGCTGTGTGCCCCCATGACTCCATTTATATGACGCTCTGGTAAAGGAACAACCACAGAGATGGGAGACAGATCAGTGATTGCCGGGAGCTTGGCTGGGGGAGGAAGGTTGAACAGGGGGAGTACATAGGGCTAAGAATCGCTTTTGGATGAGACTGTAGTGGTGGAGACGTGACGTTCTGCATTTGCCAAAACCCATGGACTCTTTTTTTTTTTTTTAGGCCACGTTGGGTCTTCATTGCTGCACGTGGGGGCTTCTCATTGCGGTAGCTTCTCTTGCTGCAGAGCACGGGCTTCAGTAGTTGTAGCTCAAGGGCTTAGTTGCTCCACAGCATGTGGGATCTTCCCGGACCAGGGCTCGAACCCATGTCCCCTGCATTGGCAGGCGGATTCTTAACCACTGCGCCACCAGGGAAGCCCCCAAACCCATGGACTCTTACAGCACAAAGAGTAAACCTTAATGTGTGCAGATTATAAAAATCAGTTATGAGGTCAGAGATTGCAGGATGGAATGTAGACTGACAAGAGAATCTAACTGTGTCACAAAGTATGACACAGCCTCACTGAAGATGGTAGGGCAGTGCTGTCCTGAGTACCTCTGGGCACAAGAGGAGCCTGGAAGGCTGAAGATAAGAGACACTGTCCTTGCACACTGTACTCAGGTGATGAAGTTGTATCTTAGAGGTGTGTGCAGTGGGAGGTCACAGGTGACCAAGGGGAAAGCCTAGGATGAACAGTGTGGAATTCTGAGAGTCCATAACACATCAGTATAGATTCATGTTTAGCTTAACCTAGACACAGATGGACAAATGCAGAAACAACAGTGAGTAGTACACACACAGGTGAATACACACTCCCGTATTTCCAAGTTCTCTGTGCTGAGAGGGTTTAGGAGCAATGACACCCCAGTGGCGATGAGCACAGCTGGTGCTCAGATCTTGGTTTCTAATACCGTTCTTCAATAAAAGGAACCAAGTCTCCTTGGAGAGATGGCTGAGTCTAGGGATGAGGGAGGGTCTGTACCTGGAGATGAACCTGGAGCATCTTGTAGTGCCAGAAAGTAAAGAAGAGCTGGAAGACCAAAATGATGGGCTTATGTCAAAGGACACAGGAGCCAACTGAAAGAATGGCCAAAGCTAGAACAATCTGAGGAAGAAAACTATGTAACATTGTTTTAATCCAAAGTGTGAATAATATCCATGTGTCTGTACTTGCAAAATACATGAATGTAAATAAATAACTGGGGGCGGGGGGGGGGGAGCTTGTGTTCAGAATTCCAGATACCGTCTGTAGCCACTCCCCTCTCAAGGAGCTGGAGTGTAACTCCCACCTCAGGTGTGGGCTGTGCTGAGTGACTCCTTCCAGACAGGACAGTGTGGACAAAGGTGGGTTTGGGTGGGGAGAGTAACCTTACAGTGGGGAGGCCTGACCAACATGACCTCCACCAGTTGGCCAAGGTCAGTGTCATCAGTGATAACTCACTGATGACATGATGTGACACGAAGGACACGGCACCTCTGTCATCTTCCCAAATCCCATAAGCCCAGTGTAATCATGAGAAAAACACCAGAGAAACCTAGATTGAAGGGCCTCCTACAGAGTACCTCAAAGTGGGAAAGGTCATTAAAAACAGGGCAAGTCTGAGAAGCTGTCACTTTGCAGAGGAGCTTAGGGAAACACACTCGACATGATGACCGGATGTGACATGGTGTCCTGGATGGGATCCTGGGACAGGAAAGGACTTTAGGGAAGAACTAAGGACATCTGAACACAGCATGGACATAGTAATAATAATGCGTCACTGTTGGTTCACTGATTGTGAAAACTATACCCCAGTAGCGTACGATGTTAACAGGGGGATCGGGTGTGGGGCATACAGCAATTCTCCATGCTGGCGTCCCACTGACTTTACATCTGAAGCGATTCTAAAATGGAAAGTTTATTGCAGACGGAATGGATGAATAGAGCTAATATTCCTGCTAAAGCAGAGAACATTACTGTTCACCAGAATTCCTCAAAATGTGATCAGAAATCTAATGATTTGTTTGAAAGAGATGTTTTGATGACGGCTTTTGTAATCGAGGGCGGGTCTCTCTGCTCCAGAGGACCGCAGCTGAATCCTCAGGTGTGAGAGGGGAAGGGGGATGTGTTTGCACAAGGATGTATTCCGCTCATGAGACGATCAAGGCAAGAGGTGGGAGACAAGGCAGGTGAAGGGGCCCGGGGCAGGGGGCGCGGGGAATTGCGATGAGGCACCAGGCAGCTTCCTTGGCCCCCGAGTCTTCCACAGAAAGTCTTGGTGGGAGTGAATTTTAAAAGGTTTAATGGAACACTGGTGAAAGGGCTAAGTTTCCCGTTGGGATGAAAAAAGAAGAATGAAGGAAGTCAAAGGTTTTCAGCCCTTTTCAGCATCTACAATGACTCAGGTTCCCCAGAGACTAACAAGAATCTTCCGGAGGGGCCTGAACTAGCGAGGCCTGAAACTGAGGGTTTGGGGGTGATGGACTTAGATGTCAGGGGAGCAGGCAGGACCCCCAGATGGTGTCTGGACAGATACCGTCTTACGTTTTTGGCCCAAACTGAAAATTATCCCTTCATAATTAGAAGTCGAGAGCTGTCTCTGAACATCGGAGGATTTATTCACCAAATCAGTGCTCTGGCACTGACACACAAACATACACAGACACACACACACACCGCCGTCAGGTGGTGGCCATTTGAAAAGCCGGTTAGGGTCATTTTGGGGATTCTTCCTCCATCCCACCTGTTTTTT
>NW_020837979.1:1687253-1716795 GCF_003676395.1 Aethalodelphis obliquidens | reverse complement strand
TTTTTTGCGGTACGTGGGCCTCTCACTGTTGTGGCCTCTCCCGTTGCACAGCACAGGCTCTGGACGCGCAGGCTCAGCGGCCATGGCTCATGGGCCCAGCTGCTCCGCGGCATGTGGGATCTTCCCGGACCGGGGCACAAACCCGTGTCCCCTGCATCGGCAGGCGGAATCTCAACCACTGCGCCACCAGGGAAGCCCCCACCTGTTTTTAATGTCCTTCTCCCCTCACTTTCCCCTTAAACTCCATTTCCACCCTATTTTTTTCCCCTTCTTTAAGTCACAAACACCATAATTTTGATAGTTAAGTTCCAGTGCCGTCTGCCCTAAAGTAAAAACAGGGAAAAGTATCTCATCAATTAATGTCTAAGGCTTTAGGCTCAGTGGTCTTAACTTGGTCTGGGACGTGTTTGGGGTGGGCTGCTGGTATTAAAGTTACACATTAGTGCATAGGTTCTCCACGTGAGGTCCTGGGCCAGCACGGTCGACATCACCTGGAAACTCGTCAGAAATGCACCATCTCGGGCCTCACCCAGACCTGCTGACTCCGCTCTCGGGGTGCAGAGGGGCGGGAATCTGAGTCTGAGCAAGCCCTCCGGTGATTCTGACCCCCCTCAAGTTTGAGAAGTGCTGACTTAGGAACCCCGACTTCTCCCCACAAGGCCAGGTTGTGCGGTAGGGCCCCTGCACTGGGCGGGGGGCACTTTAGCGTCACCTGGGAACTTAACCCACTGCCAGGGCCTCCCCCCTCAGGTTCTGATTCGAACGTTAGTTTTTTAAAGCTCTGCATGGTTTTGCTGAGCTGAGCACAGCGCTGAGAAGCTGGCCTCACCCCCCTTCCGGGCCCTGCTCAGACCTGAGCCACCGCGAGCCAGCATCTGAATCCTGGGCAGGACTCTCAGCGCCTCAGAGTTTCTGTCTCGGGGGGTCCGGGGTGCGGTCAAAACTGTGCATTCCCAAGTTCCCGGATGCTAGTGCAGCTGGTCTGGGACCACACTCGGAGAACCGCCGGACCCGGGTTCAGACCTGAGCATGACTCTCGCCCCCCCTCCATCCTTGCCGACCCCCCATGTAGACACAGCGGGACCTCGACCATCAAGCTGGATTTGCCTTGAGACGTGGCTGGCTCCCTCCCCATCCCAGCACCACCCCTCCTCCCCTGCCTGCATCCCACAGAGCACACGTGGTGCGGTCGGTGAATAATTGGTCCCCAAACGCGTCCTTGTCCTGAGCTCTGGATCCTGTGAATGTTCTCTTATCTGGCAAGAGACTTTGCAGTGTGATTAAGTCAGGGATCTTGAGATGGGAGATTGTCCTGGATCCCTGGGGTGGGCCCGGTGTGATTTCAAGGGTCCTTATAAGAGAGACTCAGAGGGAGGTTTGACACAGAAGAGCATAGATGCTATGTTGCTGGATTGGGTGATGGAAACTTGAGCCGGGAGCCAATGAGTTCAAGGAACGCAGCTCAAGATGCTGTGAAAGGCCAGGAAACGGGTCCTCCCCTGAGCCTCTGGAGGGAGCGCGGCCCTGCCCACACTTTGATTTGAACCAGTGAAATGAATTGCAGACTTCTGGCCTGCAGAACTGTAAAAGAATAAGTGTGTGTTGAATTAAGCCACCAGGTTTGCAGTAATTTGTTACAGCAGCACGAGGACACACACACACACACACACACACACACACACACACACACACACAGAGCAATGAGAGGATCAGAGATCACGGGTAGAGTTTTCCTATAACCCCCTTTCTCTCCACAGCCCTGGGAGTAAGCAGGCATGTGTTAGGAGGGTTCCCACTTTACAGATGAGCAAGGTTTTGGCCGCTCTCCCATTACAAGTAGGCAGGCGATCCAGCACTCAGATTTGGTCTCTGGGGACCTGTCTGTTTTAGCAATTGAGGTGTTCATGCATTTTCCTCTCAGGACAAAGTTGATACACTACTTTATACTGAAGGGTTAGGAATTTAATAATGTGTCCTTTCCAGGAGTACCTAAATTTTAAAAAACAGCCAAACCCTCCCCACCTCCATCTTATTTCTAGGTGTCTCTTTGGATGTGCCCTTAAATGTCGGTTTCCCTATAGGTTCCATCCTAGGCACTCACCTTTCCACTTTGGCCCATTTTCCTGGGTGAATCTCTCCACTTCTGTGGAATCAGAGACGCCCATACACTGACAGCTCCCAAACCATCTGCAGCCCGGCCTCTCACGTGAGCTCCAGACCTGTCGTGGATGTTCAGTTGCCCGCTGGGCACTCCCGCGGGGCGTGTCATGGGTCTTTCAAATTCAACAGATCTGCCAGGTTGCTGAGTCAGAAATGCAGAGACCCTAGTGCCCCTCTCGCCATCCCATCCTCCACAACCCATCACCCAGTCCTGTCCATTCTCCACCCCGAATGTCTTCTGAATTCTGCACACAGCTCTCTGCCCCTTCCAACACCACCTTCGTCCACCTCCATCATCTCTCACCTGGAACAGCTCAGGGCCTCCCGCCCGGCCTCCTGTGTCCTCGCCAGGTGATTCAAAACACGAAAGCCGCAGTGACTCTTAAAATTTACTTTCTATTTCTTTATCCCTTTGTACAGCAACGGATAAGTTGTGATGTGCACAACCAACTCAAAAGCTGTGCAAACTGACATCTTTGCATGTGACAATAACTTCAAAGACTTATGGGAAGAGCATCTCTAACAGGCAGCGTCCACTTCCCAGCATGAGTCTGTGGTGTTTATTTTCATCCGTAAAAGGTGTTCTTGTTAAGGTGGTTGTTGTGGGGTTTTTGGTGTGTGTGTGTGTGTGTGTGTGTGTGTGTGTGTGTGTGTGTGTGTGTGTGTGTGTGTGTGTGTGTGTAGTGGAGTTTTCACTGTGGCAGGCACTACAGTTCCTACACTAAGTCCCCGTAGTAACAAGAGTCGGGCTGAAGCCCACCCCTACCCCTGACCCTCACCACGTTTGGGCTTTGCCCGCAGCAGTGAAAGTCACCGTGTGTTTTGGTTCACACCCCAACTGGGGTTTTGACGATGTGCATCCTGCCACCCAGTGTTTATTTATCGATTATATTCCTGTCCCCATTTTCCTCCCCTTGAGTCTCTGCTTTGGTTGTTTTTGTGGTTTTTGTCTCTTGGCTCCAGATGCTACCTTGTTGACAAGGTCTGAGTTTGGCTGGATTTATTTGTCCACCGATCTTCATCACAGGTCCTCTGCGTCTGTCTTCCCTGAGCTGGTCCTGGACAAGAGTATGTGGGGCCACCCTACGCACGCATCCAAGCTGTCCTCCGCCCATGACACCCTTGCTTCTCGACCCTCCAGATACAGAATCAGCTCCCCAGTCCAGCCTGGGTAGGTTCAGCCCTCCCAGTGCAGCTCCTAACCGGGCCTGGGCAAGGTCCTTTCTGGGCAACCTTCCCCAGCCCCTGGCAGCCAAGGTGAGCTAGTCTCCAGCCGGTTATTCCAAGATCTGATCGCACCTTCGACAACCAGTGGTCTTAAAGGGGGATGACCTACAGTGACGGAGGCTGTGGTCCTCCAGCTACCCTGTCATGTGGGAGAGGAAGGGTCAGTGGGCAAGAAGCCTCAGGAAACGACCTCGGTGGGTGTTTCAACACCGGGAGGGGAAGGGTCATGGGGGGACCGCTGTTCCCTGGACCTTCTCCATCTTCTCCATCTTCTCCTGCATTTTTGTCTCTTTCGTCCTGATAGCGGATTCACAGGACAGTCAGACCCACAGCGTTTACCAAAACACAAGCAACTTCTGGGAATGAGCCTGGTCCCTCTGCCAGTACATTTGAGAGCTTGAGAGAGTCCTGGAAAGTGGCTGTTTTACATTCGAAAGATTCTGCCATTCTTGTTTGATCTGGCGTTGATTCTGTCAATGAACAAACTTTAAATTCTCCTATCCCTACAGGCAGGGAGATGGGTTATCTAAAGCACAGCTGGCATGATTTTACTCATTGATGTTTAAATAATCTCCCAACTCTTTGAACATTAAATGCGCTTGGAGGAGGTGAAAGGCATTGTCTTGTCGGTAGTATAATTGGACCTACAGGTCAGATCATGAACAACTGAATCTTCTTTATCAAGCTTCTCACAGGTTTGCCATCATCAGGAATTTTGATGAAGAAACAGAAGCTGACCGAGAAA
This sequence comes from Aethalodelphis obliquidens, assembly GCF_003676395.1. Lineage (NCBI taxonomy): Eukaryota > Metazoa > Chordata > Mammalia > Artiodactyla > Delphinidae > Aethalodelphis > Aethalodelphis obliquidens. Next base: position 1,712,663 of record NW_020837979.1, on the reverse strand, counting down.
AAAAATAAGTGCATTTAAGCTTTGTCAAAATAGTTTCACTTGCATCCATAGTCAGTGGTACTTAATTGAAGTCCTTTTCACCAACATGTGTGACAATTAATCTTGGACCAACTAAATATTCACTTAATCATGTATTAGACTTCCACGGCGTCGAAGCAGATTCTTTTAAACAGAGATACCTTTAAATTCCACCAAAGGTATTTATTTGAAGTCTCCCTCCAACACCAGAGGCAGGCATGTCCCCCACCCTGAAGGATCTTCGAAACAGTGAGCTTGAAAAATTGTACCGATATATTCTTTGAGCCGCTTGGGATTGTGAGGAAACTTTTAACCTCTGGAATTTTATTTCCTGGCAGAGTATCTGAATACTTCTGGCCTTTTTTCGTGCTGTGCAAAATACGACTTGATCAACTATTATAAGAAACCACAATGCTTGGTATAATCACCATGGGCTGCGTATACAGGGGGCCTTAGAGGAGTTGTAACTGCTAATTACATCCAAGTCCAATCTTGACAACCCGGGGCTGGGTGTACGCGAGGGGCAGGAGGACAGATGCTCGAAAGACGCCCCCCTCCCGTGGGCACAAAGTGCTTTAATGTTAAATCACGCGAATGCCCCAGCATTCAGGTGAGAGCCTCGTTGCTGCTGCTTCTTTCTTTTTCTTTTTTTAACATCTTTATTGGAGTGTAATTGCTTCACAATGGTGTGTTAGTTTCTGCTGTCTAACAAAGTGAGTCAGCTCTCTGTATACATAGATCCCCATATCCCCTCCCTCTCGCGTCTCCCTCCCACCCTCCCTATGCCACCCCTCTGGTGGTCACAGAGCACCGAACTTGTTGCTTCTTGTTAATGCTATGGGCTCCCTTCCCTGCCTGGCAGCTTCCAGCACCGCCTGCGAGTCGGGGCATCCGCACCCCGTCCGCTGCCAGCCTGGGGGGAGTAAGAGGGAAGTGCACAGCCGTTTTGGCGCAAGTGCAATGACATGAGCCCTAACAGAGAACTCTCTGGGGGACAGGCACTCTCACTTTCACACCATTTCAGGGTCCGTGTTGAGTCCGGAGCCGCCTGTCTCTGGAAATTTCTGTGTGTCAGGCGACTTTGGGTCTAAAGTGACAGAGTCCTACTGAGCTCACTCAAGCCAGGACTTGGATTCGTTGGGAAGATTGTGGCGTGTCACAGAGGCCTGGGAAGGTGGTGGACCCGGCGGAGCTCTGGGTGCCCATGTCTCATCCCCGTGCTCTCTCCACGGCTGTGGACACGCTCTGCACGTGGCGAACACGGGCCCAGCTGTTGCTCCCCATATCCCCCAGCAGAGCCTGGGCCACACTGAGCCGTGCTGCCCCTGACACACGTCCAAGTGTCCCAGGGAAGAGACTGGAATCCACTGTCCACTCCTGGCGTCACCAACCGACACCTGGAGAGCAGGTCACCTCAGAGGAGGCACACGTGTTTGGAGCGGGGCAGGGAGTTGGTAGAGGCAGGTAGAAAGAGAAGCGTCAGTGTCAGACAGGGCAGCGCTTCCCTGCACGTGGCGAGATGAGGTTTCGTCCTGGTCTGGGCTGCAGAGCCAGTTCTGGTTGGTCCAGGCTTTCTGCGGTCTTTTATCCAATATGCCACTGACATGGTCATCATTTCATCAGTTGAAAACCAAAAACAGCAAGGAATATTCCAACCCACATATATATAAATCTCACAAATGAAAAGGAACACAGTCCTGATACACAAAACAACACGGACAAGTTAAAAACACGATGCTTTGTGAAGGGAGCCCGATGCCGTGTGTACTGCAGGCTTCCATTCGCGTGGATTCTAGAAAAGTCAGATGCACGTGTTTTGTAGTGGAAAGCAGGTCAGTGGTGGCCAGAGGGCAGGGGAGGGTGAGGGGAACATGCTTTACCGGGACTGTGTGCTGCCTACACAGCTGTATACTTTCCTCAGAACTCTTTGAACTGCACACTTGAACTATGGGCTGTTGCTTCTTCCTCAGCTGCACCCCTGTGCAGTCAGGAGGGAATGTAGGTGTTATTAGCCTCCGTTTTTAGGCTTGGGGTAGCTGGGGAAAGTTATATGTAAGTAACTCAGCAGATATTTGTCTCTGTCTGAGTTCACTTAGGATGAGATCATCTCTAGGTCCACGCGTGTTGCTGCAGCAGACACAAACTATAGGCTATGAAATAGATAAACAACAAGGACCCACTGTAGAGCACAGGGAACTCTACTCAAAATCCTGTAATAAACCATAATGAAAAAGAATATGAAAAAGAATATATATATATGTATGTGTGTATAACTGAATCACTTTGCTGTACACCAGAAACTAACACCACGTGGTAAATCAAGTGTACTTCAATACAAAAATTAAAATAAAGGTAACTCAGAGGTTGCATGATAGGGAGCGGGGCTCCGATAAATTCCTTACTTCACTGACTGGTGCCCTGGGGCTACCAGATGGAGGGAAGGTCACTGCGCTCCCCCACCGTGGTCTGGGATGGGGGTGGGTGTCGTGCGGCCACGCCTTGTGACCGCTGTCACCCCTGCCGGGGTCAGAGCTCCCCTGCTCCCAGGACCTTTCAAGTAGAGACAAGACTAGTGGAAAAGGGCCACTGGGGCCCCCCTCTGCGACAAAACCCTCCCCCGGAGTCCTGGAGCCGCCCCAGCGCCCAGGGCCACCCCGCCCATTTCCTGCACCCGCAGGCAGTCCTCCACAGATGAGGTCCTGAGGAGGCTGTAAACAGTGACTCAGAGGTACACATCCCGAGCTGGAGGGTCTGACCGATGCAACACTAAAAATGACTTAAAACTACCTCCCTCCCCGTGTAACACACACACGCACGTGCACGCACGCACGCACACACACACATGTGCGCGCTCACACGCGGGAGAAAAAATAGAGCAAAGACTAAATGTCGCAAAGGAAATACCTGAAGGATTTGAAACTAGCATGCCAAGATGATCTAAATAAGCATTATACCCCTCAAAGATAAAAGGAAATTTCCTGCATAAATATCTCAGGTGAGACGAGATTCTCGAGCAGAATCTGAAGATGAAGAGACAGGTCTTTGGCAGAAGAGAATGACCTCCCTCTGACCCACGAGTTTGAAATAATGAACTGTATGTGAAGGTGTTTATAAACCATCAATCACTTATATAAAGCTGTATCATTCTTGTTTCTAATGATAGGAATCTTGACTGTTTGGGGCCCTTAAAATGCCAGTTCTGAGATAGCTTTCAAACAGCCCAGAATCGGACTTCACACTTCCCCACGGACGGCACCCAGCACGGCCTCTTGTCTCTGGGCCACCTGAGGATGCCAACAGACCAGAGGAACGGAAGTGCGCTGGGCTGAATCGGCAAACTGCTGACTGCCAAGTCACAACCTCTGATGCCCCAGGTTCCTAATCTGCAAAATGGGGGGCGGGGGGCGCTCCTGCCCGCATTGAGGGACCTGGGCAGGACTCGGAAATCTGAAAGCACCATTTAGTTGTAGGCTTTGCCTCCCTGGGCCACCCTTTGTACCTAACAGGTGCCTACGTCCTCGGAGTGGACAGAATGCGGGCCCGTGATGGTACCGTTGCAGCTCTCTGTCTCCATGAAGGGAGGATCTTTCACTGTTATTACCCCCTCACACATATTTGTACTTGAGTGGAGAGTCTTGGAGGTACACTGCCCTAGCCGAAGGAGTGAATCTGGGATGCTCTCGTCGGGGCTGGAGGGAGCTAGTTTGAATCACACTTTCACTCTACCCATACCGCTGTCTTAAAATTCTGCACTCAGTAATTCACAACCTCAATGTATAATGAAACGCAACACCACCAGAAACAAAAGGCAATTACAACAGCGCCAGCGATCTGGGGGAGCTCCGTGGACCAAGTGGGTGCTGATGCTTCAATCGGGTAGCCCCACAGAGACCCCAGCCGGGCTCCGTCACTGATGACCCATGACTGCAGGAGCGAGGCCGCGGCAAGACCCCATCCCACCTCTTTGGGATTCAAGGTATCTGTCAAAGCTGAAAGGACGACTTTGAGTCAATCATTAAGGAAGAATCACGGTGGTGCTTGTGGCCCTGTCGGTACTGTGGCCCCATCTGTGCCAGGCGACGGCAGGCCTCATCCGGTTCCTGGCCACCCAGCGTGGAGCCAGGACCTGGCTCTGACAGCAGCCCTCTGGCCTTGGCCTTGGCGCCCGAGGCTGGGACCCCTCACGCCTGGAGCAGCACAGCCCCAACTATTACACCATCCTTTGCGTCCGGGTGGTGGAGCCGCTGCTCTGGGTTTTATGCTGAGAATCCGCGTGCTCCCTGCCCCACAGGGCAAAGGACTTCAGGCAGAGTTCACAGGGGCTTGTTCTGCTGCGGGCAGCTACGCTGCCTTCAACCGCGGCAGTCCACGCTGAGTCTCTGGGGTCTCCTCAGCTTTCAGGATAGTTTTGGTTAAAATGCTGGAAATTTTAAGGTGTGGAGAGACTGGAAACTGGCCCCATTGAACATGCGGGTCTGTTTTAGTAGCATCATCTCTTTTCACTAGACGCCCCTTAGGGATCGAAGACCATTGCTTCGAGACATTGGCTGTCTGTACACCCTGGGCTAGGGATCTGTGCTCACCTGCACCGAGGACAACGTCTGCCTGCAGGACACCATCACCAAGGGCCATGTCTGCCTTCAGGGTCACATCCCTAAGACCTCGTTTGTCTGTGGGTCCCTGGCTCCTCCCAGAGCCCTGCTCACCGAGCCTTCCATGAGCAGAGCTATGCATAATAAGGACTTTGTGCCTCTCGTTATTTTTTTAGGTGGAACGGAAACTCCTGCTTTCCCTGTCTTTGGCTTCAGTTAGTTATTTGAAATGGCAGAAGTTATTAAAATTCCAACGTGGGATTTTGCTTAATAAACAGGAGAGGAGTTTTGAGAACCCACCGCTGAGCGTGAAGATTAACCCTGCAGTTGCCAGTCCTGCAATGTCAGCAGTTTCTACGCTGGCCTTCGGGGAGGGTCTCTACTCAGGGGTCCTTCCTTATTACTATTCTTGGGCTGCAGTGAGTTTTCGTTAGCTAAAACATGTACTTTTCTAATATCAAACTTAAAGACGTATGAAATGATCTCATTTGTACAAGGTCTGTGTAACTACAGATTCACTTTTAGATGGCAACATTTATTCATGCAGTATTTATTGGGTGTCAGTTTTATGGGGTTGTAAAAAAGGGAACAAACAATTTGAGGAGCTCAAAGAAAAATAAGGTAGAATGGGGAAACCTTCATGGGGAACATAGGCTTGGAGGAATTCAGAGGAAAATATGCTCCTGGCCCAAAGGGGGAAGCAAGAAAGACTTCCTGGAGTAGGCAGCATCTAAGCTTGACCTTGAAAGGTGGCTGAGTGTAGTGGATTAAAGACAGCCACACAACCTTTGACGTCCCCCCCACTGAGAAATGGGACCTTTGGCGTCGCCCTGAAGGCCCCCTGGATGGTGGGCTCTGTGACTGCTTCCATCAAGCGAATATGGTGGCATTAACTCAGGTCAGCTTCCAGGCCAAGACCTTAAGGTGCTGGCAGCTTCGTCTTCTTGTCTTTTGGAACAGCTGATCTTGGGATACTCTTCTGGGAGCCCTGAGCCTCCCTGCAGGACCTACCCCGGGCCCCTCCTGCCAGACAGGCCACATGTAGGCGTGTCAGTGGACAACCTCGGCGGAGTGGAAGCCGAGGGCAGCAGGACGCAGAGCCCCGAGCTTCCCTCAAGATCAAGTGGGTCACAGTTCCAGGGAGTGTGGCCCAGGAACCTGCCTGAACAAGCGCCTTGGGATTTTGAGACCGAGTGTGAGAAACGGTGGAATAAGGAATAAGGACTAGACCAGCATTAGTAGAGGGAGAAAGGGAATGGCGAATTTAAGTAAATAGGAAGAAAAGGACTTTTCATGGTGCCTCATTTTATAAGTAAATACAGGTGAACAAGTAAACAAGTGGAAAGGAAGCTGGACGTGGGAACCCGCACAGCATCTCCAGCCACGCACCTGAGCTCGGCAGCCCCCGGGAAGGCACGGGGCTGCTCCTGCTACTGGCCCCTGTTTTCTTGTGAATAAACATGGGGGGTTTCATCACACCTCGAACCTCTCACCGAAGTGGCAGTAATGGCCCTGGGCCCCACCACAGTCACCTTTCTCCCACGCCCTCCCTGCAAGTGAACCCTCCCATGTTTGTGCAGGAGAGAGAGAGACAGAGAGAAACCCCAGTGAGTAGGACCCAAGCAACCAGAGACCTGGCATGGATGGAAGCGGACAAAAGACTGGGACAGGCGGACACGCTGCTCTGTGTGCCTTTTCCGCGGCAATAAATGTTACTGACAATGTGTAAGGCACACGAACACGGGAGCCAAAGACATTTCACTCTGGAAGATTGTCTACAGGGATGTCCGCTGAGCATTTGAGAAACAGATATTGATACTGAATTAAATTGGATTCAACTGGTGGTCATGAATCTGACCCCTTTAATCCTGTTTATCGTTAGTATCTTCCTCCCGGTAATCGAAAGTCTTTGTATTTTGAGTTTTGTTCGTTTTAAGGAAATGAAAATAAAATACCAGTGAAGTGTTTTTAAAAGAGGATTGCCTCAAACTAAACTTATATGTGGGGTGAGGGGCGACTGGAAGGGACACAGGGGCTCCCGGAGGGCTGGTAACATGGTCTCTCCATCATTATGTTATATATTTGATCTCCACACTTCTTTATATTATGTTACATTTCAATAAAAACTTGACACAAAGGGACTGTCTCTATTAATGGCAGAGATGGCAAATTCAGCCATTATTTAGGGTGTGTAATGTTCCCCTTCCCCGGGAACTGTGATATCTCCTGGAAACCATTCTTGTTTTGTAAAGAGTGTAAACAGACAAGTGGACACCGAAGCCTTACGTGATTACCAGATCGGTCCTTTACCACAGATGGTCACCAGTTTTGTCTCCTTGGCTGGAGGTGTAAGCTTAGCTCAGGAAGAAGAGTCATCATGGGTCTCCACTTCCGGCAACGTCACCACTGCCCTGCTGGGGCCCAGGCTGCTTCTGCCCGGCCCCAAGGACGTCACTCGCACAGTTCCGGGGGTGCTGCTGAATGACGTCACCTCCACCCCTCCCTGTGGAGCGGAAGCAGGGCCTAGTTCTCAGGATGTGTTCTTCTCACCTTACTGACAATTCTTGTAAAATAATTTTCTGTGGGATCCTTGCTTTTTCTAAACAACTCTACATTAAAACAGCAATTGAGGGTTTTTCTAATATAGGCTAATAAAAAATTAGGATTCAATATTTACTTTACCTTCAAATCCTACAACTGGAGTCTTGGAATTAACAAAAAGTAAAATTGCCACGTGCCTTTTAACTGTCAGTGGAAGGGTGTGAAATGAAGGCCTGTTTCCACCAGAGGGAAAAAGAAAACTCAAGGAGATGGGCTGCTGTCCTTAGGGCAACGCTACTGGGTTCAGATCAGACCCTGGTTAAGAGGAGAATTTCAGTGTTGCAGGAGAAGCAAATGCTGTTGGAGATTGGATTGCACCGGGAGACCCCCGCAAGATAAGGGAGAGATTACGGTTAACACCTTCCACGCCTGTCCGAAGCCAGTCCTTTGCTTGGGTCTCCCTCCTCGCTGTAAACGTTCTTGTCCTTGGGCAGAGGGACAGGTACTGCTTTGCTTCTTCTCATCCTATCTCAGCTCCCCGGGGTTTATAAGCACTTCCCTGCCAGCACTGCAAGTATGAGGTTACCTTCCGGGTTCTCTCTGGCGCCTCTTGAAGCCCGTGCGCCCAAGGCTGGGGGTTCTCTCAGAGCCCCTCTCGCCTTCCCTTTGGTCTGCTGGCTCAGCGTAAACGCGCTTCTTTCTGCAGAGCGCCAACCGCATCACGCGGAGAGCTGGGTCAGGGTGCAAAGGTTTAAAAAGGGAAGCGGCCGCGGTGCAGACAGGCCTAGAGAGGTTAGTTCTCAGCAGCCGCCCTGCCTGCGAGGAGTCCTCGTGTGCGAACAGGCCCGGGGCCCGGGAAGGCACTCTCGGTTCTCGTGGGGCCTAACGGCGGTACCACTTAAGTGTGCGTGGATCCGGGGCGCACGAGGGCGAAATACGCCCTGAGAATACCAAATGGGCTCACCGGCTCCTGGTTACTAAAAGCCTCGTCTGGGCTTCTCTGGTGGCGCAGTGGCTGAGAGTCCGCCTGCCGATGCAGGGTACTCGGGTTCGTGCCCCGGTCCGGGAAGATCCCACATGCCGCGGAGCGGCTGGGCCCGTGAGCCATGGCCGCTGAGCCTGCGCGTCCGGAGCCTGTGCTCCGCAACGGGAGAGGCCACAGCAGTGAGAGGCCCGTATACCACAAAAAAATAAAAATAACAATAAAAGCCTCGTCTGTCGGGGTCGTCTGGAGTGAGATATTTTCCTGGAACGCAGCTCTGAGCCCAGAGTGTGGAGACGTTCAAAACAGCACGAAGCACAGAACTGCCAAAGGCATCTGAAATCCAGGACATTCCAAAGCCTGCGCGGGAGGGAGCGGGCTGGGGAGGCCGGGGCGCACGGTGCGGAGGGGCGTGGGACTGCTAACTCGAGGGGGCAGGTAGGCGCGAGACCCGGCGGCCTGAGCGGGGATCCGGCACAGCATCCTTAGCCCTTCCCGGGCGGAGGCCTCCCCTCTCTGGATGCCGCGGCCCCTCCCGGAGCGGCTGGACCTCGCTTGCCCCTCGCCCGCGGTCCTTGGCGGCCCCCGCACCCGGACCTCCCGTGGGCTTGGAGGAGCCGCGGCCAGAGAGAGGGGCGCGGTGTTTTGGCACGGACGCTTGGCCCGGGAGCTCAAGGCACAGCGCCCGCCCGGCGGGTCCCGCCCCGGCAGGGACGCAGGGACCGCCCGCCCAGTACCCCTATGCGCGGTCCTCCAGTGCGCAATCCCCCACGCCTGGTGCCTCCGCGCCTGACCCTCCCCGCGCAGCGGCAGCCGAGGCGTCCGCATCTCCCTCCAGCGCACTCTGCAGCCATGGCCGCCTCCTCCGCGCGGCCCGCCGCCCTGGTCATGCCAGCGCTGGCTCTGCTCCTGCTGCTGTGCGTGGGCCCAGGTAAGGGGGCGATGCCAGGGCGCCGGGGAGAGGCTCGGTGAGGGCGTGGGGGCTAGGCGCCCATTCTGAGCCCGGGCAAGGGCCGAGGTTTGACAGGGGGTCCTGGGTTCTGCCCTTGCGCGGTGGGAAGTGGCGTGCTTGGGTCAAGGGCAGGGGCTCGGATGTGCGCGGCAAGCTTGGAAAAGGAGGCGGAGAAGCCTCGGGCTGAACGCGAAGCGCCGGGCGCGGTGGGCGCTGTAGGCGGATGGTGCGCCCAGGGCTGAGCGGAGCCGAAGGGCCATCCCCAGAGTGCCCACCAGGCGTTCCCTTCCCGGCGCTTTGGCTCGGTCAAGTTCCAGGTCTGCAGAGCAGCGAGCGGGCCTCACCTCCCAGCTGGGGAAAAGTTCTCAAGCGAGAAAGGCTTAACTTTCTCGGCTTCTTGGAGCCCTCCGTGAATGGGTTGAAAATCCCGGTTCCCTACAGAATGCGCGCATTCACACACACGCCGTAAATGCGGCGGGTTTGGGGTGTGGACTTTTGAACCCTGGGGAGCCCACATCCCCACCGCAGAAGGGCGACCTGAAATCAGAGGTTTTGCCCTGACAGTGCACCTCCCCTCCTACCGTCCTTCCCGGCTCATGCCGGCAAGGGGCGCCGCTGAGGCTCGGGGCTCTGAGAGGCAGGGGTCATGACCCCAGGTCTACGGCGAAGTTGCTGAGGCTGGAGGGCGGGAGGTGACTTGCCTAACACCCTGAGGCTGGTGCATCTTCCACCGCAAAGCAGCCGCACGGTGGGGTGGAAAGGCAGGACCCCGTTGGTGCTCAGCTTCGGCGTTTTGGATGTTCAGCGCGGGCTGTGTGTGTGGGGGGCAGCAGGAGCCCTGGGAGGGGGGTGGGGGGAGGATGACGGCTGTTCTAATCTAGGACCACTGGGGGGCCAGTCCATCACTCCCCATCGCGTGCTTTATCACCTCCCTCTTTGTTCCTCCCATTTTAAGAAGCACATCTGAATACAGCAAGTGGGCATCGGCTATAAGCTAGTCCTTTTCAGAACTTGTATTTTATTTCGTTCATACCGAGAATGCAGCGATAGGAATCAGTTAAAATATTATCATCATTGAGCTGGAATGTGAAAGTTCTTAGGACACCAAATGAAAATCGTTTTGTAGAGTGTAGAAACGCTTTTAGATCTGAATCAAAACAACAATAAATGGTACAAATAATGCCTGATTTTAAGACAATCAGGGCAAGTTACAAAACGGGGCTGAGCTTTTAGAGCACTAAGCCCCATGCCTTGACTTGTGGTGGAGAACCTCCACTTCTGCCTCCGTCTTCCCACGACTGCCTTCCCTGTGGCCTCCCCTCCTCTTATAAGGACACCGCCGGTCACTGGGCCTAGAGCCCACCCTCAACCCGGCATCATATCACCTCGAGGTCCTTAACTCATTACGTCTGCAAAGATGCTGTTTCCAGATAAGTTCACATTCGGAAGTTCTGGGTGGGTATGAATTTGGAGGGACACTAGTTGATCGACTGTACCATGAAAAGTTAAGTCTGCAGGCAGGTGCATATGACAGGTGGCTGCCCGAATATTATGACAGAAGTGCTCAAAGGACAACGTCACTTTTCCTGGAGAACAGCTCAGATGGTCTCCAGTAGCTCAAAGTGCCCTGCTCGGCCATGGTCCTTGTCACTAGTCTGAGCCACAGGCAGCCTGAATTGCTTTTTCTACACAACAGGAAATGCAACGAGCATTAAATAATGTAATACTACCAAGTTGCTAAAGCAACATAGGGGTATGAAGTGATTTTTTTCCAATGTGGATTTTTGCATGTGAGAAATTTAAGGGCGCAGTGCAACCCTGAAATGATTTCCATTTTCATTCCTTTAGGTGGCATAAGTGGAAACAAACTCAAGCTGATGCTTCAGAAAGGGGAAGGTAAGTATAGCCCACACAGATAAGGGTTGCATTCTTAACCAGGCTGCAATGAAACAGCGATGTTGATGTCCTCACCTGAGGCTTGTGTTTGGAAAATCAAAAGTGTTTACTCCGTAGAAGGTTAGCAGATCTGAAGGGCTCGTCCTGTGGGGATGTGGGGCGGTATTTCATCAGGTAAATATTATTGCCAGTTAATGCTTTTCTGACAGCTGTCAGTGTGGACTCAGAAATAAAAGGAACAGAGCTGTAGTGTTAATTGAAGGCTGTTTGTTTTAGAATTGTGATACCCCTTAGAGCACATACCTGAATCGAGAGCACACACAGCCTCCGTTCTGGGGCAGCACAGAGCGGTATCGTGGGCGTCCTGCGTATCCAACTAGCTCTTGGGGGAGGGTTAAACAGAAAGACCGTTTTGTTACTGACACCTGTGGTGAAGAACCGGCCTCCGATAGATATGGTAACGCAGCAAAATGTCGTAGAAACAGAACTGTCTGGGAGCCACGCAGGTGAGTTCGGGCCCGCTGTAATCAGTTCGATCATTGTGTGGGCTTGTGAAAGCCATTCTCCCGCAGAACTTTCGTCTTCACCTGGAAATTAGCAAGTTATCTATCTCTTAGAATGAAGACTACATTTTTTTCCACATCTTTATTGGAATATAATTTCTTTACAATGATGTGTTAGTTCCTGCTGTATAACAAAGTGAATCAGCTCTGCATATGCCTACATCCCCGTATCTCCTCCCAAGACTACATTTCTGAGGTGAATTTTTAACTACTTATTCTTTCCCCTGGATTAACGGGGGCTCCAGGACGCTGAAGTCTGCTCCCCAATGGGGGGCGCCAGCGCTTATGCACCTGCTTCCTAGGTGGCCCCACGGGGACACCCCCCACACACACACACACACACCTGTTGAGCACACACGGCCCCTCTCGGGGGAGGGGCTCCTGGGGGAGCCGCCAGCATCTTCCCCGTCTCTTCCAGCTGCTCCCAAGGCCCCGGTCCACCCCCGACCTCCCAGGCCCCTCAGATGCCCCCTCCCCTCCCTGTGCTGGACAGCCATCTCCCGGGGACTCCAGGGAAGCCCTGGTGACGGGGGCCCTGGAGAGCAAACGGCCGAGGTGGTCATGACTCCTCCGTGTACATCCTCAGCTTTTGTTCAGCTCAAGCCAAGAAACACACATTGAGCACCTACTGTGTACAGAACAGTGTAACAGGCCCTGAGGGAGATGCACAGGTGAACAGGAGGTGAAAACACAAATGTGCTGCCTGATCTTTATCCACGTGACCAAGGGACACAGGGCATTTGACTGCCTTTTCCTGCGCAGCCTCCATAACGGGAAGCGGGCCCATCAGTCCCGTGTTGCAGATGAGGGCACAGAGGCTCAGAGCCGGGCAGCACTTCCCCGAGCACGCCTGCCGAAGCGGGGCCTTTTCTGCAGCTGAGTCCGCGATGGAAAGGCGTCCGGGGAAGCCGTGGGAAAGCGAGGGTCACCCCCATCAAGAGGCAGTCGAAGCGTTCATGGTCACCCTGCAGCCTGACTTGAGGACTCGCTGCTCCGCTGGGCTCGCTGGCCGGCCTGCTCAGACCCTTGCTCCAGCTCTTTCTCCCCTGGCCCCCTAAGCAGTCCCAGCACGCTCGTGTTTGTGCAGACAAGGCACGCGCAGCCAGCGGCACTGGACACCGGGCGGTTTCCCCGCGGCAGAGCCCAGGGGGAGCACCAGGGCCTGGGGCCCGGGGTCTGGGCCTGGTGAGGGGCTGCAGAGGCGGAGCTGAGTTCGGTTCCCGCCCTGGGCCTGTTACGTGGCTGTGCCTGGACAGGAGGGCTCGCTACCCCGGAGGCCGGGACAGACGGCGGGAGCCCGCACAGTACCCGCGCCCTGCAGGGAGGGTGTGCCAGTTAAGGCCACCTCCTGCCAGGTGGGGGCGGGGAGGGCGATGGAGAAGAGCGATTCACCCCGAGGAGGAAAGAACTCATTCTCTGCACTTGCGGGTGGGGAACCCCTCGTTTCAGCCCCTGCTCCCCCTACGACCCCGGTGGCCGTCCAGGAGAGCAGAGCCAAGGAGTTCCTGAGCAGCCCGGGGCGGCTCAAGCGGCAGCTGTGGGACCGCACGCGGCCCGAGGTGCAGCAGTGGTACCAGCACTTCCTGTACTTGGGCTTCGACGAAGCGGTGGGTGTTCTGGCTGGAGCCTGGCTTCCCGCCGGGCAGGATGGGGGTGCGGAGGCCTGCTTTGGGGAAACGGGCACAGAGAATTAAGTTCTGTTACCTGCCCTGAAGTCAGAGCCCCCATTCTGTGTCAAGAGCTGCCAGGTATTGGACCCGATGATCGTCAGGCACAAGGGTATTAGCTGGAATTTTCCATCCCACTATGCCCAAATGGGAACCTCTCCCATCAGGTTTTGGAAGCAGAGTTCCAGAGACATCCCCGCCCAAAGCGGCTGGGACTTAAATTCATCAAGAATCTGGTTTTCTTTGGGACTTTTTTAATGTATCTGGTCAGTTTTGCCTGAGTGTCCTTAATAATAACTCACCACCCCCTGAAACATTTTCCACTTTGCCTCAAACGTCAGAAACAGCAAGATCTATGCAAAGACCCATGAGGATAATGGAAAGAGATGCAAAGCGACTTTTAAAGAGAGACGGGTCTTTGCAGATGTTTTGGGGAAAATTTGTCAATGCATTTGCAGGAAGTACGGTTCAGTTCGTGTGTCCAGGTAGCACGAGTGGACATATTCACCAGATTAGGGAAAAAGACTGCTTATCATCACCGACTCCCACCCGGGGACCAGGCACAGATCAGCCAGCGGCGGAGTTAAGGTGTGAGATTCTGCTGCCCCGGAGCGAGTCTGCAGGGTGATGGACAGGGCTGTGCTGAGTGAGTCCTGATGTGGAGACCACAGCTCGCCGCCCCAGCCAGGGAGTGGATGGAGGGTGGCATCTCCCACGGAGGCAGCTGGAAGGGTTTTTCCAAACGGGCTCGTGGCTCATATTGTGAATGGAGGTGTATACAAAATACTGCAAGAGGCGAACAAAATTGAACTCTTCAGAAACATCTTTTTTTTTTTTTTTTTTTTTTTGCGGTACGTGGGCCTCTCACTGTTGCGGCCTCTCCCACCGCGGAGCACAGGCTCCGGACGCGCAGGCTCAGCGGCCATGGCTCACGGGCCCAGCCGCTCCGCGGCACGTGGGATCTTCCCGGACCGGGGCGTGAACCCGTGTCCCCTGCATCGGCAGGCGGACTCTCAGCCACTGCGCCACCAGGGAAGCCCTGCATTATTTCTGTTTTCATAAAATATTTTTAAAATTTTTTGGAAAAAAAAATATGTTAAGCCGAAACCTCAAACAAGATTAAAAAATGAGAGAAACCAAGGAATGAGCCTGCTTCACTAGGGGAAAATCTGCAGTATTGTGAGACAAGCCAGCTGTTTCCTTTTCAGGGCAGGGCCTGGGGGAGGGTCAGAGGAGGCTGCAGCCCCAGGCCCAGTGAGTAGATGGGGATGAGGGTTGAATCGTGGCCACGTGGTAAGCGTTTGTGGCCTGAATCACTGCATCCAGGCCTGTCTGAGCAACACAACAGGGGTGAGAGTGTCACCACCAGACGTGTCCAAATTCCCTGCCCCGAGGCTGCAATGTGGTTTCATGCACCACGTTTACGAAGCCCGCAGCCTGCGCAGCAGCCCAGGTGGGACGCGGAGGGGGTCAGCGTCTGCCACATCAGATGCACAGTGCCTGGGGACAGGCCCGGCTGTTACTGTATTGGGCAGATGTCCATTTTCTTTACTGAAAAAGAGAAAAATGTTGAAGTCTGGGGTATATTTAGAACTCACAGACAGACGTGTTCAAGGGTAGGGGTTGTACTCCTTTGGGGGAAAAAGTTTTCAGCGGTGTTTTCCATCTGGTTAGTATCGACCTCTGGCCCAGGGATGCTGTAGCCAGAAGTTATTTTTTTTAAAAAAATGATTATTTATTGTTTTCTATTGAAGTAGAGTTGATTTACAATGTTGTGTTAGTTTCAGGTGTACAGCAAAGTGATTCAGTTATACATATATTCTTTTCCAGATTCTTTTCCATTATAAGTTATTACAAGATATGGAATATAATTCCTCCCTGGGCTGTACAGTAGGTCCTTGTGGCAGGAGTTACTCTTAGGAGGGGTTGTTCATCGTTGAAGAAAAATCCCAGAGAAACAGCGTCCGTAAGATGTGCTCTGGGAAACGGTGTCCTTGAGTTCATCCCCTCTCATCCTCTTTCCTCCAGAAATTTGAGGATGACATCACCTATTGGCTAAACAGAGGTCGGAATGGGCACGACTACTACGATTACCACCAGCGCCACTACGATGAGGACGCTGCGATCGGTCCCCGGAGCCCCCATGGCTTCAGGCACGGAGCCAGCGTCAACTACGACGACTACTGACCGTCCCTCAGGCGGGCTCGGGGCCGCGGGCTCCACACCACGCCCGGCCTGTGTCTGCTGCGCCTGGTCTCGGCTCACCTTTCCTACCCGCTTTCTGTGGCCACAAAGGAAGTGTTAAAGCAGAGAACGTAAATGCCTTTCGAGATTTCATGCAAATACCTAACAATGCATTTCATTAAAAAATAGAAATAAAAGCATTTTGTTAAAAGGTCTCAGAGTTCATTTGGATGAAACTTGAGCTGGCGAGCGTTTTCCTTCCCTGCACGTTTCTGAGGTTGAAGCAATTTCTCAGAGGCACCTCCCCTCCAAGAATCCCCACCACCCCAGGCCATGGGACCGAGCAGGTGTATTCAATGTATTAGAATTCAGTCCACACTAAATGCCAAATTAAAAATAAAAATACAGCAAGAAAATTTAGCTGGAAATTATTTAAGGTCACAGAACACGTTTTGGGGGATTGAGGATCCACACGGCTTTGCAGATTCGCTGGGCACATCCCGAGCCGGAGGCGGACCTGTTTAATATTGTCAGGCAGGGAAAAGAGGGTAACAGAAAAAACACTGAAGTTTGGTTGATTTCAGAGCCTCCCTTGTCTTAAAAAAATTAAACCTTGTCTAATGAGCTCAAGAAAGATTTAAGAATATACATTGCATCATCATGTTTAAACAATCTGAGTGAATGAAAGAGAAAAGTGTTCTGGGGGTGGGTAGAGGGAGGGGGGGGAAGTGGGGAGGTGACACGTGCAGAGGGGAGGGGCCCGCAGAACGGCTCTTGAACTCGTGTGGGTCACAGACCCTCTGACAGCCTGATGGAAGCTTTCTCAGAAAAATGATACGTGATTTTGCATATAGTCTCTGAAACACACCCTCATTCACAAGCTGCAGATGACAAACTCCTGGGTTTGGTGAGAAGTACCTACCAGCGTCAGGGGACCAGTGTTTGTGGACAACCCTTTGGAATCCTTACAGCTTTTAAAACTTTGTGGTAAAACATACACAACATAAAATCCATCATTTTAAGCATTTTTAGACGTATAGTTCAGTGGGTCTGTAAACATCTCTTCATGTCCCCACGTTCAATTCTTTTGGGGATACACCCAGAAGTGGAATTATTAGATCATACGGTAACTCTGTTTAATTTTTTGAGAAATCACCACACGTTTTCCACATCAGTTGTACTACTTTACATTTTAATATAACATAGAGTTGTAATAGGGAAGAACACTTTGCATTCTCTTACAAGTTAATCACTAAAGGGACGTTGCCTATAAACTTAAATTGCACACAATGGCCCATCTCGGACCCTTGCCTCCGAGAGATTAAGGTAAATGAGCATTCAGCGAAAATACCTGTGTTTAGCTCCCAGGAAACCTCCTGAACAGGCCCACCTGTGAATAACTGCTTGAGGGAGAAATTAACACCTCCCCTCCGGAGGCTGACGGGAACCACGAAGTGCTTGGCTTTAGTCCCGCCCCTTTTGGTATAAAAGGAGCCTGAATGCTGACTCAGCTAGATGGTTCTTTGGGCGTCTGGCCCGCCATCTTGCTCTGCTGGCTTCCCAGGTAAACTCACTCTTCTTTGCCCCAGCAGCTCGGCTCAGTTTATTAGCCTGTCGTGTGGCGAGCAGTACAAGCTTGGACTTGGTAACGAATTTTGATGAAGCCACCCAGGAGCCTTGCTGCTCGTGGCCTGCCAGCCCTGGCTGGGGAATTCTGGGGTAAGACCCTAGCAGCTGCCGGGACCCCTTGTCCTGGGGATCTGCCTTCAGAGTTCTCTGAAGCAGCACCGGCCGCCCCAGCGCTGGGCAGTGGAAGGAAGGAATCGACGTTTGGGAGCCGTCGGGCTGCGTACGGTGGGGTAAGTGGCTCCGGTGTGAACAGCCGGGAACTTCATTCCTCTCCGTTTGGGGCTTTTTGTTTTGTTTTGTTTTGTTTTTGCGGCGTTTGGGGCTTTTTCTCTGGAACAAGCCAGTTTGTTTCGTATTGGAGTGGGGTGTACCCTGTTGGAGAGAGGAAAGAGTTGTTGGACTTTGACCCGATTCGTGAACTGGTTCGTTTGCTTCTCTGAAGGCTAGCACTTGTATGTGCTGTTTGTGTTTTACCTTGAATTTCTGTCTCCAAAAATGGGGAATGTTTACTACCAACTAAAGATTCTAAAGAACATCCATCGCCCCCGTTCAGTAGGAAACAGCCCGGGCAGCCTTTGTGCCTCTTCCCACAACTGTGGACTGGACGTTGACAGTGGGTAACGGTAATCGGGAAGAACCTCTGTATCCTGTTACCAGTTAATCACTAAGGCGAGGCTGCCTATAAGCTTAAATTCTCCATAACGGCCCATCTCTGGGACCCCTGCCTCCCAGGTAATGAGCATTCAGCTAAAATACCTGTGTTTAGCTCCCAGGAAACCTCCTGAGCAGGCCCACCTGTGAATGACAGCAGGAGGGAGAAATTAACACCTCTGCTCCGGAGGCTGCCGGGAACCAGGAAGTGCTTGGCTTTAGTCCCGCCCCTTTTAGTATAAAAGCCTGAATTCTGACTCAGCAAGAGGGTTCTTTGGGGCATGAGCCTGCCGTCTTCTGGGTTTGGGGTCTCTCTGAAGGAAGTCGTTATTCTTTGCCCAACAACTCGTCTCTCGATTATTGGCCTGTCCCGTGGCGAGCAGTATGAGCTTGAGTAACAGAGTTACATTAAAACTTTTGTTTTGGGCCTCCCTGGTGGCGCAGTGGTTGAGAGTCCGCCTGCTGATGCAGGGGACACGGGTTCGTGCCCCGGTCCGGGAAGATCCCACATGCCGCGGAGCGGCTGGGCCCGTGAGCCATGGCCGCTGAGCCTGCGCGTCCGGAGCCTGTGCTCCGCAACGGGAGAGGCCACAACAGTGAGAGGCCCGCGTACCACAAAAAACAAAACAAAACAAAAAACCCTTTTGTTTCTTTTCCTTAACTACTCTGGGGCTGGCGCAAAGCCCAGTGCAGTGTTGAGGGGGAGGCGGGGCGGGCGAGCTGGGAAGGACGTCTTCACTCTGTTCCTCATCTTAAATGTTGCCCTGCTTCTCCATAAAGTATGTTTGCTAGATGTTCTTGGTCGATGTCTTTTGTCAAGTTAAGGAAATTACTATTCTTTTAAAAATATGCTAAGAAAAATTTTGAATGTCATATATGGATACTGAATTCTAGTTTCTTTATCTTTGAGATAACATATCCTTTTAAATCTGGTAATTAACAACAGTTCTAGTAATACATTTCAATATTAATCAGTCTCATTCCTGGAATAAAAACTAACTTGATCATGATTTTTTTTCATTGTTGGATCTGGTTGGATAATATTTGTTCAGAATTTTTGCATCTGTTTTCGTGAGGAAGATTGGGCTGTAGTTTTCTTTCCCATTCCGTTTTGGGCAGTTTGGGTGTCCAGTTTATACTGTCTTCTTAAAATGAATTCTTTACTATTTCTTCATGTAAGAGTGGAATTATCTGTTTCCCGAATGTTTGGGAGCACTCTGATAAAGCCACTTGCATGTGGTGTTTTCTTCATGGTAAAATTTTTGACCGTTGAATGCATTTCTTTTACTGGTAAATGATGATTCTGGCTTCGTTTCTCTCCTTCAATCTGTTTCGCTAAATTCTATCTTTCTCAGTAGTCATCGATTATATGAGAATTTGAAGTGTGTTGAGAGTTGGTCTTAGTATCTTCTTATCTTTTTTCCTGTAACATCTGTAGTTATTTTTTCACTCCATTTCATTTGTGCCTTTTAAAAAAATGAATCTTGTCTTTTCAAACATGTAGTTTTTGCCTTGTTGATGTGCTTCTCTATTTCATAAATTTCTCTTAATTTCCTTCCTTCTGCATCTGTGGGTCTTTGATTTATGTTAGATCTTAGCTCAGTTTTGAGCCTTATTTTTTTTCAAAGGCAAATTCTTACCATTCTAAGTTTCCTTTCAAGAATTGTATCCCATGAGTTTGATGTGAAAAGTTAGATGATGAATTTGTCTAATTTCAATGATAATTTCTCCTTTGACCCATGAGTCGATTACAAGTGTTATTTCCAAGTGAATAAATTTTTCTAATTATCTTATTGGCTTTGTTTTCTAACTTAATTGCACTGCGGTTTTTAAACAATGTAGTCGGATCGTAATTCTTTGAAGTATACTGAGGCCAGCTTTACATCTGAGCATGTGCCAAACCAGCACGTGTTCACGTGTGCCTGAAAGAAATGTGTCTTTTCCAGACATCAGATGCATTGGCTCAAGCCCGATTGTGACAGTGTTCACATATTCTATTTTCTTACTAATTTTCTTGGTTCATTTGATCTACCGATTACTGATAAGTGTGTTAAAATCCACTATGACAATGGATTTGACAAGTTTTTCCTTTAATGCTGTCAGTCTGGCTTCACTCGAGGCTATACACAAATTCACATGGGACACACATCTAGAATCGATACATTTTCCCGGTGAATGGAATCACTTATTGTTACGCAGCAAATTTCCTTATTTCTAATGATGCTTTTGCCTGATTCTCCTTTGCTATTAATACGACTATATTTCGCCTCCTGTTGGTTACTAATTGCGTGGTCTGTCTTTTCCATAGTTGGGCCTTTTATCTTTCTGCGTGCTTTAGGTGTGTTTTTTGCAAAGAGTACATAGCTGAAATTTGTTTTGTTTTTAAAATAGGGTATAATTCTTAAGGTCTGAACAGGAGAATTTAGTCCACTTACACGTATTGTGATTTATGATTTCGTTTCTTTTTTAAAGATTTTGTTGTTGTTGTGGACCATTTTTAAAGTGTTTGTTGAATTTTCTACAATATTGCTTATGTTTTATGTTTTGGCTTTTTGGCCATGTGGCATGCGGGAATCTTAGTATCCTGGCCAGGGATTGAACCTGCACCCCCTGCATTGGAAGGCGAAGTCTCAACCACTGGACCTCTAGGGAAGTCCCTCGTGATTTGGTTTTATCTCTAACATTGCATTTTGAATTTTGACTTGTCCCGTTTTACGTGTTCCTCTCCCCCTTTTCCTCTTCTCTTGCCTTCATTTGGACCGTTTTCCTTCACTTATTCTTTTCCTTTCACCTCCTTTGAAGGTTGCACTGGGTCTGTTCTTAGTGTTTGCCCATTTAATCCATATTTAACAAGTTACCAGTCATCAGTAGCCATAGTCTTCTCCTGGACAGTACAAGGACCCCAAAATACTTGATTCTGCAACCTTCCCTCCCAATTTATAACCTCCAATGACTTGGCCTTTAAAATCTAGTCTGCTTTATTTCCCCATAAGTTACCGTTGTTTCACGTATAGTTGCTGGTTTGATTAGATGTCGCGCATCCACCTGGTTCACTATTTCTCCTTCAGACTCAGACCACACTCTGAGCTCATTTTCCTTTGGCCTTAATTCCATCCTCCAGAATCCGTTTAGTGAGGGTCCCTTGATGGTAAACTCCCAAGGTTCACTTTGCCTTGTTTTACTCGGTATAGAATTCTCGGTTGAGCTCATCAGCACTTTGAAGATACTGTCATATAGCCTTGTGGTTTCCACTGTTGATGTGAAGGCTTTCGCTGTAACCTGTCTTTCTTGTGGGGAGGGGACACCGTCCTCTCCAGCTGTCTTTTATAACAGACCCACCTTTGTAACTTACACCTGTGTCTATATATTTATACTGCTTGGGGCTTGCTGGGCTTTGTAATCTGAGGGTTGGTGTCTTTCAACAAATTTGGAAAATTCTATTTCTTTGAGTGTTACCTCTTCCCCATCCTATTATTTCTTGAACTTTATTCAGGTGTATAAATTTCACTATTTTCCCTTTTTCAAATGTGCTTAGTTATGTCTTGTTATCTGTTCAGATTTTCAAGTTTCCCTTTCATTTCCTTTAAGGTATTAAACTTTATTTCCACCATCTGAAGTCTTTGCGGCTCTATTTCTAGCTGCCACCCATTGCTTCTCACTCATGGTGTCTTACCTGCTTGATGTCATGTAATTTCTAACCATGATGTACTCATTTTCTTTGGAGCTGTTTTTTGGGTTTTTAAAATTTATTTATTTATATTTTTGGCTGTGTTGGGTCTTCGTTGCTGCACGCAACGTTAAGCCTGAGTTAAGTTGGATTCTTCCAGCCAGCACTTGGATCTCTTGTTGCTAGTGGCCTAAGGTTCAGGGGCCAGGGCTGGGGGGTGGGCGTCTACCAAACAGGGACCCCTCGTGGTCCCTGTTCTCCTGGTGCCCCCACCCACCCATCCACTCCCACCCGAAGCCTCCTAACTGCCCTTTTCACCGTGATGGGTTAGTTTGTCACTTACCCTCATCAAGGTGCAGCCTTTTGGGGGCTCAGTCTGATAGGGGGCATCTGACCCGGGCGTTGTCTCCTTTTCCGAGTGCCGGGCAGCCTTCAGAGAAGCACAGGCTCTACGGGATTCTGCAGAATCCTCCAGGCCATTTTTGCTTCATTCTGGGATTCTGCAGATTCCTTGCTTCTGTATCATCTAAGGGATGCAGTTTAAAAAGATTTTTAAAACTCATACTCAGCAGCTCATCTGCTCCCACCGGAGCATTGATGACTCAGGTTATCTATCTAATCTGCCGCCACTACTAGAGGCTCCCATTTGATCATTGATTTAAAATCATACGGTCTTCACCATTTTAGTGTGTTTAGGAAATCTCTTCTAAGAATAATGCTTTTTAATACATAAAATCCACAAGATTACAAATGAAAGCAGCTATATTGAAAAAGGTATCAACACTTTAAAAGACAAATTTGTGACATGGTAATAAATGTTCTTCGTCATGGTACAAATAACGAGATCTGTGACAGGTATACTTGGTGACAAAGTCCCAGGTGAGCCCTGACACTACTGTGGTTTCTTGTCGACATTTATAATTGAAGAAAAGGGTAAATTTGAGTTAAGGGTTATTAGAAACAAATAATGCAATATTTTCCCCCATTCATGAAACTCCCTGTGTGAAGGG
The DNA here is from genome assembly GCF_003676395.1 of Aethalodelphis obliquidens. NCBI lineage: Eukaryota > Metazoa > Chordata > Mammalia > Artiodactyla > Delphinidae > Aethalodelphis > Aethalodelphis obliquidens. The sequence continues at coordinate 1,690,311 of NW_020837979.1, read as the reverse complement.
CTTCCCAGTGCAATTCCTGTAATATATCCAGGGTGAAAACTTGCAGTTATTCTGAGGTTAAGGTGAAAATGCACGAGTTCAAGGAGGTCTGGCCTCTGCCTCCCTGGCCAGCTTCCTCCCTCCCCCACTCCCCTGGCTCAGACTCCACATGCCCCAGCCTCCCAACCCCTTCAGCCTGCCGTTGCCCTCCCTCCTTCTGGAAAGTTCTGTCTCTTAATTCTCAGACCTCCTTCACAGCTTAGTGTTGTCATTGTCACTTTTCCGCCCCAGCTCTTCCAGGGCACCTCCCTGTCAGGGTGCCTCTTCCAAGGCTTCTCTTTTGGGAAAATTATCAATCGCACAGGGGATTGTGGGACAGATGTTTCTCCAGGTGGACAGTGAACCCAGGATGATGATCGCCACTGTCTGAGCCAGAAAGTCTTCAGAGCCTCACACAGAGCCTGTCCGGGCAATCGCTCTAGAAAGTGTGCTGGGGAAGCCTGACTGCACCCGGAAAGAAACAGGTGACCTACTCTCAGGTTTACACGTGACGACAATGGACAGAGGGTTACAATGTCACCTCCAAGACGCAACGTGAGTTACGAACAGAACACGAACTAGAGCTCAGATTAGGCGGTGCATCCCACACCCCTTTATCTGTCCTCCCGTCCATGACAGGGTCCACTTCCTCCCATCGCACCTAACCACCTCTATGACAGGGTCCACCTCTTCGCTGCCCCCCTGACCCCCTCTATGATAGGGTCCACCTCCTCCCTGCCCCCCTGACCTCCTCTATGACACGGTCCACATAATCCCTGCCCCCCTGAACTCCTATATGACAAGGTCCACCTCCTACCTGCCCCCCTGAACCCCTCTATGACACGGTCCACCTAATCACTGCCCCCCTGAACCCCTCTATGACAGGGTGGACCTCCTCCCTGCCCCCCTGACCCCCACTATGACAGGGTCCACTTCCTCCCTGACCCCCTCTATGAGAGGGTCCAGCTCCTCCCTGCCCCCCTGAACCCCTCTATGACAGGGTCCACCTCTTCCCTGCCTCCCCATCCCTGACAATGACAGGGTCCACCTAATACCTGCACCCCGATCCCCTCTATGACAGGGTCCACCTCCTCCCTGCTCCCCTGAACCCGTCTATGACAGGGTCTACCTCCCCCCTGACCCCTCTATGACAGGGTCCACCTCCTCCCTGCCCCCTGTCGCCCTCTATGACAGAGTCTACCACTTGCCTGCTCCCCAACCCCTCTATGACAGGGTCCACCTGATCCCTGCCCCCCTGAACCCCTCTATGTCAGGGTCCACCTCATCCCTGCGCCCCTGACCCCCTCTATGACACGGTCCACATACTCTCTGCCCTCTGACACACTCTATGAAAGGGTCCACCTCCTCCCTGCCCCCATGAACCCCTGTATGACAGGTTCAACTTCCTCACTGCCCCCTGATCCCCTCCATGACAGGGTCCACCTAATCCCTGCCCCCCTGGCCCCCTCTATGACAGGGTTCACCTCCTCCCTGCCCCCCTGACCCCTTCTGTGACAGGGTCCACCTCCTACCTGGCCCCCTGAACCCCTCTATGACAGGGTCCACCTAATCCATGCCCCCTGACCCCCTCTGTGACAGGGTCCACCTCCTCTGTGCCCCCCTGAACCCCTCTATGACAGGGTCTACCTCATTCCTGCTCCCCTGACCCCCTCTGTGACAGTGTCCCCTTCCTCCCTGATCACCTGACCCCCTCTATGACAGGGTCCACCTCCTCCCTGCACCCCAGATCCTCTCTATGACAGAATGCACCCAATCCCTGCACCCCGATCCCCTCTATTACAGGGTCCACCTGTCCCAGCTCCCATAACCCCCTCTATGACAGTGTACCCTTCCTCCCTGACCACTTGACCCCATCTATGACAGGGTCCACCTCCTTCCTGCCCTCCTTAGCCCCTCTATAACACGGGCCACATAATCCCTGCCCCCCCGAACCCGTCTATGACAGGGTCCACCTCCTCCCTACGCCCTGAACCCCACTTTGACAGAGTACACCTCCTCCCTTCCCCCCTGAACACCTCTATTACCCAAATAATCACTGCCCTGCTGATCCCCTCTGTGACAGGGTCCACCACCTCCCTGCCCCCCTGACCCTTTCTATGACATGGTCAACCTCCTCCCTGCCCCTCTGTGACCCTCTATGACAGGGTCCACCTCCTCCCTGCCACCCTGACCCCCTTATGACAGGATCCACCTCCTCCCTGCCCCCCTGACCCCCTCTATGACAGGGTCCACCTCCTCCCTACCCCCCTGAGCCCCTCTATGACAGCGTCCACCTCCTCCCTGCCCTCCTGACCCCCTCTATGACTGGGTCCACCTCCTTCCTGCCCCCCTGAACACTCTGACACGGTCCACTTCCTCCCTGCCCCCCGGACACCCTCTATAACAGGGTCCACCTCCTCCCCGCTCACCTAACCCCCTCTATGACAGGGTCCACCTCCTCCCTGCCCCCCCGACACCCGCTATGAGAGGGACAACCTCCTCCCTGCCCCCTGAACCCCTCTATGACAGGGTCCACCTTCTTCCTGCCCACATGACCCCTCTATGACAGGATCTATTTTCTCCCTTCCCCCCTGTCCTGCTCTATGACAGGGTGCACCAAATCCCTGACCCCCTTTCTGACAGGGTCCACGTCCTCCCTGCCCCCCTGATCCCTTCTATGACAGGGTCCACCTCCTTCCTGCCCCCCAGAACCGCTCTGGGAGATTCCTCTTCCTCTCTCCCACCGTGATCCCCTCTATGTCAGGGTCCACCGCCTCCCTGCCGCCCTAACCCCCACTATGACAAGGACCACCTCCTCCCAGGCCCCTGATCCTTTCTATGAAAGAGTCCACCTCCACCCTGACCTTTTCTATGACAGGGTCCACCTCCTCCCTGCCCCCCTCATTCCCTCTCTGATAGGGTCCACTTAATCCATGCCGCTGTGACCCCTTCTATGACTGGGTCCAACTTCTCCCTGCCCCCCTGACCCACTCTGACAGGGTCCAACTCCTCCCTGCCACCCTGACCCCCTCCGTGACAG
>NW_020837979.1:1600021-1677253 GCF_003676395.1 Aethalodelphis obliquidens | reverse complement strand
CCTGCCCCTCTGACACCCTCTATGATAGGGTCCACCTCCTCCCTGCCCTCCCCGACACCTTTTATGACAGGGTCCACCTAATCCCTGCCCCCCTGATCCACTCTGTGACGGGGTCCTACTCCTCCCTGCCCCCCTGACCTCCTCTATGACATGGTCCACCTCCTCCCTGCCCCCCTGAGCCCCTCTAAGACAGGGTCCACTTTCTCCTTCCCACCTGCCCCCCTCTGTGACAGGGTCCATCTCCTCCCTGCCACCCTGAATCCCTCTATCACAGAGTCCACCTAATCCATGTCCCCCTGACCCCCTGTGTGACAGGGCCCCCCTCCTCCCCCCCTGCCCCCCTGTCAGGACTCACTTCTCCTCCAATGTTTGCCTCATGGGCCTGCAGTTTCAGGAACCTGTAGTGCGCCTGGAAATAGCAAACTAGTGTTTTCTCCTGACACTGCACTGACGGCCAGGTGCCTTCTGTTAGGAGCTCCCCATGGCCAGGTGAATACATGTGCTCCCATTAGGTGGAATATTCTCCTAGCTTGGTCAGAGGCCCTGAGCCAAGTGCTTTCCCAATCACACCACCTGGTCCTCCAACCATCCCCTTTAAGTCGAGAAATACTGTCTTCCTCGACGGATCAGAATTACTTTCCAGGATTTGAAAGCAACCATTTTCATATAAAGCTTCAATATGGGAATGAAATTCCCATTGGAAGAAAATGCTGACCAAGAGCTCCATTAATTTTTATTGGAGTGTATTTGCTTTGCAGTATTGTTTTCTGATGTACAGCAGTGAGCCAGCTATACATATACACGTATCTCCTCTCTTTTGGATTTCCTTCCTATTTTGGTCACCACAGAGCACTGAGTTCCCTCAAGAGCTTTAACTCTTAAATTGGGCATGGGCGGGTGGCATGGTCCAGACACTGCTCTCCTTCCGTCTCCTCCTCTTTTTTTAAAAATTGAAGTCTAGGGGCTTCCCTGGTGGCACAGTGGTTGAGAGTCCGCCTGCCGATGCAGGTGACACGGGTTCGTGCCCCGGTCCGGGAAGATCCCACATGCCGCGGAGCGGCTGGGCCCGTGAGCCACGGCCGCTGAGCCTGCGCGTCCGGAGCCTGTGCTCTGCAGCGGGAGATGCCACAGCAGTGAGAGGCCTGCGTAGCGCAAAAAAGAAAAAAAAAAAAAAATTGAAGTCTAGTTGAGTTATAATGTGTTACTTTCAGGTGTACAGCAAAGTGATTCAGTTATACACATATCTCTATCCTTTTTCAGATTCTTTTCCCTTATAGTTTATTGCAGAATGTTGAGTATAGCTCCCTGGGCTATACAGTAGGTCCTTGTTAGTTATGTATTTTAATATAGTAGTGTGTACCTGTTACCACTAACTTATCGCTCCCCATCCTTTCAGCTTTTCATAACCATAAATGTGTTTTCTGTCTGTGAGTCTGTTTCTGTTTGTAAATAAGTTCCTTTGTATCATTTTTTCAGATTGCACATGTAAGTGATATCATGGTATTTGTCTTTCTCTGTCTGACTTCACTTAGTATGATAATCTCTAGGTCCATCCATGTTGCTGCAAATGGCATTATTTCATTCTTTTTTATGGATGAGTAGTATTCCATTGTATATATGTACCACATCCTCTTTATTCATTCATCTGATAGACGTTTAGATTGTTTCCACGTCTTGGCTGTTGTAAACAGAGCTGCAGTGGACACTGAGGTGCGTGTATCTTTATGAATTAGAGTTTTTATCTTTTCCAGATTTATTTTATGACCAGGAGTGGGATTGCTGGGTCACATGGTAGTTCTATTTTTAGTTTTCTGAGGAACCTCCATACTGTTCTCCATAGTGGCTGCACCAATTTACATTCCCACCAACAGTGCAAGAGGGTTCCCTTTTCTCCACACTCTCTCCAGCATTTATTGTCTGTAGACTTTTTTTTTTTGTGTGTGATATGCGGGCCTCTCACTGTTGTGGCCTCTCCCGTTGTGGAGCACAGGCTCCGGACACGCAGACTCAGCGGCCATGGCTCACGGGCCCAGCCGCTCCGCGGCATGTGGGATCCTCCCGGACCGGGGCACGAACCCGTGTCCCCTGCATCGGCAGGCGGACTCTCAACCACTGCGCCACCAGGGAAGCCCCCTGTCTGTAGACTTTTTGATGATGGCCATTCTGACTGGTGTGAGGTGATACCTCATTGCAGTTTTGATTTGCGTTTCTCTAATGATGAGTGATGTTGAGCATTTTTTCATGTGCCTGTTGGATATCCTTTGGCTTCTTTGGAGAAATGTCTATTTAGAACTTCTGCCCATTTTTTAATTGGGTTGTTTATTATTATTTTTGCAATTGAGCTGTATGAGCTCTTGATTTCTCAATATTTTGGAAATTAATCCGTTGTTGGTTACATCATTTGCAAATGATGATATTTGCAAATATTTCTCACATTCTGTAGGTTGTTTTTTGTTCATGGTTTCCTTTGCTGTGCAAAAGCTTTTAAGTTTAATTAGGTCCCATTTGTTTGTTTTTGTTTTCATTACTCTAGCAGGTGGATCCAAAAAGATACTCTGCTCTTTATGTCCTCTATAAAGTATTCAGTCTTACATTTAGGTCTTTAATCTATTTTGAGTTTATTTTTGTATATGGTGTTAGAGAATGTTGTAATTTCATTCGTTTACATGTAGCTGTCCAGTTTTCCCAGCACCATTTATTGAAGCAGCTGTCTTTTCTCCATTGTATGCTCTTGCCTCCTTTGTCATAGATTAGGTGACCATATGTGTGTGGGTTTATCTCTGGGCTTTCTATCCTGTTCCATTGATCTGTATTTCTGTTTTTGTGCCAGTACCATACTGTCTTGATTACTGTAGCTTGGTAGTATAGTCTGAAGTCAGGGAGCCTGATTCCTCCAGCTCCGTTTTTCTTAAGATTGCTTTGGCTATTCAGGGTCTTTTGTGTCTCCATACAAGCTAAACATTTTTTGTTCTAGTTCTGTGAAAAATGCCATTGGTAATTTGATAGAGACTGCACTGAATCTGTAGATTTCCTTGGACAGTATAGTCATTTTGACAATACTGACAATGTTGACTCTTCCAATCCAAGAACATAGTATATCTTTCCATCTGTTTATGTCTTCTTTGATTTCTTTCATCAGCATCTCACAGTTTTCGGAGTACAGGTCTATTTCCTCCTTAGGTAGGTTTATTCCTAGGTATTTCATTCACTTGGATGCCATGGTAAGTGGGATTGTTTCCTTAATTTCTCCTTCTGATCTTCTGTTTTAAGTGTATAGAAATGCAACAGATTTCTGTGTATTAGTTTTGTATCTGCAACTTTACTGAATGCATTGATGAACTCTAGTAGTTTTCTGGTTGCATCTTTAGGATTTTCTATGTGTAGTATCATGTCATCTGCAAACAGTGACAGATTTACTTCTTTTCCAATTTGGATTCCCTTTCTTTCTTTTTCTTCTCTGATTGCCGTGGCTAGGACTTCCAAAACTATGTTGAGAAAAAGTGGTGAGAGTGGACGTCCTTGTCTTGTTCCTGATCTTAGAGGAAATGCTTTCAGCTTTTCACTGTTGACTGTGATGTTTGCTGTGGGTTTGTCATATATGGCCTTTATGATGTTGAGGTAGGTTCCCTCTAAGCCCACTTTCTGGAGAGTTGTTATCATCAATGGGTGTTGAAACTTGTCAAAAGCTTTTTCTGCATCTATTGAAATGATCATATGGTTTTTATTCTTCAGTTTGTTGTGGTGTATCATCCTGAGTTGTGGATAGTGAAAAATCCTGCAGCCTTGGGATAAATCCCACTTGATCATGGTGTATGATCCTTTTAATGTGTTGTTGGATTCCGTTTGCTAGTATTTTGTTGAGTATTTCTGCATCTATGTTCATCAGTGATATTCACCTGTAATTTTCTCTTTTTGTGGTATCTTTGTCTGGTTTTGGTATCAGGGTGATGGTGGCGTCATAGAATGAGTTTGAGAGTGTTCCTTCATCTGCAATTTTTGGAAGAGTTTCTGAAGGATACATGTTAGCTCTTCTCTAAATGTCCGATAGAATTTGGCTGTGAAGCCATCTGGGCATGGACTTTTGTTTGGAGTTTTTTAATCAGTTTCAATTTCAGTACTTGTGATTGGTCTGTTCATATTTTCTATTTCTTCCTGATTCAGTCTTCAGAGATTGTACCTAAGAATTTGTCCATTTCTTCTAGGTTGTCCATTTTATTGGCACATAGTTGCCTGTAGTAGTCTCTTATGATCCTTTGTATTTCTGTGGTATCCATTGTAACTTCTCCCTTTTCATTTCTAATTCTATTGATTTGAGCCCTCTCCCTCTTTTTCTTGATGAGCCTGGCTAAAGGTTTATCAATTTTATCTTCTCAAAGAACCAGCTTTTTAGTTTCATTCATCTTTTCTGTTGTTTTCTTAGTCTCTGTGTCATTTATTTCTAGTCCGATCTTTATGATTTCTTTCCTTCTACTAACGTTAGGTTTTGTTTGTTCTTCTTTCTCTAGGTGCTTTAGGTGTAAGGTTAGGTTGTTTAAGATTTTTCCTCTTTCCTGAGGTAAGGCTGTATTGCTATAAACTTCCCTCTTAGAACCGCGTTTGCTGTGTCTCAGGTTTTGGATCACTGTGTTTTCATTGTCATTTGTCTCCAGGTATTTCTTGATTTCCTCTTTGATTTCTGCAGTGATCCATTGGTAGTTTAGTAATATATTGTTTAGCCTCCATGTGTTTGTGTTCTTTAGTTTTTTTCTTGTAGTAGATTTCTAATGTCATAGTGTTGTGGTCGGAAAAGATGCTTGATATGATTTCAATTTTCTTAAATTTACTGAGGCTCGCTTTGTGGCCCAGCATGTGATCAGTCCTGGAGAATGTTCTGTGCGCACTTGAGAAGAAAGTGTGTTCTGCTTTCAGATGGAAGTTCTGTAAACATCAGTTAAGTACATCTGGTCTAATGTGTCATTTAAGGCCTATGTTTCCTTATTTTCTGTCTGGATGATCTGCCCATTGATGAAAGGGGGTGTTAAAGTCCCCCACTGTCATTGTGTTACTGTCAATTTCTCCTTTTATGGCTGTTAGCATTTGCCTTATATATTAAGGTGCTCCTGTGCTGTGTGCATATATATTTACAGTTGTTATGTCGTCTTCTTGGATTGATCCCTTGATCATTATGTAGTGTCCTTCCTTGTCTCTGGTAACATTCTTTGTTTTAAAGTCTATTTTATCTGATATGAGTATTGCTCCTCCACCTTTCTTTTGATTTCCATTTGCATGGAATGCCTTTTTCCATCCCCTCACTCTCAGTCTGTATGTGTCCCTAGATCTGAAGTGGGTCTCTTGTAGGCAGCATATATACGGTCTTGTTTTTGTATCCATTTAGCCAATCTATTTCTTTTGGTTGAAGCATTTAATCTGTTTACTTTTAAGGTGATAATCAATATATATGTTCTTAGTGCCATTTTGTTAATTGTTGTGGCTTTGTTTTTGGAGGTGTTTTTTCTTCCCTTCCTCTTTTGTTCTCTTGTGATTTGATGACAAACTTTAGTGCTGTGTTTGGATTTCTTTTTCTTTTTTTGAGTGTATCTATTATATATTTTAGGTTTGCAGTTACCATGAGGTTTTGATATAGCGGTCTGTAGATAAACAGGGTTATTTTAAGTTGCTGGTCTTTCAATTTCAGATGCATTTCCAGTATCCTGTATTTGTGGTCTCCTCTTGTCACGACTGCTAGTTTTGATATATTTGTGTGTGGATGATTTCCTACCTGTACTGTATGTTTGCCTTTACCAGTGAACTTTTCCATTCATAGTTTTCTTGTTTCTAGCTGTGTCCTTTTCTTTTATGCCTAGAGAACTTCCTTCAGCATTTGTTGCAAAGCTGGTCTGGTGGTCCTGAATTCTCTTAGCTTTGGCTTGTCTGTAAATCTTTCGATTTCTCTGTTTAATCTGAATGAGAGCCTTGCTGGTAGAGTATTCTTGGTGTAGGTTCTTCCCTTTCATCACTTTAAATGTATCATGCCACTCCTTTCTGGTATGCAGCGTTTCTGCTGAGAAATCAGCTGATAACTGATCATCTTATAGGAATTCCCTTGTATGTTACTTATTGCTTTTAATATTTTTACTTTTGTCTTTAATTTTTGTCAATTTGATGACTATGTGTCTCAACGTGTTTTCCTCCGTGGGCTTATCCTGCCTGGGACTCTCTGCGCTTCCTGGACTTGGATGACTGTTTCCTTTCCCATGTTAGAGAATTTTTCAGCTATTATCACTTCAAATATTTTCTCAGGTCCTCTCTCTCTTCTCCTGGGACCCCTAAATGCAAATGTTGGTACATTTAATGTTGTCCCAGAGGTGTCTTAAACTGTCCTCTTTTTCATTCTTTTTTCTTTATTCTGTTCTGCAGCACTGATTTCCACCATTCTGTCTTCCAGCTCACTTATCCATTCTTCTGCCTCAGTTATTTGCTATTGATTCCTTCTAGTGTATTTTTCATTTCAGTTATTGTACTGTTCGTCTGTTTTTTAGTTCTTCTAGGTCTTTGCCATACATTTCTTGTATCTTCTCCATCTGTGCCTCCATTCTTTTTCCGAGATCTTGCATCATCTTTACTGTCATTTCTTTGACTTCTTTTTCAGGTAGATGGCCTGCTTCATCTAGTTGTTCTTCTGGGGTTTTAGCTTGTTCCTTCAGCTGGGACATATTTCTCTGCCATCTCGTCTAATTTTCTGTGATGGTGGTTTCTGTTCTGCAGGCTGTAGGGTTGTAGTTCTTGCTTCTGCTGTCTGCCCCATGGTGGAGGAGTTTGTCTAAGGCTTCTGCAGGCTTCCTGGTACCTCCATTTGTATTTAATGTATTATGTTAAGGCTTAAATGTGCCATTTTACTTTTTGTTTTCCGCTTGTCTTTTGTTCTATTTTTTCCTCCCTTCACGCAGTTTAAATTAGAGTTCTTTTGTTAGAGTTCTATTTGGGCATCTGTACAGACTTTTAGTGGATGCTCCAGGCACTGCAGTCTGCACACACGTAACTTCTCAAAATCTACTGGTGACAAGTTTTACCAGTTTGGAAACGTTACTTTCTTTTACCCTCCCATATCTATAATATAGTTATTTTATTTCACTTATATGCATTGGAAACCATAAAACTTATATAATTTTTGCTTCAACCATCAAATATAATTTAGAAAACTTTGAGAGGAGAAAGAAAACCCATTATATTTACCCATATTTTTGCTCTTTCCTTGTTTGTTCTTCCTTTCTGATGTCCCAAGTTTCCATATTTTAGTGTTTCCTTTTTGTTTAGAGAATTTTACTTTAGCCATACTTCTAAGGTAGGTCTCCTGGTGAAAACTTTTCAATTTTACTTCATATGAGAATGTCTTGATTCCCCCCCGCCACCTTTTTTTTTTTTTGCGGTATGTGGGCCTCTCGCTGTTGTGGCCTCTCCCGTTGCGGAGCACAGGCTCTGGACGCGCAGGCTCAGCGGCCATGGCTCACGGGCCCAGCTGCTCTGCAGCATGTGGGATCTTCCTGGACCGGGGCACGAACCCGTGTCCCCTGCATCAGCAGGCGGACCCTCAATCACTGTGCCACCAGGGAAGCCCTCCCCTCCATTTCTGAAGGGTATTCATGGGATATAGAATTCTGGATTGACAGTTATTTCAGCCCATGAAAAATGTGCCACGTACTTCTGGGGCCCTGTTTCTGAGGAACTTGCTGCCATTCTGATTGTTTTGAACCTGGAGGTAATGTGTCATTTCCCTCTGGCTACTTTTGAGATTCTTTGCTTACAGCTTTAGTTTTGACTATTACGACTTGGTGTGGATTTCTTTGGTTTTATCTCATTTGGGGTTCACTCAGCATTTTGAATCGGAACCTTTATGCTGCTTTGCCAAATTCAGGAAACTGTCAGCCCTTTTCCTAGGAATATTTTTTTCAGCTCCCCCCTCTCGTTCCATGAGTATATTTTATGAAAACCGTGGGGAAGAAAGTCAAAGGAATGAATTTCAGAGGAACTCTAGATATTCCTATATTCTAGATATAGCAAGTAACGAGGTAGAATTCTGGAGCCTGGGGCTTTGGGGCTCCCCCTACCCACACTGCACAGCTGAGCTCCACCAAACTCCCTCCATGCCTCGCTCTTTCCTCAGTGCCTGGATGTCACCGTTAGTGGTTCCCAAACAAGTTTCCGTTCACCCCCTCTCAGTAAATGGTGTCACTTAGTTCAGGCCCAAATGATGACAACTAAATATAAGAAGGCATCCTGAGTCCTCTCCTTCTCACACCATGCCCACTCTAGCATTGACCTTCAGTTCCAGAATCTTTTGGGGACCTTAGCACAACAAATAAAATAAAACCACAGCTTCCTTGGTCTGACCCCAGAAATTCTGATTGGAAAAACATGTCCAATTAAAAAAATAGATATCCCTAGGAGATTTAGAAGGACAGACAGGCAAGCCTAGTTTACCCTGGTTCGTATGGAAACGAGCACAGCGCCCCTGCTTGATGCTTTCATCCCCTTGGTGTCCTTGCAGCATTTGTCACTACCCCCTGGAGCCAACTGACTCGAAAGTGTGTAGCCTTAACTTCCTACGTGTTCTTCCGTTTGTTATAAAAGGAATTTAAAAACCCTACCAGGGGGCTTCCCTGGTGGCGCAGGGGTTGAGAGTCCGCCTGCCAATGCAGGGGACACGGGTTCGTGCCCTGGTCCGGGAAGATCCCACATGCTGTGGAGCGGCTGGGCCCGTGAGCCGTGGTTGCTGAGCCTGCACGTCCGGAGCCTGTGCTCTGTAACGGGAGAGGCCCGCGTACCGCAAAAAAACCCCCAAAACCCTACCAGTAAGCCCTACCACTAAACCTTGAAAGAATTCTTAGTGAAAATGAAAGCTCTCAGTTTCTACTCCACAGGTCACTAATGACACTTCCTTTTCTCCATCTGCTCCGTGCTTCCAGGGAAGGACACACAATGATTCTAACCCTGGGTGAGACCTGAAAATCTCTCCCCACTGCAGTGAACACCGTTTGCACAGATTCAGCCCCAGCAGCACCGAAATGTTTCCACTATCCACTCATCAAGTTACATATACACCAACCTCGACAGTTAACAGACATTTCTTTAAAATTCTCTAATATTTTTCTTAGCCATCCTAATATTTTTCTTAGCCATCCGATGATGCACCATGCAAAGCAGAAAGCCAACCTTTAAAACTGAGAGTTTCAATATTTTAAAACTGAGAGTTTCAATATTTTATTAAAATAGCATATTTAACCACTGTTAACCAAGAATATGTTAGCTTCCCACCCCCACCAGGTGCAGCACAACACAGTAGTGATTGATTTCAAATATCCTGCATTGTGATAACCAACAGAAACATTTCAAAGTCAAGTCTGCAACTAAAAACTAGACCTTGGAAAAATCCTGAATTAGAAGAAACATGAAGCCCTCAAACAGAATTTTATCTGCCCGAGAATTAATGCGGTGCGCCCCCCACCTACCTGACAACACTGCTGGGCTGCTTTTTCTCCTCTGTGCATAGTATAACGTCTCGTTTATTAGTACCCACTTTATAAATAAATCGGCATTTAATCACCCCATTTAATGTTCCTTTTCAGCTTCACAAAGAAACCAGTAAATAAAACTGTCGATGACAGTCACGACATAGGCTCTCACGGCAAGGTAAAAAATTTGAAAATACGCAGAGATGCATCAATGCTATTTTACATAAAAAGATTTAAAAAGTGCAAGGCAAAATCTGCAGTTCTTTTAGGGGAGTTTTTAGGCACATCCATTTCTTAAAGCAAGCTTCAGAATGAATTCCAGTTTGTTCTTCATGATACCTGTTTAAGTCTTTCTTTAAAAAAAAGAAAAATACATCTCCTCAAGTGTGAAACAGGGCATCTCCCGTCCCGAAAGGCGAGGTTTTCAGGTATGGCGCGTCCGTCCTTTTTTTATTCTTGCGGGCTTTGGTTTGGGGATGTACTGATTATTCGCCTGGTACTCGAGTTCTTTCCGGAAGTAGTGAATTGCTTTGTTTAACCCTTCCTCCAGTGGGACCTATTTAAAGAGAGAGCGAGAATGAGGGGCGCGGCCGGGTCCCCCGAAGCTGTCTGCGCCTGTGCTGTGCACCCTGACAGGCTGCACTTGAAGGAGCTGCAGCCCCAGAGACCCACACTTCCTCCTGCAGGTTGGGACTCTGTTCCAGTTTGAATCAGTCACAAAAGGCACCCTTAAAATAATGCCCACACGCGCCCTTCCTCTCAGAGGAGGAAGATGCGTGGAAGCATCCGTATCCAATCCACATGCCTGATTCTCTGGGTGACACTTACTCTCTGTACTTTCACCCCTGGGGACCCTCATAATTTAGAGCTGCCCTGCAGCAAACAGGAAACGGAAACCGAATCAGCTGCCCATGTCCTCTCTGCGGACATGACCTCTAGACTGAGACCTGTAGGAAAGGAATGCACCAGCCACGCCCAGCCTCGGGGCGGGGGGAGGAGGAACTGTCTGCCTGGGGGACAGGCAGCCCGAGCCTGGCGAGGCCACACCACCTAGCCTGATGGACTCCAAGGGCAACAGAAAGGAGGGGAGGCCCACCGTTACCCTTCAGCCTCTCACACTCCCACCCTGCTCCACCTGCGTGGGAACTGGGGTGGATGGGCTCGCCCACATCATGGGCATCGTGGCCGGCCCTGCACAGCCATGACACCCTGGCTGAGTGAACAGAGGCAATGCAGGGCTACCTGGGGCCAAGCCATTCCCTGTTAACAGAGAACAAGGGACACAGGCTACAAGCACCATGTGGCCCTGGAGAGAACACTGCTGGGGCCACCCCACGTGGCAGCACCCCCAGGGAACACAGTGCAGGGGTGGAGCCACCCCCCCCACTTACCACTGGCTCCCACCCCAGCATCAGCTTTGCTTTCTTGATGTCTGGTTTCCTTTTCTGGGGGTCATCCTGGGCTTCAGAGAGAAACTGAATTTCACTCCCGCTGCCTGTGTTGTTGAAAAAAGGTGAGAATCAGGAACCACTGGGATGCGACTCTCCACATACATCGAAGGCGAGGCCCACCATCGCAGGTATACAGGTGCAGATGGAGTGCTGTGTCCTAAGTCACCTCACCCCCCCCAGGAATGTGCTGCTGGCCCACCAGCGCAGGTACACACAGAGGGCTTTGTCCCAAGTCATCTCGCCCCCTCCTACCCCCAGGACGGTGCTGCTGGCCCACCAGCGCAGGTACACAAGTGTAGATGGAGTGCTGTGTCCCAAGTCACGTCGCCCTCACCCCGCCCGGGGACCGTGCTGCTGGCCCACCTGCACAGGGATACAGGTGCAGATGGAGTGCTGGGTCCCAAGTCACCTTGCCCCCTCCTACCCCCGGGGACCGTGCTGCTGGCCCACCAGCGCAGGTACACAGGTGCAGATGGAGGGCTGTGTCCCAAGTCAGCTCCCCGCCCCCGGGGACCGTGCTGCTGGCCACACAGCACTTGGCAAGGGCAGGACACCAGCCTGCGCCACCCCAAGGGGAAGGAGAGGGCAGGCCCAACGCATACCATCCCCCTCAGCAGCACAGCCGCGTGCCCACTGCCACCGGGGGGGGGGCTGTGACCCTGATGCCCCGACGAGCCCCCCTCAGGTGTTCATGCCCTGCAGCCAGGCTCCCTTCAGCCCGTCTAACGGGCAGAGTGCCAGGGAGTGACCGTCGGCCAGCCCAGCCTGACACCTTACGAGGCCCTGCCACCTACGCCCTGCCAGAGCCACCCTGCTGGACAAACCTCAAGCAGAAGGACAGAAGCCCGGCTGCTCCAGCTTCCTAGGACCAACAGATCGAAGCCAGCCCAGTAACTACTGGCCAGGCCTGCAGAGGGAGCCCCCAGCCCTGGTCCCAGAATCTGGAGCGAATAAAACAGCTGCCGCCTGAAGCCAGGGGTCTGGGTCGATGTGTTACACAGCCATCCACCCAGGCTCCGGACAAGCTTCCCAACCTCAACGTGAGCACGAGCGCCTGAGGAGTCGCCAAACACGGATTCTGACCCGGGAGACGCGGGCAGGGTGTGTGACTCTGCATTTCTAACAAGTGCCTGATGGGGATGAAGATGCTGTGGTTTTCATCTCAGCAGGACCATCCCCTGTCCTGGCCGACTGTCCGGGCTGGACAGGGGCAGGAAGGACAACTGCAGAGAATCCAGCCTGCTAGGTGCAGGGTCTAGACAGGCCCCCATCACGCTCGCCTGGCCTAGCCAACCCCACTCCAGTCTAGTTGTGTCTGCACACTGATTTCTTGATCAAACCTGGGAAGCAGACACCCCCCAACCCGAGCCCCAGGAACCTGACCGTGTGACCAAGGGCATAGCCCGTGGACACTGGCAGCCCACAGCTGGCTGAAGACGCAGACTGCTCGTGGCTTAAGAGCACGCCCTCTCGGGGGCCACGCCCAGTATCCACACTGCCTGCAACACCCCGTGGCCAGGTTGGCCAGAACTGCACATGGGACCTAAAACTCGCCACCGGATTCCACCAGAATCACACAAGCCCCAGTGTCGCTCTCCCACTCCCTGAAATCCTGTGCTCGGCCCAGCTGGCATCCGGAACCAGACAGTGGTCACCTGGGCAGAACTGCCGGCCCCAATCACGTCTCGAGCACAGAGGTCAGACGTACCATTTCTGCTCCACACAGACCTTGTTACAAGGGTGAACAAAGCTGGGCCCCTCCCCGCACCCCTTCACCTTTCTGTCACTTAGAATCACAAAACGGTGAGGCCCTCCTGATCAAGTTCTGCTTTTCATCCAATTCGATTAGCGTGTCTTAATTACCCACCGTCCAGGAGGGGCGTTATTAACCGACAGGGTAAGCGCGGTCGGTCACACGTAGGAAGGCCTCTGTCCTACTTACCAACGAGGTTTTTAATTAGCTCAGCGAATTCCAGGATCGTATGTTCTTCCGGGTTCCCCTAAGGAAGAAAGGTCTCTGGTTAGAGGTGTAAACGCAACGGCGACTCCACGCCCTCCCGCACCACATGCGCGCCGTCCCCGACGCCGGGGGGCGGGGGCAGGGTCAGCAGACGCCCGCCTGTGTAGCGGCGCATCAGGGCGCTGCGTCCCCTGGCCCAGGCACGGGACGGTTTCCAGACGCAAGGGTACTGTAGGCTCGGTGTCGCTCTACAGGAAAGCCTGGTTCTGCGAGCTCAGCTCTCCCAGGACACTCTTGCCCCTGGGGGCGCCGTGCTCACCCCCTCGGTGATGAAGACGCGTGAGCCTGGACAGGAGTCCCAACAGACGCGAAACGCGCTCGCAGGGGGGCCCTGGGCAGCCGGTGCGAGAGACAGGATGTGGCTCTATGGCGGGCTTACTTTGGGCGCCCCTCCTCCTCTTCCTGCCATGGTACCTTCCAGCAGCCACAGCCCCTCCCCTCCCCGAGCCTGCTCGTCCCGTCCCGTGAGAGCGCACCATGAAGTCTGGCAACCGTACGTCCCACCACTCTTCATCCCCAATCTCCTGGTTTCATCTGAGACCAAAGGTAAAAGAGGCAGGAAGGGACCCTAGGCCTAATTATGAGCACCCCGGGGCTACCGGCAGACACGCCCCTGAAACAAGACAGGTTTCTACCGGAGTCAGACCCTCCAGCACGGCCCTGTGCAAAGAGGCGAGAACGACGCGGCACTAAAGCGGGGAGTGGCTGCTTGGGGCGACCACTAGGACGCACACTGGGAAGGGCGAGAAGTGAAAACACAGGGTAAGGGCGGTGAAGGCTCAAAATGAAGTGAGGATTCACGAGACACGGCTTATGCTGTTTAACCCCCTGTTCCTTTGAAAATGCATGAAAACAGCGCTGGCTGGGTGCTTGCGGCCGCCGGGACCCATAAATTGGTCAAAGGTCCCACAGGGAGTGACCTCTCCTTTGCTGTTGGTAGGAACTCCCGCCCAACCCAGGAGAAATGAACGTTCCAGAGCGTGCTTCAGACTGCCGGTCATGAAGAAAAGTACAAGGAACGGTTTGCAAGTGAAGTGCTTTCAAGAAATTAGCAGGCACGCCCACACCTGTGAGCTTAGCCCCTCCTAGGGAGGGGAGGTGGCCGAGGAGACGGAGGTGGTGAGAGGGGAGGGGCTCGGGTCAGCTGCCATCGGCAGAAGTGGGCCGTCTAGAATGACGGGCAGTCTACACTGGACACCTCGCATTTTAAACGGGGTGGAATGAAACCATTCAGGAGACAGTGACCAAAAGGGTCCGAGGGCTCTAGCCCAACCTGATCCCTGGAAGAGCTGGAGAGGAGACTGGGGAAGTCCTGGGGAAGCTGTCACATCACAGGGGAATAGACCAGCTCTGGCGGGGGGGGGGGGGGGGGGGGGTGCCCATGGAGAAGGCAGGACAGTGGGCGGGCACACACAGGATGAGGTTTTACCTCTAAACAGAAGGAAAAACGTTCTGCCAGGGAGAACCGGCCGAAGACAGGACAAACTGCTCTGCAGAGAAACACCTCCTCCAGCGCCAAGAGTGAGCGAGGCCGGATCAGAGATCAGGCCGGTTCTGCTCCCTCCCGGGAGTGTCTGCGCTGCAGGAAGTGCGGGAGGAAGCGGCACGAAGGGGGTCTGGGCGCTCGCAGACGTTGACAGTGAGGGAAACTGGCTTAGCCACGCCATCTTCTACAGCCCCGGAAAGCAAGCCTTATCGAGCCCAACTGCACATTCAGTGATGGACAAAGGACACCCAGAACGTCACCTCCAGCCACTGAAGGCCTCACGCATTTCTAGACCTGGCCCTTCCGGTGGGTGGAGCGGGGTTAGTTTATCACGTGGCTCAGCCACGTGTCCCAGATCTTCTTTGTGGACTCGTTTTGTTCTATTCCGTGGATCTTCCTCTAGCGTTGGGCAAGCGACACACAGGCACGTGCCCTAAGCGTGCTGCCGGGGAATGAGCCAGGCAGGAAGCCGCCTGCTGGGGAGGGAGGGGGCAGAGGGAGGGACTCACCAGGTTGACGGGGCTGCTGACGTTGCTGTTCATGAGTGCCACGAGGCCGTTCACCAGGTCGCTGGAAGAGAGGGGAGGCCGCTCAGGTGCCCGCCGAGGCCCGCAGGTGCCGAGCACCGGACACAAGCCGGCCACCTCCCGGAAGGAAACCAAAACCCCCACGGGAGACTGGACGTCAAAATAAAACCCTGCACCTAGAGGGCGCAGAGGATGCTCCAGTGTTTGCAGATGGGATGATGTGGCGTCTGGGATCTGCCTTCTGTGGGAGGGTGGAGGCAGATGGCTGAGCAGGAGATAGGGCTGAGTTCCCTACTTTGTATATTTCTGAAGTCCTTCGGCAATTAAAAAATGAAAATAAAGTAGGCACACACCCCAAAAAAGATGGCGTTTATGCAAGTTTCTGAGGAAAGTCCATGTTTAACGGGAACCCAGGTAGTCGGCCCATATGGAAAAGCAGATGGTTTTTTTAAAAATAAGGTCTCCTGCAATGGAAGAACTCCAGTATGTAAGTCTCCTACTGGCAAATCACAGAGAAAGCCAGACAGCCCTGAGTGTTGAAACCAGCTCCCTGGACCTCCGGCCCCTCACCTCCCCCCAGGAACCCCCACACCCGGATGGGACGGGCGGGGGCGTCTGGGTGTTGCAGACGGATGGTGAGCGAGTGGGCCGTGAGGGTGACGGTCAAGAGGCAAATTTTCCGCTTACCAACGTTTGGTTCTTATTTTCAGAAGCGTTAAAGGGTGGTTCTGTCAAAAAAAAGTGACTTCATAAAAATGACACCTGGCTGCTACGCGAGCGTTTTACTAGAAGTCATAAGTCACTTTCACCAGCTGTGTCTCACGAGGCTGTGAGGGTTCTTTCTGCTCCGGGGATGCAAATGCGGCCGCCTGGAACCCTCTTCCCTCCTCCACCATAACCAGCAAGGAGCAGGTTACTGTGCCAAACTTCCAAAAGAAAACCTCAGGTTTTCCTTTCCTTTTCACTGAGAAACAATCTGGGGGTGGGGGTGGGGTTATTTAGCAAACAAATGATTTTCTGGGTTTTTGCTTACAACCAATGGGCATTTTATAGGAACACGCCTAAAGTCCGCTCTGCTCTCACGGATCAAGCACAGATGCAAAGAACCGCTGACTTGAGATGATTCCTCGCTTCTAGAAACTGGCAAAAATCCCTTCATCACTATAGCCGTTAACGACCACATCCCAACACATCCTCTGACAGCACACGTCTCTGCATATTTGGAAAAGACGTTAAAATGTGCCATTCAGTAGCATCCACAAACATTTTTAATGGGGGGGGTCCATATTAAGCTGGAAGGTGACGGACACTTATGTAATCATCCTGGGGGGGAGGGGCATGCATCTTTCATGCAAAAAAACTGGCAACTTTTAAGGCCAAAAGTGCACAGATCACATCCATTTAACCTGAAGCTCTTTAAAAGTGTCATTCTGACAAAGTGACTTTTTAAGACAACACAGCACGCCTCCGTGATGGGGTGAGGACGTAACCTGGCCACGAGAGCACCAAGCACGGTTATGCCAGGATGTCAGCACACACGCCACCCAGAGACCGCAACGGTCACCCAGAAACGGTGCAACGCTACCGCAGGGCAACTGTGGATTTTGGAAATGGGTAATTTAGTTCAGTAAGTACAGATCCGAACATCGTGCATTTTTAACTGTGAAGTAAAAGAGCCTCAGTTTCTACAAAATAGCTTGTTTAAAACAGCCCAGCGTTGGCAAGTTAACTCTCTGGGCCAAGCCTCGAACAATGGAGCGCGAAAGCCGGGAAAGCGCCTTCCCTGAGTCTGGTGACGTCGGGGAGCCTCAGCACGTCAGAGCCCACTACCTCGAGATGTGAGACCAGACGGCGCGGCCTCACGGAGAGAGGGTTTGCCCGAAGGGCCCCCAACACCACTTCTAGTGACTCCACTGAGGTCCCTTCCAGGCTGCACCCTGGCATCTGGGTGGGTGACGGGGCGCGTGGACCGTGCAGGCCGGCCAGCGAGGCACGTCCTGTCGGGGATGGAATGCAGCCCGCGCATCACTCGATGCTTAAAGGATTTTAATCACCAGCAAAAAGCAAGCACCTGAGAGGCTACTTTAAATGAATTCTGTATCTGATGCCTTTGAAATAGTAAAAACGGGTTGAAACTGATGCCCCTTTCACTGCACGGTCTCTGGAATACTCCACGAGGTGGTAAGGCTGGAGGAGGCTAGGGGCCTTGATGAGGCCATTGGAGGAGATTCAACGCGACTAAGACGTCAAGACCCCCCCCACACTTCGAGAAAGGGCGCACACGGGGGCCGGGTGAGGGCAGGCGGGGTGGACACGTGTCACGATGAGAAGATGGTACCCGAGCGCAGGATCCCAGGAGCACGGTCCCCACACAGACATGGGCCGCAATTGCTTCCTTGCAGCGCACGGCTCCCGAGTGAAGTGCTCTGACATGAGAACAGGCCGGCTAGCTCCTGGCTGAATCCCTTCTTAGACTATTTGGGCAACAAAGTGGGCCAGTGACGTGACGGTCCCAGGCTTTTGCCCTGCTGGGCAAGATACTAACCGATGGGGAGAGAAAAACCACTGTTCATTTTAAGACACTTACTCAGCTTTCTTTTGGGCTAAATGTGAAAATCCACAAACACTTGCAGGAAAAAAAAAAATCTACAGTGGTTGTGTTTAATTTTTTTTTTTCTTTTAAACCAGGAAAAAATTGGTGTGTTGCTGGGGCCGAGGTGGGGTGGGAGCCCCCCAAGACCTGCCACCACTTCGTCCGACAGCATCCCTGGGGTGGCCGCAGGCCCCAGGGACAGCATTTTCTGATGGACAGGCACTCCAGGGTATTTGTACTGAAAAGTGCAAATATACAGTCCCAAAACACACAACTAGATTTTCCAATGATTCAGGACACCACAGACCTATGCAGAATTCACCACTGTGCCACGTGGGACGTATTTTGGTAGATGTAACTGCTCATATAATAACTCTTCTCTCAGAACCAAACCGCACTTTAAAACTTGCCACCAACCGAACTGGCCGACGACAGACTCGACTGAGGAGGGCTACCAAGAAATCAGTGAATGTGACCCTGTGAGACCGTTCAACCAAGATCTTAATTACCTTTATCTACATTTAGTTCGGGCACAAAATTTGTCAGCATTAGGCCACCTGACCTTCTTAATGATGACAACCTTGTCCACCCCAGAAGGCACATCTAAAGGGTCTGATTTCGGCATCTGCAGGCGTGCTGCAAGCCTGAGGCCGGCACCTCACTGGCCCGAACTGGAGGCCCTGGGTGACCCTCGGGGCCGGCAGCTTGGCCGACAAGACACTAGGTGGCAGCAGGAGACCAGCACATCCGACCTCTAGTGGCAGAGAACCGGGATGGGGGGCGCCCACGGGATGAGCAGAACTAACCGTCAACCCAGCTGCTTCACCGGAATGAAAACAGCAAAACGAACAAGTGACCCAGCTGGGACTGGACGGCCCTCGCCCGCCTGGGGGTCTTACCTGACGTACTGGAAGGCCCTTGTCTGCGACCCGGATCCGTACACCTGCGGGGACACCACACGGAGGGTCCCGGAACCGCGGACTGCACGGGAGCCTTCAACCACCAGGGGCGTAGCCTGACCTCAGCCCTGACAACCCCAGGGTCCAGCTGCGCCAGGCCCGGGGCCTCACCCAGGGGCACCCTGAGGCGCCCTGTGGACAGAGGCGCCCCCGGGCACAGTCATGGGCCAAGAGCACGGCGGGAGAGGCCTCTGCAGGCAGGCCCTGAGCCCGAGGCACCAGAGTGTCTGCAGCTCAGGGAGCAGGGTGACCTGGGCCCCGTGCAGGGTCGCGGCTCCCGTGTGTTCCCTCCACGCACCGCCCCCTCCCTCCCTCCCTCCCTCCAAGGGCAGCGGGGACTTCTGACTTCAGGGCAGCCCCACCACCACGCCCACCCGCCACCCACCGTGAGCGGCTCCCCCTGCAGCGCCTGCAGGATGAAGTTGCTGACCACCCGGCCGTCGTTCATGTGCATTCGGGGTCCGAAAGTGTTGAAGATCCTGGCCACGCGCACCTCCACGCCTTCCTGCAACACAGAAGAGGGTGAGCCCGGCGCCCCACAGGTACCTCTGCTCTTCCTTCCAGACACAGGTGCTTTTCCGTCCTGATGAGATGCTCTGTTCTCTGTAATCAAATCTGGAGGCTGCAAGTTACACCAAACTCACGTGAGCCCCGATTCCCACCACCTTGAGGCCCACAGCATGAAACGTGCTGCAGAAACCTGAGAGACAGTTCAACAGTGCAAGGGGTTAATGATGGGGTACATTTCCCCAGTAAATAAGTTCTACTTAACTAGGACCGTGCTATGCATCTCTTTCACATAATATTTTGTATAAATTTATCACTCAACAGAGATGTAAATGTTAGTGAATGTTTAATAGCTGATTTGAAGAAAAACAAGAGAGCACTTTGTCCTGGGAAAGGAGGGGCAGGTGAGGGTTCCGAAAAGGCTACACTGTACCTACTACATTCCCCAGTCTGTTCTGCTGGAAAACTCATCCGTTCAGTGAAAAACCAAAGGCAATCTGGCACCTGACACAGGCTACGTACAGCTAAACAGCCCGGGAAGACGCCAACGTACATTGTTCACAAAAACGGGCGTTCCAGACCTTCCCAGACTTGCCCTCTTGTACTTTTAATGTTTCTATTGTTATTACAATAAACATCTCTTACTTTTGTAATTGGGGAAAGCATATTTTCAAACACGTAGTCAAGGAAAGTATATTTTATTACACCCCGAAAGCCTTCTGCAAACTATCTTAATTATCAATTTCACAGACTGCTTTGTCAGTGATAAAAAGTTAAATGTTTCCATCACACTCTGAATCAGCGGACTCTTACAGCAATCCATCACCCATCAGGCAACAGACGCGCATCTCCGGGTGTCAGAGGGCTGGTGGGGTGGGCTGTGAGCCCCAGGGCTCAGTGGCCAGGCCGTGCCGTCGGTCTCTCCTCACCGGGAGAGCGGGAGCGGGCGGGGCTCACGTACAAGTCAGCCTCAGCACAGGCCCGGTGATGACAGCTTAGCTGCTGCCGGGGTCCTGCTAGTCGGTACAGTTCTTTCCTGACTCTACGTACCGGAGCCGGGGCAGGCTGGGAACCTGAGGGACCCGTAGCTGATGGGGCTGATTTAGCACAGAATTTCTCCACTGTAAGTACGGCGAGTGGACGGCCATGGGCTGCGGCATCCCTAGGGCCCCAGCAGGCCTCCCAGTGGCTGGAGCTGCCAGCCGCCTCCGCCCCCAGCGGCCTCATCTAGGCCTCCACGTGTGCCAGCGTGCAGTGGCTGGCAGGTGTGGACCCAGCGCAGTTAGCTTTCAGAAACCGGAGCTGCCACATTTCTGCCAAGCCCCAGCAATGCACCATCAAGCCTTCCCAAGGGCATTCAGACTCCTAGGCCTACGATGTGAGCTGCAATTCCAGGTCCGGGCATAAACCAACCCTGCTCTCTACTGAACTGACCAGGGAGCATTTCAGCGACGGGGGGTGGGGCAGGGACGAGCAGAGATGCTGCTCTCACTAGAAAACAGCTCTCACTAGAAAACAGCTCCCAAGTGTCCGCCTGCATTTACTTGTCAAGATGAGAAAATCCAAAGTGGGTGAAGGTGGCTTTATTCCAAGAGAGGAAAAGCTCAGCACATTCACAGCGGTCAGGCCACGTGCCGGCAGGGCGCTTGGGGGGCTGTGCTTTGCTCCCTCCCCCGCCCCCAGGAACGCTGGGCTCTGCACACGTGAACTGCAGCACAGAGGGACCTGGCTGTGTGACCTGTCCGCCTGGGTCCGGGGCCTCAGGGGACGGGCAGCTCCTCCCGACTATCAGGTGCGCTGACGCGTGCTTCCCAGGAGCCCCAGCTCTCAAACTCGTTCACACCCTCTCCGCTGTGCCAGGCCTGCCCTGAGGGAGGCGCCCAGGACACGTTCGCCTGCAGGGAGCAGGACACACAGGGCGGGAAGCCCCCAGAGACGGCAGGCCCCCAGCAGAAGGACATGCCATCCCTAAAGGAAGGGGGTCACGCAGCCCCGAAGGCTGAACCACACGATTCCCCCCGGCCTCTCATAAACATACCTTCGTGGGGTCCGCTCCCCGCCTGGGGATGAGACCGAGGCCATTACAACAGGCAGAGCTCAGCTGCTGAGTAAGATGCCCGAAGGTGCGGGAAGTGTCCGTTCACGCTGGGTGGCGGCAGAGGGAGGCCACACAGGTTTGGGGACGGGGGATGCCTGCCTGGTAACTGCCCTCAACGGTCCCGCCAGACCCTTAACATTCAGACCAGAGTGGTCACTAGGCCCAGGCCACGCCCAGGCTCAGCGCACGGCCAGCGGGGAGGGGGCACCAGAAACAGGCCTGCACTGGGGGTTCCAGGCCATGGGCTTGATCAGCCCCTTGGGGTGAACCCCGCTCACTGGACATTTGACGTCCTTCAGCCAGTTGCTGAACACTTCGTTAACTAAGGTATAACACGCATCCCAGGCATTTAATTTTAAGCATTCTGATGCCAGAAAATAAAACAAAACCACACCCTCAAGGCCCTGGACCAGACGGTTTCTGAGTTTCCTGTCTTTCTGCTCTGCGGTCTGTGTTTTTAGGAACGGCGGCCTGGTTCGCAGACCCAGCCCCGTGGGGGAGGCTCAGACGCAGGCGGGGCCGTGAGCTCCGAAGCGCACAAGCGCCGACCGCAGCCTTCTGGACAAGTCTGCACGTTTACAAAACCACCACGTCCAAGGGCACGGACCAGCCCAACGTAACTTCTTCTCTGACAAGTTCAAAGTGTTCCTGAAAGATGCGATGCCCTTTGATCCCGACTGCCAGCTCAATCCACCCCCTGGAAGAAGAGTCCAGGGAGCCCCTCTTTATGTAGGAAACGTGCCCTGCAATGTACCTGCGATAGATTTTCCTGGGAAATCAAATTCTATTTTGAATACATTTTAGGATATTTAATTCACTACAACAAACCCAGAAGAGAATCCTTTAAAATCTTTTATAAAATGTGTCTTCATCCCTGGATTTATCTTGTTTATATTCTCTATCCTTATATATTAGATTAATTCAGAGAAAGATATATCCACATACCATCTATGGTCTTTTCAATAAAATGATGATTTATACTTAAGAGGGGACATGCCTTTATGTATTAAAAAAAATTAAATTAACTAAAAATACACCAAAGGCATTCTATTCCACCTGGTTCATCATTTTACTGGCCATTATTTTTTCATTTGCCTCCAGATAGCAAAAACTAACACCCAAAGTTTTGAAGCAGGAGAGCTGGAATACTGAACATCAGTTGCTTTGCTGTTTGAACTCCAAAGATGGTCTGATCTGCCCCAGACCGGGCTGTGCCCACAGGGGCCAGCCCAGCGTGGCAGGAGGGGCTCTGACTCACCCCTGCCGCAGCTAATATAAAATCCCAAGTGAAAGAACTGCTCTATTTTTCCCTTCCGTTTATCTCTGAATGGGACCGTGGGTGGTAATATTTTTTCCTTCTTGCTTATCTGTGTTTTCTTCTTTTCTATCCTGGCAAAGCAACCTGCAGTACGAGAATCCCGACACCCCTCAACTGTGTGGTGTCTGCCCTGTGGACAGAGAGAGAAGATGCCCATGGCTCCCTCCCCTCAGCACGGCTCGGACAAACGAGGGACAGCAAGCACAGGTACACTGTGTAGACCCAGCCGCGGTCACAGTCTCGGACCACAGCTCTCCCTGGAAGGGAGCACAGCACGTGTAACATGAATAACAAGGCATGCGAGCTTTGAAGCTCACGCTGGGCCTTCTTCAAGGCCACTCAGAACCAGGCGAGACCACAGGGACCTCCACCCAGGCCCAGGCGCCCAGCCCTGCTGTCCTGCATCAGCCCACTGGCCTTGCAGCCACCAGAACCAGAGAGGACGCCGCCAGCCACAGGGCCAGAGGCACGGTCACTCCTGGACCTAAGGGCCAGCCAGCAGGAGTGCATGAGGGACTGTGGGGAGAGCAGGACCCACACCTGCCTCCAAGGCCACAGGGGCAGGCCTTCCACGGTGCATTTCCAGATGCCCGACGGCACTGCTCACCTGGGCAGACGGGATTCGTGGGGCAGGTGTGCTGAGCAGAACCCACAGGTTACACAGTGCTGCTGGCCTAGACCCGAGCTTCTCAAAAGGTGCTGAGCCTGTATCCGAAAGCAACCCTTGGACGTGACACTGTGACAGGGAGCAGTCTGTGCACTGTCCCCCGTGAGAAGCCCACTGTCACCCTAACCACCAGGTGACTTTTGCACACAGGTGACATCATCTGCTGGGGTCCCTGGTGGGAAGCCCAGGCAGACGGCCCCCGCAGCAGAGGCATTCTGCAGCAGGCGACACCCTCCCGACGGCCACAGCCGGCCAGCCGCACACAGGGCTCCTAGAGGATACATTATGGGGAGCACCATCTATGCGTGCCTCTCCCAGACCTGTGTGAGCAGAAATGCCAATGCTGACATTCCCCAGGTGTGGAGGGAGCTGTGATCCTGCGCTCACGAGCTGGACGGCACTTACGGATCCCGGGTCAGCACATGCGCAGTGGAACCCACACCCTGGGTCCTGGCATCCAGTCAGTGCTCAATAAATGTTGGCCACACTGTTACTAAACACCATAGTTATCATGAGCTCATACCTTAGGTAATATGAATACTTACAACATTATTTATACTGCTCATCACTTAGTAAGAACTAAAAGTTCAATAAAAAATGTCCTACTTGCCCGCCAGCTTTAACTACACAAAAACTCACTAAGAAATACACCCACAGACTGAGAGCAGACAGCCGAGAACCCTACTGATTTCTGTCCCCTCACACACTCGAGTTAGTTTTCTTAGGCACCAACATACACAGAGGCTGTTCTGTGTACCTGGGAGACCATCTCATTCAACTTTTAGGTCAAGATATTCCCGGCTCCAAACTGATATAGTTTGTCTTTTCTAGAACTGATTAAAATAAATGGATACTACAAGCCAACTGCCCAAAGTGGCTTAGAAAACAACCAGTTCTGCTCCTGGCCGAGAGCTAAGGCAGAGAAACCTAAACACCAATACCTACCTCAGCACAGGGTTATTCTGTGGTCGTCATACTGGTATTTCATTAAAAATATAAGAGAAAAAAGTCTCTGCCGGCTGCCCTCCAAAAAACAAACAAGGCGCTCAGTGCCCCCAGCCCAGCCGTGAGCTCTCAGCACTGGGTGCCCAGGCAGGGTTCCCCATCACACAGAGCCCGTGGCCAGCTGACCTGCGAGCTGGCCGGCAGGAGGAACCCCCGGCCTGAGAGGGCTGCTCCAGGATATGGACGCTTGCTCGTCTCTGAGTCCCAGAGTGTGGCCACCACGCCTCTGTCAGCAGCCTGTCGTGGTACCACCCCCGTCCACGGTTATTCACTTACACGTCCCTCCAAGGGCGTGTCTGTGAGGGTCCCAGAGCCGGGCAAGCACAGTGGATGGCCTGGCTGGGCCCCATCTGGACGTCTGACTGGCCCCTGCACAGCCCTCAGGCAGGCAGGACAGGGCCCTGTGACCGATGGGTCACGTCTCCGGAGTAGACAGTGGGGAGCTCTCGGCTGTCGGCTCCACCTGCCCCAGCGTGGGGGTGAGCGAATCTGTAACCTGGAGAGATCCACAGGCAGGCCCCAAACGGGGGCAACGCCCACCCCCGGGCAGGGCCGGTCACGGCACTTCATTCCAGCGCAGGCCTGTCTACGCCGCCAGCCCCGCAGCGGGTTGCATACCTGCTTCATGTAGGCATAGCACATGGTCTCGGCGACGCGCTTGCCTTCGTCGTAGCAGGCGCGGGGTCCTATGGGATTCACGTGGCCCCAGTAATCCTCGGTTTGAGGGTGGACTTCAGGGTCTGCGGGGGGGGGGACAAGAAGGAAGTGCTGTCAGAGTCTCCCTTTGTTCACGTTCATACACTTTACGAACAGTGGATACTGATGCTGCAAAAGGGAGCTTGGGAAAGACCAAGGTGAACATCTCACCTGGAGAGATACCTATCAGAGGAGCACCTTCAGCGCCCCTCGGTCCACCTCTAGTCCAGCAGGACACGCTATTCTGACCGCTCGTATCAGTGATGACAGTTTTTACAGGAAAAAAAATTAATTAAAAGAGCAAAGTCTCTCGATTTTAAGTCTCCCCCCTCCTGTAAACTGTTCTTAACTTTTAGATTACTATACAGACTAAATTAAACATCTATGTGAAAAGACATAGGGTCCAATTTCACGTTTATAAAATATAGAATTTTATAAAGCATGGATTTATTGAAAACATTTTAAGAGCCTCTCTCTGGAACAGAATGGCTTTCACCTGTGCTGTCACCAGAACCACCTGACAGCCTCAGTGACACACCTGGGGACCTGGTCGGCCCTGGTCCTCTAAGCACGAGAATGCAATGCAAAGAGCTCTTTCCCCAGCACGCGTTGTACACTTCCCAACGCCTGTTTTTTTGGTGTGTAAATCAGTCACACTTTAAGATGTACCAGAGGAATGGACTATCTAAAGACACCTAGTCACAGATTATTACTTTTAAAAATATTATCTTGACTCTTTTTTGGCCGCGTTGGGTCTTCGTTGCTGGGCGTGGGCTTTCTCTAGTTGCGGCGAGCGGGGGCTACTCTTCCTTGCGGTGCACGGGCTTCTCATTGCAGTGGCTTCTCTTGTTGCAGAGCACGGGCTCTAGGCACACGGGCTTCAGTAGTTGTGGCACGTGAGCTCAGTAGTTGTGGCTCATGGGCTCTAGAGCACAGGCTCAGTAGTTGTGGCTCACGGGCTTAGTTGCTCTGCAGAGTGTGGGATCTTCCCGGACCAGGGCTGGAACCCCCGTCCCCTGCATTGGCAGGCAGCTTCCTAACCACTGCACCACCAGGGAAGTTCCTAGTTACAAATTCTTTTTTTTTTTTTTTTTTTAACACAAGTGCATTTTTGGAATCAATTAATACCTGATTTATCCGGTACAGCAGGAATTTTACACAACTATGCTATAAAATGCATAAATCTTTGCCAAGAAACCTGGATAAGGTTCACCAGCCCCAAGTTACAATTCCTTTCTGCTTATGTCAGAGCTGAAGCTCGTGGGCATGACGGGACGTGAGCCGGGACAGGACAGGACCCAGACTTCTGCAGCTGCCGCTGTGCTTAAAGTTCCCTGAGAAGCAGAACAGCTCAGAGACAAATAGGCCCCGAGAGAAGAAAACCAGTGACGGGACTTCATGTGGATGTGCTGGTGACGCGAGACCTCTTCAGGGATTTCTGCCAAGGGCTGGGCAAGCTGGACTCCCAGAGGGAGACCCTGAACATGGCAAAGGACCAGAAAGAGAAGGGTGGGCACAGGCACCACCCCTCGACTGGTACTGTCCGGGCGGACAAGCCCGAGGTTCACGACACACAAAACCACCTTGCTACGACAGAAGCGAGGGTGCAGAGGGACACCTCGTCTGGACCCTGTGTCCCCTGTTCAGCATCGGGGAGGCCGGCAGACCAGGCACGGAACCCACAGGAGGTGGGTGCCTGCAGACCGGGGCTGGCGGGGCCTCCGTGAGTTACCCCGACGTCACAAGCCCTGAAGACCGCGAGCTGCCGTCAGAGATGCAATGCTGAGTCGGGGGGGGGGGGCGGGGGAAAGACGTCAGGGGCCTGGATGGGTGCCGCCAGCGCTCTGAGGCGGCGACAAGGACGCAGCACCGACAGCGTCGGCACCGATGCTGCTGCGACATGTGACAATGGGCCGCCCAGTGCCACTCGGGGACCCGCTGGGCCTCTGCAGAGGCTGGAAGCAGGGAGCAGGGGGACGGGGAATAAAGGTCCCCCTGCGTGCCCCACTCCCAGAGCCGAGGGGGAGCAGGTGGGAGGGGGTGGTGGGTGCTCTGCCTTCCCACGGGGGTGGCAAAGAGCAGAACTGCATCAGTAGAACTGCTGCCTCTATAGGTTTTTTCCAGCTGGTTCCCTTATTATTATTTTTTATTTTTATTTTTTAAAAGGCATCTCTTCCCACATTGCCTTCTCACTTCCTTTCCGCGACAGTAACGCAAGGAGAAAATCGCATCGCAGTAGCATCTGGCTTCTGCCGCGTCAACTAAGCATTTCTCCAGAACCCTGCGCCCAGCAGGCGGGGCTGAGCTGGAAGCCCCATGAGTGGACACGTGGTCCTCAGCCCTCTCCGGACGCTCACTTCCTCAAGGCCTGTGGAGGGCAAAGCAGGCGCCTGTGTTTTCTGGCTCCACCTACTTAAGACTCTTCCAGAACCCATCCTCCTACAGGTGAGGCAACCGGCACACGTCTCCCCAGCGAGCAGGCTCTGAAGCCGACCCCTGAGCTCCCGGCGGGGTTGGGGGACCCTGCTCTCACTGGAGCAAATGCTCCAGCTAAACTGGCAGAGTCCCCAAGGATCTGACTTCTGGGGCACCTGTGGAGCAGACACTTTTGTGGATTGGTAAGTGGCGGGTGCTCTCGGGCAAAGTGACACGACACCGTCCTCAGGGGGTGGTCCTTCAGCAGGAGAGAAAGGCTCGCCCCAGCCGGAGGAGGGAGCCCTTGCTGCCATCTGCTGGAGAGCAAGAGCCAGCCGGGC
Organism: Aethalodelphis obliquidens; assembly: GCF_003676395.1. NCBI lineage: Eukaryota > Metazoa > Chordata > Mammalia > Artiodactyla > Delphinidae > Aethalodelphis > Aethalodelphis obliquidens. The sequence continues at coordinate 1,649,682 of NW_020837979.1, read as the reverse complement.
CTTCCTGGAAATGGAGTCCAGACTCACTGGTCCCTTCTGCGCCCGAGATGGGATGCAACCGTCCAGGGCGCCGGAGCGACAACCACTCACCTCCGTACACCTCCGAGGTGGAGGCCAGGAGCAGACGGGCTCCGACTCGCTTTGCCAGCCCTGCAGAGAGACAGGACACCGTCACCTTCGGGGAACAGGGAAAACACGTGTGCACACGCTCATTTCTGTAGCCACTTTAAGCATTTTTTAGCGTTAACTGTATCTGATCACCCGTGCACCTTCAGTTACCCACTCCTATTGCATCTACTTTGGAACCAAAATTAAAATAGTAAGGAAAGCACGAATGGACCTCCAGAAGCACAGTATTTAGCTGGACACTTGTAACTATAAGCAGGGCCAAATGCAGAGTCTGGGTTTATTCTAAGTCATGACTTGAGGAGTTTCATAAAGATTCCTTTGCCCGAACGTACCACCCAGTATTTCGTCAGGTAACTCCGCCCCACCCCCGCAGGGAGAAGGCAAGGCCCCTCGAACCTTAGCGCCCCCCTCACTGTCCCCCTCAATGGCCGGCCTCCTGCCCCCACTCCCCACACGCCCCAGGCATCTCCAACTGCCCCCGAGCCCATCTCCTGTCCGGGCACCTCCGCCCCGCACCCTCCCTCCCTCCTTTGAAGTCCAGCTTCCAGAACATCTTTTCCAGAGCAACTGGCCACATCCTCATCCTGCTCTGAACCGTTCCCGGGTTCACACCCCTCCATGCAGAACAGACTAGAGCATCGTCACCTGCAGTGCTCAGGTAAGTCCTCCAGATGCTCTCACAGTCCCAACACAGCAGGCCCTGCCCCAGGGAAACCCACTGCCTGCACTCAACCCCCTGCTTCCCAAACAACTCCCCCACGGAGCCTCTGTGCACAGACGCCACAGGGCCGGCCGTGCCACTCGCCGGGCACTGCTCAGGGCAGAGGGCCAACTCGGGCTGTCAGGTGCACCAGAGGGAGAGCTCAGGGCGCACGCCAGCTGTGGGCATCCCGGGGGTGTCGGGGGGCGAGACAGAAGGGTCCCAGCGTGAGTGCATAGGAGCATCTGGCGGGGAGCCCTGAGGATGCACAGCAAGAACAGAGAAGAGTGCTGGTGAAGGTGCAGACGCCACGACGAGCTCGAGGACAACGGCAAAGGGGCTGCAGCTGAAGTGGAATCTGCAGGCTCACGGCACTGCAGGCCCATCTCCCGTGTTCCCACCCCACAGGCGCCGGCCAGACGGACCCCGCCAGACCCACTGCTGCACAGAGACAGTGGGAGTCCCGAAGGATCCGGAGATCTTTTTTTTTTTTTTTAATTAAACTTCCAATGTGAGAAAAGCGTAGATTCAAATGCAGTTGTTACAAGTAATCCAGACAGATGCCCTTCGCCCGGTTTCCCAACGGTAACAATGCATAACAGCAGCACATCATCACAGCCAGGATACTGACAGGGATACAGTCACAGAACACCCCTCACCACGAGGCCCCCTCCTGCGGCGAGGCCGGTGTTTGCACTGAAACTGGACAAGTTTTCACCAAGACGCAGCCACGCTCAGGGCCGGCAGGGGGTGACGCCACAGAGGGAGGGCCCCCCAGGCTCAGAGGACCCGCTCCAAGTGCGGAAGAGCTAGTGACACTGCATCCAGCTCAGAAAACCGAGTCCCACTGGGTCTCCTTCCAGCCTGGCCATTGTCCCCCTGCAGCCTTTGTCCACGTCGCCCCTGGAAGACCCTTCCCCACACCCCCTTCAGTCCTCCAGGCCGCCTTCACTCGTGCTTCCAGCCCCAGCCCGAGCCTCCGCCCTGGAGCTCTAAGGGCACTTCAGGGCGCCTGCTCTGGGAACCTGTCCGTCCCCCATGGTCGCCAAGCCCCTGAGTGTAATCCTCATCTGAGCGCCCCCAGTGGACGGGACGGGTGGGAGGCAAGTCGTCTTTCTAAAGAACTCCGTGCACACGAGGCTGTTCCCGCACTGCGGCTGGCTCTGTGGAGGAGGGGCTGGGCGGCTGGAGAGGGGGGGCAGGCGCTTGCAGTGCCAAGAACGGGGCATCTCCACCAGGCGCACCTGTGAGCACAATCGGGCTCTGTCCGTCCGCAGGCCGCCGCCGCCTCTGGATCAGAGGAATCACCCTTCCCTTCCTGCACAGCCCGCTGCCCCGAGGGCTTAGTGTAAGAGACGGAGCGCGCATCCCACCGCCCTTCACGTCTGTCTCCCAGCTTCGCTCCAACTAAAACGCAGCGGAACCTGTCGTAAATGTTCCTTATTAAATCCACTTTTTACTTGATATTTAAACAAGTGGTTCCTCTCTTCCACTTTGCACTTAACCCAAACCCCTGGTTTTCTAAACCTGTGGGAACTGAAGCCCACGTGTACACGGCCCAGACTCTGGGCCTCAGGCCAGCTGTCTGTGGACTTGCACGTGCGGCACCTGGGACGGTGCTCACGCCCTCACCTCCCACTTCCAGGGCGAGTCCTGCGGTCAGTCCAGAGCCAAGAGCTCAGTCTCTACCACCCCATGAGGGGCGCTCTCCCCATCCCCCCGGGGGCAGCACCCGAACTGCATGGGCTCAGTCCACCCGCCCCGTCTCGGATCAGAGCCGCCGAGGCTCACATGCCACGAGTCCCGGGAAGCGCAGGAGGGGAGGACGGCCGCTCGGGGCCAGGGGATGTCACTACCGCCCCCATGACAAGTTCCGATGGCAAAGCAAGTCACACCGAGGGCCCGGACGGAGACGGGGGGTGGGGGGCGCCGGCCGAAGACCAAGCTCAAACTGGAACACAACAGTCAGTGACCGACGCTGGACCGAGACACCCCGACAGCAGATGCAAGATGAGGGGGCCACAACTCACCCAGCATGTTGAGCGTCCCAATGGTGTTGGTCTTCAGCGTCTTGATGGGGTTGTACATGTAGCTGGGCGGCGAGGCTGGAGACGCCAGGTGGTAGATCTGGTCCACTGTGGGGGCAAAACCACACCTGTTACGTCCACGGAAAACACTGAGCGACTGAACTCCTAAGAATCAGACCGTGTAACACAGGTGTTCGTGTCTTCCGCTGAAATTCTAGTTGTCACGTTTCCTTCTTCTTACAAACTAGTTTATGTGTACGATGTGAAGAACTTTAAACAAAAATAGAAAGTCTCATTAATCTGGAACAGAAACGTGCCGGCCCCTGACGTGGCCTGTTCTCCTCTAATCAGAAACGGTCTGATTACCAAGCTGATTGCTTTCTGAGAAGATCTGTCCCAGATAAAGCACTCAAATCAGAAGGCAGACTGATTCTTCAGACAGAGTTAAGCATGAATATTTAATAAACAACATTTAAAATTTATAAAACAAAGCTGACACAAAGTGCACAGAACTCTGGGAGAAGAGGGCCTTTTGCTCTGTTTTTATTTGTGCTGCTATTATAAACAACAGACCCAGAGGTGACAGTCGGAGGGTGGTTTTTAAGGCCACGAATGGTGAAATGTTTGGATTCTGCACGACTCCCCTGGTGCACACGTAACCGCTCTAATGTCATCGCCTGCGACCCTCACTCCCCAGGGTCAGGCGACCCCTGCCCCACAGCAGAGGCCGGCACAGCCGTGTCCCCTGGGGGAGCCGTCCCTGCAGACACAGTGCCTGTGATGCCACCCACTGCGCTACAGTCAAGGAAAACCACCCCCGCTGAGGCCAGCCGGGGGACGGGGTCCGAGACACCACTGCCAGTGGGACCCTCCCTCCCACACGGCTCGGCCCCGACATGAGCGCCTGCAGGGACCCTGCCCCTCCACCCTTTGTCCCCTTGCCCCCGCATCCTCTTCCCAGCCAGGACCACTGCTGTCCTTTGAGGTCAGGGCACCTCAGGAGCCAGGTTTCAGAGATGATGGGTGGAACAGGCAAACTTGGAAAAAAAAAAAAAGTCCCCATGATGAATTCTGCAGAGACCAGCCCCCGACCAAACACTGCCCAACCTCCCCACATCACACACCCTCGGCCCCCTGAAAGTCTTCTGTCACCCCCGGGGTGGCGTGGGCATCACTGCAGTACCATCCAGGACCCGGGGCTGTTTCCCGACACATCCACCCCAGGGTGAGCAGCGGACGATGCTTTCTCATCCTCAGACTAGGAGAGGCTAGTATTCCAGGCAGGGGACTTGGTCTCCACTCAACTCACCCCAACGATCACGGTCTTTCAAGCCTTAGGGTGTCTGGGGGACAGAGGACACGTGAGCCACCAGGACCTGGATGGTTCTGTGCACACGGCATCTTTGGGAAGGGGTTCTAGGTGAAGACAGACTCATGGTATAACCTGGTAACTACAGTTTTTCCTACACCAGGACCATACACCACAGGAGGCAAGAATACATGTGCAAGGCTGCAGGTCCCGTCTTCTGGGTGTTTACTGACGTGGCTTCTTGCTTTGCTAAGAGCTTTCCAGCAAACTCCTGATGGGATTTTTAAGTCTTCTTATTTTAAAAACAATACTCTGCAACATCATCTCCAACAAAATCTCAACAGCCTTTTTTTTGCAGAAACAGAAAAAAATTCATCCTAAAATTCATATGGAATCTCAAGAGTCTAAATAATCAAAACAATTTTGAAAAAAAAAGTTGGACTCCCATTTCCTGATTTCAAAACATAGTACAAAGCTACAGTAACAAAACAGTGTGTTACTGGCATCAAGACATAAAGACCAATGGAACAGAACAGACAGCCCACAAACAAACCCTTCTGTGTATGATCACACAATCTCTGACAAGGGTGCTGAACCCACTCAATGGAGAAAGGACAGTCTCTAGCAAATGATGTTGGGAAAACTAGATATCCACATGCAAAAGAATAAGACTGGACCCTTATCTTACACCACACACAAAAATCAACTCAAAATGGATTAAGTACCTAAGTATAAGACCTAAAGTAATAAAACTCCTAGAAGAAAACATAGTGGGAAAGCTGCATGACCCTGAATCTGGCAAAGATTTCTCAGATGTGACACCAACAGCAAAGGCAACCAACGCAAAAACAGACAAATGAGACTACGTCAAACTTAACTTTTCTGCCAAGATCAAAGGGCACAATCAACAAAGCAAAAAGGCAACCTACAGAATGGGAGAAAATACTTGCAAATCACACATGTGATAAGCTAATATCCAGAATATATGAAGAACTCCTACAAATGAACAAAAAATAAATAACAAATTTAAAAATGGCAAAGCACTAAACATACAGTTCTCCAAAGATGATATACAAATGGCCAACAAGCGTATGAAAAATGCTCAATGTCACTTATCAGAAACATGCAAATCAAAACCACAGTGGGTATCACCTCACACCCATCAGATGACTACTTCAAAAAAACAAAACAGGAACAGAACGTAACAAACGTTGTTGTCAAGGATGTGGAGAATTGGAACCCTTGTACGCTGCCGGTGGGAATGTAAGTGCTGCAGCCACTGTGGAAGACAGTATGACATTTCCTCAAAATGTTAAAAATAGAATTAACATATGATAAGACATTTCGCTTCTGGGTATACAGCCAAAGGAATTAAAAAGCAGAGTCTCAAAGAGATATTTGCACACCCATGTTCACGACAGCATCATTCACGACAGCCAAGACATGGAAGCCGCCCAAGTGTTCACAGGCAGATGGACCAATAAACAACATGAGGTAAATCCAAACAGTGGAATATTATCGTCTTAAAGTGGAAGAAAATTCTGACACGTTACAAGACAGATGAACTTTAAGGACATTACTCCAAGTGAAATAAGCTGGTCACAAGACAAATGCTCTACGACTCTATTACGCACACGAGGTCCCTAGAGCCGTCAGGTTCACAGACAGCGAGTACCGACAGTTCGCCAGGGCTGGGGGACGGGCTTACTGTTTGGTGGGTACAGGGTTTCAGTTCTGCAGGATGAAAAAGTTCTGGGGCTCTAGTTCACAACAACGTACTTCACACTGCTGGTTAGTGCACTTAAACATGGTGACGAAGGTAAAAACAGAAAAAGAGGCTTAGGAGCAGTGAAAGCAAGCGCAAAAAGGGGATCAGTGCCTTTACCAAAGCGGAGGTGGAGATGAGTAGTTCTGGTGTGTGCATTTGTTCCCCCACTTTCTACCCCCGACCCTGCCAGCCGGTAGAGGATTCTCCTCAGTCCTCACTCTGCAATCAGAGCCCCCCAGGGAAGCTTCTGAATGAAAGGTGCCCAGACCCCTGGCATCCTGCCGCAGACGCTCCAGGCGGGGAGACCCTGGACCTTTACTTACATGTGTATTATTTATGTATTTTGTAAAACCACGTTTTAAAACTACTGGGTTGATTTAAAAATGGAACCCATGCTGTTCAAAGAATAATCCTTTTTCAAGAAACTAAAAAAACACAAAACCTTTTAAAATGGTTTACAGTCTGTCCATATGGGAATTCATTGAAGGGGTTGATCTAATTAAGAGGAAAATCCTGTGACTGCTTTCTGACCCCCAGAAATTTTTCGGAGCTGACACACAGATTTAAAAAAAACCAAACAAACAGAAGTTCTATGCAAATTGTAAATTAACAAGATAGTTCTCACAGAATCCCGTCAACCTCAGCTGACAGCTATCTTTTCCAGCTGACAGCTCTGTAGGTAAGGGGCTGGATCAGTTCCCGCCCACCTGCTAAAAGGCCCAGGGGCTGCAGGGCGTCCCAGCAGCCAGGGACACCTCGTCACTCCCCACCACTGCTGAGCAAGTGGGGCTGCGCTGGGCTCCAGATGGGCCTGCAGAGCGAGGGCCACGGCGTGGAGCCTGCCCAGCACCCCTCCCGGTTCACAGACCCCCGGCAGGGCTGCAGACGGCGTCAGTCAAGGCGTGTGGGCTGTGCCCTCCTGGCACAAAGGATTCACCACTGGTTTCACACTTGAGGCGACAACACATACAGTGGGAAAAAAAAGGAAACGGCATCAAAGACAGAGGAAGAAGGGCAACTTCAGAGAGCGCAGTTCAAACACGAGCAACCTCGCGTGCACCCTCACCCCCGCCAGTGCGATCCGGGTCAGGACCTCACGCGGTCGCCGCTCGCGGCCCGGACCTCGGGGTCCCAATCCCTCCTCCTGACTCAGCGAGGGCTCCACACGCGTCCTTCCTCACGCTTTATCCGCACACGGCCCCGCTCTCTGCAGGACGGCAGCCTAGAGCACGTGCAAATGTAGACTCCCGGGCAGACCCAGGAAACCTGCAACTGGAAACAGCCCCTGCACGGCAAGGCTGACGTGAGAGCAGTGCTCAGTGGGGTCGGCCAGTGTCGAGGGGGGCTGCACACTGGGGGCTTATTTCAGCCGAAGGCCGTTCCATCTGGTGTGTCGTGTTTTCCATCATTTGACAGCTTAGCCCAGCGGCTGTCCCCACCCACCGCAGCTGGAAGGACCAAGACGCTCCCTGTAAGACCATCCCTTACATTGACTTAAGCAGCGCCTCTTTCCTACGAGGCTGTCCTGCCTACGACAGTAAGGACAGCAGCTCCAGTGCCCGTCCCAGGAGGACACAGCGCCAGTCCCTGACGGAGTCTTCTGGAAGGAATTACGACGAGGAGAGAGGGGCAACTTCAGAACAAGCGTAGAAGATCAGCCACAAGAGGTGCTCGGAAACTACGAAGAGACTTAACAGAGCAGCAGGTGAGCCCTCCAGCCCAGGAGAAGAGCCCTCAGAGCCTGCCAGCTGCAAGCACGAACTGCACCAAAAATGAGCGGGACGTTCAAGCATCCCAGCTGCGGGACGAAGGACGGCATGGCCGTTCGTGCTGGCCGTCGGCCGCCAAGTGACCCTCCGGAGGCCCTGTCCCAGTTACAAGGCTGAGTGCAGGAGCCACAGCTGGGAAGAGAGGAACCTCGAGAAATGAGCCTGAAAGAGCGCAAATTAATGAGACTAACCAGTAAAGCAAACACGTGTTCTCCGTTTTCACATAATTTCCTTAAATAGGTTCAAAGCAGCATCCTGGCAGGTCTCGGCGTGTAATTTTTATGTTGGGGAGAGGATGGGCCCAGGGTGGGGTGGCCGCAGCACGCTGGCCCCCGTGAATTCTGATACAGAAGGATCACCGGGATACAGAAAGCAGAAAATCAAGATTCAGAGCAATATAGAAAATGCTACTTTCTCTACCCACAGGGGAGAATTATGAGTACCTAGATGTGTTAACTGGGTCACATAAAGAGACTGCAGATGGGGCTTCCCTGGTGGCGCAGTGGCTGAGAGTCCGCCTGCCGATGCAGGGGACGTGGGTTCGTGCCCCGGTCCGGGAAGATCCCACATGCCGCGGAGCAGCTGGGCCCATGAGCCATGGCCGCTGAGCCTGCGCGTCCGGAGCCTGTGCTCCGCAACGGGAGAGGCCGCAACAGTGAGAGGCCCGCGTACCACAAAGGAAAAAAAAAAAACTGCAGATGAACAAAGAAATGCTAAGAGCAGTTTCCTGAAGGTGAGTTGGGACCTGGGAAGACTGGAGACGGAGGCAAGAGAAAGACCTTTTACGGAATATCTTTTTAATTAAAAAAAAAATTGAACCATATAATTATACTGCCTATTAAGCATATGTTTAATCTAAAAAAGATCACATTTAAAGAAATGATTGGATGTTAGTGAGAACAGAGTATTTCTGGGTATTCCTCCTCTAAAATTCTCTTCTTTTTTTTGTTTTCCAAATTTTCTGTAGCATGCATGTATTACTTTTATCATCAGGAAACAATTGTCTTTTGAAATGAGAGAAAAAAATTAAGATTCTCTTCCATGTTATTCTTTTTCAAATACATAAACACGAAACCCAGTTCTTTCATTTAGTTCACAATATTTTTAAATTTCTGAGATTTCTTCTTTGACTTGTGTTATTTAGAAGTATGTTGTTTAATCTCCAAATACTTTGTGGTTTTCCATCTATCTTTCTGTTATTGATTTCTAGTTTAATTCCACTGTGATCTGAAAGTACATTTATATAATTTCTACTCAATTGTTTTCCACTCTAGTAACAAACGTAAAAGGCTGTCAAGGTGTACTTTCTGGGCCAGAATGTGGTCAGTCTTGGTAGGTGCTCCGTGTAGCTTGAGAAGAATGTGTTCTCTGTTGTTGGACGAACTAGTCTGTACACGTCCATCACATGCCGCTGATCAACGGTGTCGCGAGCATGTCCTCACTGATCTTCTGCCTGCGGGACCCGTCCATTCTGGCGGGCGTGTCGAAGTCCCCAGCTATGACGGTGGTTCATCCCCTCCTCCGTTCATTCCATCAGTTCTGAGCTCTGTGAAGCGCACACACAGGCAGGACCGTGACGTCCTCCTGGAGAACTGACCCTAGTCAGGATGCGCTGGCTTTACCGTGGTAGCTTGCCTCGCTCTGCGCTCTAGTTGGTCTGAAGTGAAGACAGCTGTCTTCTGATCCGTGTCAGCACGCTTCACCTCTCCCCATCCCTTCCATCTATCTGTATCTTTATATACAGCGTAGGTTTCCTGCACAAAACAGAGCTGGGTCCTGTTGTTTTTTAACCTCTATGACGATCTGTTTCTCAACTGGCGTATTTAGAGCATTCATATTTAAAGTGATTATCAATAGACTTGGATTAATATCTACTATATTTCTAGCTATTTTCTACTCATTTCCTTGTTCTTGTCTTCCACTCTTCTGCCCTCTCTCATTTTATCTGAGCATTGCAGATGATCGCGTTTTCTCTCATCTTTTGGCATATCAATTATACCTTTTAAAAAATCCCTTTAGTGGTTGTCCTATAATTTACCATATACGACTGACCTACAGGCAATGAGGTGCCTCATATAACAGAGTATTCCCAACTCCTCCTCTATCTCTGGTGACACTGCTGTCATTCTTTCATTTATCATGAGCAGTAATCACCCAAGAGCTGCTACTATTATTCTGAACTGTTACCTGTTAGATTAAGAAAAGTGGACATTTTAATTTTGCCATCACTTACTCCTCCTCTAAAATTCCTTCTTTCTTTACGCAGATCCGAGTTTCAGACCTGCATCACCTACCTTCTCTAAAGGACTTCTTGGAACACTTCCTGCAAAGCAGGTCTACAGGGGACAGATTCCTCAAAGTCTTTATTTCTCCTTCACACTCGAAGGATAAGTTCACAGGATGGTGAATTCTAGGTTGGCGGGTTTTTTCCTTCAATTACTTAAATATCTCCCTCCACTCTTCTCTGCACGGCTCCTGAAGGTAAGTCTGTGTGATCGCCATCCTTGTTCTTCTGTGGGTGAGGCGTGACCCGTAGCCATCTCAGCTTCCTTCAAGGTTTTCTGTTCATCAGTAATTCTCTACAAGTTGAATGCATAGATTTTGGGGGCATATCCTGCCTAGTGTTCTCCAAGCTCCCTCGGCCTCTGGTGTAGTCCGTGTCACTAACTTTGGAAGATTCTCAGCCATCCTTACGTCACACGTTTCTCCCGTTCCCGCCTTTCTTCTCCTTTGGGAATCTCCCTGTGTGTGCGTTACACCTTCTGTAATCTGCCCCCACTTCTCGGATATTCTGCTCTGTGGCCTCTCCCGTTGCGGAGCACAGGCTCCAGACACGCAGGCTCAGCGGCCATGGCTCACGGGCCCAGCCGCTCCGCGGCATGTGGGATCTTCCCAGACCGGGGCACGAACCCGCGTCCCCTGCATCGGCAGGCGGACTCCCAACCACTGCGCCACCAGGGAAGCCCCCAGCTCTGGATTTTTATTCTTTTTTCTCCTTGTTCTCGACTTTGGGAAGTTTTCACTGACACACCTTCAAGCTCCCTGTCCTTCTCCTCGGCTGAGACAAGCCCATCGAAGGCCCTCTTCATTTCTCGCACAATGCTTTCTATTTTGGGCATTTCCCTTTGATTCTGAGAGTTTCCACCTCTCAGCTTCCATTACCCACCTATCCCTTCAGAGTCTGCTTTTCCCACCAGCATCCTTTGCACGTTGACCATAGTTACTGAAACGGCCCTCGTGGTAACTCCAAGTCTCTGCCACGTCCGACCGGGTCTGATGTTTGCTCCGCCTCTGCAGACTGTGTTCGTGCCCTGGAACACGCCTGCAGTTCTTCGCTGAAAGGCACACATGCTGCCCCAGGGGTGGGAGATAACGGGCCTCCGGCACGAGGTTCGAGCTCACTGGCTGGACGCAGGCTGCACTTGCTGCCCTGAAGCCCTCGGGGTCAGAGGCTGTACCTCCACCCCGTGCCCCTGCTTGGTGTCCCCAGCTGTCCCCGAGTTTCCCTAGAGACCCCTCCTTACCGGGGCCTGGGCCCATGCTTCCTCTGCTTCTTGTCACCCTCGGGGTCTCCACTGAAGGCCGGGGAGCCCCCCGGTCCCAGGCCCGCGTCTCCTCTTTGTTGGTCAGGCCCTGGGGGAAGTCCCCCTGAGAGGCCTTTGGGGGAAAACAGGGTGCTCTGGGCAGATTTCAGGAAGGCTCGTTTCCCCTCCCCCTGCTGGAAAGCTGATCGTCACTGAGAACCTCGTGGGGCTCCTGGAGGTGAAGCTCACTACAGGGCCCCCAACCCCCCGAACCAGGGCCGGACTCAAGGCCCATCCACGCTGTCCCTGCCCGCGGGCAGCTCCCACCCGCCCGCAGCTGCTTCCACCCCAGTCGGGGTTCTGTGTCCACCCCCATCTCCAGCTCCCAGGTGGCCGTTTGCCCCGCGACCTCCGCCCCCTGCTGGGGCCGAGAAGGGCCGCGGGTCATCCGCTTGCTCATCCTCCCCGTTGTGAGGACGGGAGGGACTGTTCCGGGGTCCCGACAGGTCAGAACAGAGACCTGAAGTCCATCCAGCCCCCCGTGAAAACGAAGACGGCTCCTCCCCACTACGCGGTGCTCCGTGCTCCCTTCTGCTCTGAGAGCCCAGTCACTGCCCGCTCTCCTGTGCTTCCCCGGGGCCCCCTCCCCAGACAGACGCCCGCCCGTGTCCACGGAGCCGTCCTGGGCCGCAGCTCAGCGATCACCACCGTCCCGATGGCCTGGCGTCCACCCCACAGACTACACACACCCTCTACCCGACCCCGGCTTCTCAGAAACCTCCCAGTGTCCTGAATGGGTGGGTGGGAAGAAGAGGTAAATTTACCCCTTCCAGAGCCAGTTCGCAGGATGGGTTCAACATCTGAAACTTAAACGCTGTGGTGGGCAAAATCCAGAGTTCTTTTAAAGCAACATGAAATCCGATTAACTTATCTCAATAATTACTTATGATTCCTTCCAAAGCAACGATTTTCTCCCCCAAACATCTAACCCAGACAACACAGAGGCCTCCGTCGTAAGCCCCGTGACAACAATGCTTCCTGTCTGATCGTTTCATAATTAATTACACGAGGAGGCCCCTGGGGTCACAGTGCCATCTCAGCCCCGACGTGAGTTACCGCGCCCACAGCTAATCTTCCACATCGACCACCACGTCCTGAGCCCAGACAACGGTCACTTTCCCATTGGAAATACGGAAAGAGAATAAACCATGATGGCTACACTTTGAAAATAACAAGAGGAGGAAGCGTGTGCTTAGTGAAGCTCTGCTGGGATGCTGCCAGTTCAGGTGACACCTCTGCTGCCATGTTAAAACCCACACCTGTCAGCCCGGGAAACAAACAGACCAACACAATCCCGCAAAACACTTGCCAAAGCAGAAAGACATTCCTGCTGTGCTGTAAATATCAGATCCACTAAGGCTGCTTCTATTAGGAAAAGACACCCAGAGAGTAAACACCGGGTGTTTGTACTTTGTTACACGCTCTCACCATGCAAAGCAGGGGGGCGGGGAGTGAGTAATTCATGCCATCGAGCTAAGTTCAGCTGTGACTGGGACCTCAGTGGGTAGGACGGGTCACCACCTTTGAAAAGCACAACTGTCCCCGAACCATGGCCCTTCCACGCGAGGGGCTCAGAGTCCGGCGGGCATTGTGGGACAGAGCGAGGAGGCCGGGACAGGCAGGAGCAATCTGGCACTTGGAAGAAGCCCGCGCACTACAGGGGGCGGGGGAGTGAGGGGCAGGGAGAGTGGTGTGTGCGTGTGCGCGCGCGCCCTCTACGTGGAGTCCAGCGCCAGAAGCGGCCTAGAACAGCTGTGGCGTCAGAGCTCAAAGCACACAGCTGAGCTGCCTCTGCGGCTCAGTTTGGTTGTCTACCTAAAAGGCAAAAGCCAGAAGGGGCCGGCGGTTTACTGAACAGGCACCAGAGGAGTTAACATCCTTACGATGAAGAACTGCTTGGATTTCCTCTGGGAATTAGCATGTTAGAAAATATGTACACCAAACCATGGGTTTTCTACCAAATTAACAAACTATTTTTGTTAGTAGTTTTTTAAGGTAGCGCTCAAGGCTACTAACGTATTAGTGAAACAGACACCACCAAACAACGAAGGAGACGTCTCAGTGTTTAGCACAATTCACGTCTGGGCTCTCTACCAAGGACGTAAAGCTCGAAGATATTTATAATGAAGCACTGGAGCCTGTAAATACGGGGAAATGTACATAAGCTGTGGCGTAGGCACCAGAGCACGGCTCAGTCAGTACACGAGCTCTGCAAGGCTCCTTTCATGCGTGGGGAGGAGGCCCATGATGCGGGGCCGTGGGAAAAGCAGCGCCAGCCACTCCTGCAGTGTGTGTGCGGCCCCACCAGCCCCACCGCTGGGCAGCCGCCTGGCTCCAGGCTGCACGCGCCACGTGCAGGCAGGTGTAGCCTCCCACCTCAGGGCTGCAGCCAGAGCCAGCGAGGATGCACGTGAGGTGCACGTCTTTTGGGGACCACCATGCAACCCACCACCGCCCCCCAAACCTGATTCCTTTAGGGTGGCAGAGTTACCGGAGGGCTCTGAACTCTGACACGGAGCGTTTCGGTATGAGCCCAGCATCCTCCATCAGCCAGCTGCCTGGAGGCTAGAAGTGACTCCCCCCAGCCGGCAGGCATCAGACTGTGAGGCCACCGGGACCGGGGGGCCCTGATCGAGGCCCCCCAACAGCCCTAGAGGCTCGAATGCGGGGCTGCCACGTGACAGCGAATCCAGACTCCCCCGTCCTGGCTGTTCTCCATCACAGGGGCCAGGGCGCCTGGGACGCGGTGAGACCATTTCCAAAACAAGACAGGGCCTCCGCATGGCCGAGGCAGCCGGCGTCCCGGGGCCGCCGCCCCGTCGAGCCTGCCCACCTGCCCGCCTGGCACCAACCGGCACGGGGCGGCCCTCGCTCACCTTCGATGTACAGAGGCTCCACCACGTCGTGGTTGATGAGCTCGAAGTTCTCGTGGCCGATCCAGTGCTCCACGTTCCTCTTCCTGCCCGTGAAGAAGTTGTCCACCACCGTCACCTCGTGCCCGTCCATCATGAGCTTGTCTGTGAGGTGGGAACCCACGAAGCCCGCGCCTCCGGTGACCTGCGTGCGGACAGCAGGGGAGGGTGCGGTGAGCACCCGTGCGAGCGAGGGGTCCCGGTGCGGCCTCCACTGAACACAGGAGGGGGCGGGAAGGGGGACCGGGAAGGTTTCAAAGCGCATCTCTTCTCACTCCAGAGCAGGGAGTCGAACCTTCCGGAACTTCTAAGCAGCCTGCAAATCTAAACTGCCGCCACTAGACAACACAGGAGAATAATAGTCACGAGTTTCAAAATCTGACGTTATTAAAAGGTCCCTGTTTCACAGTGCATCATGGGATACTGAGCATCACCTACGTGGCTCTAATACTTTTAGAATCACTTTCTAAACAAATGATCAGCAACATGCATCTATCAGTGAACTACCAAAAACAAAGGATGTGATACTGAAGCTGGACCCAAAAACCTCATGAAGGGGAGGGAGGGAGACGCAAGAGGGAAGAGATAGAGGGATATATGTATAGCTGATTCACTTTGTTATAAAGCAGAAACTAACACACCATTGTAAAGCAATTATACTCCAATAAAGATGTTAAAAACTAAAAAGAAATTTTTTAAAAACTAAAATAAAATGGGGAAATGATGAGTAAAACAGAAAAAAAAACCTCCTGAAGAACTAGTATCTTCCAAATTGTCTATAAGAACAAATTAAGCCATAGACACTGTGTGCAGACCAAGGCCCTGAATGATTAAGTTCCACTCTTTGGTTTCCTAGTGTCGGCGACCCAGCCAAACAGAAGTAAGGCAGCTCGGGGGCGGGGGGGGCCACGAGGGGAAGATCACCACTCACGTGCTTCTAAAACTTAAACCCACCAAATGTGTAAAGGCAGTTATGACTGGAAAAAATTTAAACTAATAAAAAGACTTTATTCAAATTAAATAGTGTCAGTGGAGGGGTCTAGATAAAGCGTATTTTGTTTTTGGAGGATAGGAGCGAAAAGAAGAAACCCAGAAGACAGACGTGGGATGGGAAACCACATTCTCTGCCTTTCCTGCTCTCCCCTCCCCTCTGCCTTCTGCTCCTTCAAAATTCACATTCACGTCACCCTCCTGTTCCAAACAGAAAGAATTAACAGTAGAGAAAACACCCACTCCTTTTAACCTAAAGAAAAAGCACCTTAACATCTAGGTCTATGGTTTTAAAACATTTAATCTGCCATAAAGTCCTCTGTTCACATAAAATCTGACATGTAATTCCCATGTTTATTGCAGGCAGGAGCAGAGCAGCCTGGGGGAGAAAAGGCAGATTGGGGGAGGGGGTGGGTAAGACCAGCCCAAGAAGAGTCATCCGTCCACCACCACCGAGAGATGTGTGAGCTCGGATGGAAACACAAATACAAACACTTAGAACATGCATGGCTGAGAAGCCCTGATGCCCGACGGTTTCCTATCAGCTGCGTCCATTCTTTATCGGGGCCTCATTTGCTAAACCCCTCTGCTTTAGGGATGCGAACTGACATCTGGGGGGGTGGAGTTTGGGGCCAAGATCCCCAGATCACCAGAATGACGCAATCAGCCCAGTCGTCCTAATTTCATATTCTCTCCGCCACCTGTCGACTCGTCTGGTGTGTGTTTTATCTTAGCGCTCTTACGCTTTACCTGTACACCTGAAGGATGATTTGAAAAAATAATTTTCTGGAAAAATAACTGGATTTCCAATCTGGCTCACCACTGGTGATTACCTCACGGGGCAAGATTGCATTTTATCTCACCTTTGTTTTATTGCGTTTTCCCAGTTTTTAAATCAGAAAAAGTACATCTTTTTTTTCCTTACAAATTTTATTTTGTATGTCTCAAATTGTGGACGTTATATGAATATTTCTGCAAAAAAAATACATCTTTTCAGAAGAAATTTAACCCCTCTTAATGTAGCTCTATTATCTATATGCAAACGTTTCCTAAAATAAGATGTTCTGTAGCTTGCTAACTTTATCTCTGCACCTAAAATAACTGGTGAGGCCTGGAGCCAGCAGAAACGCAGGGCATTAAATCATACACGATGGCTGCCAACACTTCACTAGTCTCTGGTGACAAAATTGCTGGAAGCACCTTAGCCTTTCTTAAAATAGATTAAAAAAATTTTTTTTCTTGAATAATTCCTTTCTATCTAAAATACTTAAGATTTATGTAACCTAGCTGGGTGGTTATAAAATGTTTCTCGGGCTTCCCTGGTGGCGCAGTGGTTAAGAACCTGCCTGCCTATGCAGGGGACACGGGTTCGAGCCCTGGTCTGGGAAGATCCCACATGCCGCAGAGCAACTGAGCCCGTGCACCACAACTACTGAGCCTGCGCTCTAGAGCCCGCGAGCCACAACTACTGAGCCCACGTGCCACAACTACTGAAGCCTGCGCGCCTAGAGCCCAAGTTCCGCAACAAGAGAAGCCACCGCAATGAGAAGCCCGCGCACCGCAATGAACAGTTGCCCCCGCTCGCCGCAACTAGACAAAGCCTGCACACAGCAATGAAGACCCAACGCAGCCAAAAATGAAAAGATAAGCAAATAAATTTTAAAAAAATAAAACCAAAATAAAATAAAATGTTTCTCCTAATCAATTTCACCCCTTTAGGAAAGCATTTCAAAAAGAAACAAAACGGGCAGAAGCTTAGCACTCAGGCAGCCTCCTCAGGAAAATAACCGCTGAACGCAGGCCTTTGAGTAACAGGGAGCGGACGGTGGGAAGAGAACAGACCAGGCCGCGTACAGCTTTGCTTGGCTCTGCAGTCCGTGACCTCTGCCCCGTGTGCTGCTTGTTCTTGTCGGGGCCAACAGGCAGCTGGCGGGTCCAGCTCAGGGCAGCACACAATCTCATGCCGCCCCGTCCATCAGCAAAAAAAAAAGAAAAAAGGATGTCTTTCAGAACAAAACTCTTCTCTGTGCGAAGGCGTCAACAATTACTGAAGAGGCTTTAAGTTGCAGCAACCATATGCCAGCCTTGGGCCCCAAATGACTCGGGATGTGACTTAACCTATGAGGCGGCAGATGAGTCAGACACTGGGCTCGTGGACTGTGGTTATGCGTGAAGCGAAAAGAATTCGACAGTGCCCAGCATCACAGGAAAACCATCCCACGTGGAAATGACAAGAACTCTAGCAAGGCCGTGCAGGGTTTGTACATCTGCGCACAGCTTCAGATTTTCTGATCACTCTGACGTGTGGCCGCAGGGAGATTAGGAAAATCAGCTTTTCTTTTCACTGATGTATTTCTCAATTCATGCCTAAATACTTACACATTTTTGATGTGATGGAAATCACCCAAAAGATGGGTGTACAACTGGCTTTAGCGTCTACTCAGGGTGAGGTTTAGTAGCCACCCCAAAAGGCAAGAGACTTCCTGTAACTTCTAGAAGAAAAGGGAGATTTTGGGGGGGGAAACAGTTTAACAGATTCACAAGTGTTATTCTGGTGTTTGGGACGCACGATCCTACACTGGACATGATGGCCAAGAACAGACACCTCTGGGTCCTAACCACTGATACGCCAAGGTCACAGATATACCAGGAGCGCCACAGACCTGGTGAAACGGGACAACCACAACAGGAGAAAATTAATTCAAAAGCCAATATTTAAGTGTCTGGATTTTGTCCTAAGGGCATACAGCAGATACGGAAACATGTATCCATGAAAATCTGCCAAAATTTAATAAGAACCGTGAGAGTCTGGACACGTGAGCCCCGGCTCACTCTGTCCTTCCACCCTCCACCCAGTGCAGAGCCGGTGAGAGTGTCAGGTGTGGCCAAAAATAGGGGCTCCCAGTGAAAGACGTAGCATCTCCCTAGGAAGGGCAGGGCCCCCACATTCCACATTTCTCGTCCCCTTCGGCCTGGACTCCTGACCCCCGAGCCTGCTGGTCGAGCGCTCCCTTCCCCCAACCAGCTCCCACCCCCGACTCGGAGCAGAAGCTCCGCCCCAGGCATGGAAGTCTGTAACTGATGAGGCGCTACTGATCTCCCTAAAGGAACTGACTTTACTTGGAAGAGACAGTGGGGAAATTCAAGCATAAGGGAGATCAGGGTGGCAAGCAGTCAGGAGGAGGCTGGCAGCTCTATGATAACAGCTGGTTTAGAAGACGGAACCGGGGAGAGACCCAAGAGCCTTCCCGGGTCAGAACAAACCTCCAAGACTGGGCTCAAATCTCCCTCTGCAAAGGGGCCAGAATTTAATTAGGTAAAAGGGAGGAGCAATTTATAATGCAAAGCCCTGACGAAGGACAGATCACCCCACCGGCCAGTTATCAGAGCCTACCACACAAGGCCGACAGCTCAACAGAGCGATCGGGGAAGGAGACCGTGACAAGGGCCCTGCTGGAGCCACCGCCACCCAGGTGACCGTGTCCACTCCCGAGGCTGCAGCCTCTGAGCAGCGGCCACCAGGCCTTCACACTCCAGGGGAAACAGACGTCACCAAAGTAGACCAGCCAGGCCACCGAACAAATAAATAAGCAAACCAAAATAAAACAGGCCTCGGGGAAGGGGGCAGTCAGGATCCAGAGCTGCTGCAATGAACTACCCAGAAGGTCTAGTTTTCTACCAAAAATGTCGAGACGTGCAAAGCAACAGTTGCATGTGACTCACGCACAGGAAAGCAACCCGGCAACAAAACTGCCTGCGGGACCCAGGTGACGGATTCGACAGTCTCCAAAGCAGCCACCACATATACACTCAAAGAGCTGGAGGAAACCAGACTAAGGAAGGAAGAGACAAAAAGAGAAGTTAGAAGACAGACAGATGGGAATTCTACGCTGACAAGCACAGAAACCAAAAAGAAACGTGGGCCAGAGAGATTCGACAATCTTCTGGATCTGGAGAAGCACAAATCGGCCAACTTGACGCTGGACCAAAGGGGCTCATGCTCCGTGAAGAACAGAGAGAAAGGGCTTCCCTGGTGGCACAGTGGTTGAGAGTCCGCCTGCCAATGCAGGGGACACGGGTTTGAGCCCTGGTCCGGGAAGATCCCACATGCTGTGGAGCAACTAAGCCCGTGAGCCACAACTACTGAGCCTGTGCGCCTAGAGCCTGCGAGCCACAACGAAGAGAAGCCACCACAGTGAGAAGCCCACACACTGCAATGAAGAGCAGCCCCCGCTCGCCACAGCTAGAGAAAGCCCGCATGCAGCAACGAAGACCCAACGCAGCCAAAACTAAATAAATAATTTAAAAAAAAAAAAAAAAACAGAAAATGAGGGAGAGTGAATAGAGCCTCTGGCAAACATGAGACGCCAATAACCACCCCAACATGTAACGGGAAAAAGGAAGAAAGAGGAACAGAGAAATGCTCAAGGAAATAATGGCTGAAACTCCCCAAGCTGACGAAACACAGTAACCTACACTTCAAGAAGCTCCACTAACTCCACGTAGGAAAATGTAAACACAGGTAGACGCACGCAGACACGTCACACTAAAAATGATGAAAACCAGAGACAAAGATGAAGTCTGAAAGCAGGTGCACTGGGTTGAACACTGTCCTGCAAAATGTATGTCCTTCTGGGAACCTCAGAACGTGACCTTATTTGGAAGCAGGGCTACTGCAGGTGTAATTAGTTCAGGTGAGGTCAGAGTGGATCAGGGTGGACCGTGAGTCCAGCGTGAGACATGGGGAGAGGAGCGCTTGGTGATGGAGGCAAAGGCTGGGGTGATGCCCCACAAGGCAGGGCTTCAGGGACTACTGGCCGCAACAGAGTGCAGAGAAAGGCTGGGAACGACTCCAGACAGAGCACAGCCCTGCCGACAACTTGGATTTACACTTCCAGCGTCCAGAGCTGGGAGCTCCTGTTGTTCTGAGCTACGGGGTTGGTGGAATTATTACAGCAGCCGCAGGAAACTGAACAACAGGAAAAGAGAATGACCCCTGAAGCGCAGGGAACCCCAGTGTGACTCACAGCTGACGTTTCATAACAAATGATGGAGAAGGCAGTAGAGAGACACTACAGCCAAGAATCTTACAGACACCAAAGGTAACTTAGAGAGAGAAAAAACAGAGAGGTAAGAAGTGAGAGAATTCATTGCTATCAGACCTGCCATACAAGAAATACTGAAGTCTTCAGGCCCAAGGCAGACGATACTGGGGGGTGGGGGGAGAATAAAGTAATTGAGTAACTATAAAAGGCAATATCATTGCATTTTTTCCCCTTTTCCTCTTAACTGCTTTAAATTTAAAGACCAAACTACTTAGCACAACAATGTGGACACATTTAAAGCCAAAGAACTATACACTTAACAATGATTAATAAATTTTATGTTATATACATTTTACCACAACAAAAAAGAAAAAGCCACTTGAACAATATATATAATTATATTATTTATCCTTTTAAAATACAGAAATATATTTGGCAACAATAGTGCAAAGAAGGTAGGTGAGAGCTAAGTTGTTTGCAGTAAGGAAATGACACCAAAGTTAACTCAAACCCACAGGAACAAATGAAGATTGATAAAAACGTTATAAAAAGGTTAATGTAACAAATTCCATAAATATATCCTTTCTCTGCTTTATTCACTCAGCTTATTTAAAAGATAAACTTGTATAAAGTAATAATCGTAACAGTGTGTTGGGTTTGTAACATGGATAGAAGTAATACGCATAACTAATGTGGGGGGCATTTCTACACCTCACTGGACCACAGTATAAACCTGGAGCAGAGTCATGAGTTAGGGCATATGTGGTGAGCACTAGAGCAACCAGGAACAAAACAAATTTTTGGAATACAGTTAAAAAAAAAAAACTAAAGGAATTCGAATGTTATACAAGAGAAGATTTACTTAATGCAAAAGAAAACAGTAATGGAGAACAGAGGAACAAAGATGTGAGGCAAACAGAAAACAAAATGAAGTGGCAGAAATAAAAATCAACTATGTCGAAAATAACATTAAATGTGAATGGATTAAACAATTACTCAAAAGGCAGAACACTAGAAAAAATAAGATCCAACCACACACTAACGAGGACACTGTCGACTCGAAGATATAACGCGCTGAATGTGAAAATATAAAACACAGCATAGAAACAACAATAAGAAAGACGGAGTGGCTACAATGCTATCAGACAAACTTTAAAACAAAAAATGTTCACAGATAAAGAGGGGGCATTTTATAAGGATAAAAGGGTCGATCCATCAGGTGGATATAACAGTTACGAACATTTATGCACCTACAACAGAGACCCAAAATACATGAAGTGAAGTTGAAAGAATCAGAGGGGGAAACAGAATTCAACAACAAAAACGGCAAACATCAATACCTCATCCTCGATACTGGACAGAGCTATGCAGCAGATTAACAAGCGAATAAAGCACTTGAAAAGCACGATAAGCCACCTGGACCGAACAGACACCTACGGAGCACTCCACTCAGCAGCAGCATGGGACACAGTCCTTTTAAGAGCACATGAAGTATTCTCCAGGAGAGACTATGCCCTAGGCCATAAAACAAGCCTCAACAAATTTAAAAGGATCCAGATCGCACAAGGTATGTTCTCTGATACAAGGGAATGAAATTAGGTATCAGTAACAAAGATATCTGAGAAATTCA
This sequence comes from Aethalodelphis obliquidens, assembly GCF_003676395.1. Lineage (NCBI taxonomy): Eukaryota > Metazoa > Chordata > Mammalia > Artiodactyla > Delphinidae > Aethalodelphis > Aethalodelphis obliquidens. The sequence continues at coordinate 1,627,819 of NW_020837979.1, read as the reverse complement.
CAAGTATGTAGGAATGAAATGACACACTCCCAAGTAACTAATGGATCAAAGAATAAATTATAAAGGAAATTAGAAAAGACTTTGAAATGAATGACAATGAAGAAACAGCATTCCCAAAACTTAGGACATGCAGCTAAAGCAGTGAAATTCCTAGAAAGATACAAACTACCAAAAGTAACTCAAGAAGAAACAGAAAACTGCATAGGTTTGTAACAAGAAATTGAATTAAGCCTAAGTGCAGATGGCTTCTCTGGTGAACTTCACCAAACATTTAAAGAAGACTTACAGTAGGACCTTCAAACAACTCAGGGGTCAGGGGTGCCAAACAACCACACAGTGGGAAATCCAAGATAACTTTACAGTCAGTCCTCCACATCTGTGGTTCCACATCTGCAGATTCAACCAACCACAGATCGTGTAGTATGGACTGCAGTGTGTCTTTTTTTTTTAATAAATTTATGTATTTATTTTTCTTGGTTGCACTGGGTCTTCGTCACTGTGTGTTGGCTTTCTCTAGTTGTGGCGAGCAGGGGCTACTCTTCATTGCGGTGCACAGGCTTCTCATTGGGTGGCTTCTCTTGTTGTGGAGCACAGGCTCCAGGTGTGTGGGCTTCAGCAGCTGTGGCACGTGGGCTCAGCAGTTGTGTCTTGTGGCCTCTAGAGTGCAGGCTCAGTAGTTGCGGTGCACGGGCTTAGTTGCTCCATGGCATGTAGGATCTTCCCAGACCAGGGCTCGAACCCGTGTCCCCTGCATTGGCAGGTGGACTCTTAACCACTGCACCACGAGGAAAGTCCCTGTAGCGTGTCTTTACTGAAAAAAATCCACATATAAGTGCACTGGCACTGTTCAAACCCATGTTGTTCAAGGGTCAACTGTAATGCCAGATCTTCAAAGTCTTCCCAAAGAGTAGAAGAGGAAAAAACACTGCCCCACTTATCTTACGAGGCCATTATTACTCTGATACAAAAACCAGAAGAAGACCTCATAAGAAAGGTAAATTCTAGACCAATATCTCTTATAAACATAGGCATAAAAATCCTCAACAAAATATTAGCAAATCAAATCCAGCAATATACAAAAAAGGATTATACACGGTCATCAGCTAGGACTTATCACAGGTATGCAAGGCTGGTTGCAAAATGAACAAACTAGGAAGAGAAGGGAACTTCCTCAACCTGATGAAAGGCATCTCTGAAAACCCACAGCTAACACGGCCCTTGATGGTGAAAGGCTGAAACCTTTCCCCTGAGATCAGGAACAAGACAAGGACGTCTGCTCCTCCCACTTTTCTTCAACACTGTATCAGAGGTTCCAGCCAAGACAATTAGGCAAGAAGGTGAAATACAAAGCATCCACATTGAAAAGGCAAAACCTAAACCACCTGTAATTACAGATAACATGACCTGCATGAAAATCCTACGGAATCCACTTAAAACTATTAGAACTGACCAACAAGTTGAGCAAGGCTGCAGGACATTAAGACAAAAATCAATTGTGTTTCTAATTACCAAGAGAATATGCAATATAAAAATGAAACTGGCAAAACTCAGTTTATACTAGCATCAAAAAGGATAAGACACTTTAGAATAAATTTAACAAAGAAAGTACAAAATTTGCATTCTGAAAACTACAAAAAAAAAAGTTAAAAGAAACTACTGAAGACCTAAATAAATGGAAAGACACTGCACGTTCAAGAACCAGAAGACAATACTGTTAAGATGGCAATACTGCCCAAACTGACTACAGAGTCCATGTGTCTCTGTAAGAACCTCAGCTGGCTTCTTTGGAGAAACTGACGGGCTGGTCTTAACATTCACAAGGAACTGTAATGGGTCCAGAACAGTCAAAATGATCTTGAAGAACCAAGGTGGAGGACCCACAATTCCCAATTTCAAAACTTACTGCAAAGCTACAGTAATCAAGGCAGTGTGGTCCTGGCACAAGGATAGGCATATAGATCGACAGACAGAACTGAGAGTCCAGAAATAAACATTCACACTTATGGTCAGTTCATTTTTGACAAGGGTGGCAAGACAATTCAACAGGCCACGATTAGTCTTGTCAGCCAACAGTGCTGGACCACTAGGCAGCCGCATGCAAAAGGACAGGAGACCCTTATCCAAATCCACGTATAAAAAACGAACACAAAATGGATCAGAGACCTAAATGTAAGATACTAAAGCTGTAAAAGTCTTAGAAAAAAACATGGCAAATCTTTGTGACCCTGGATTAGGCTATGACTTCCTCCTCTTTTTTTTAAAATAAATTTATTTATTTTTGGCTGTTTTGGGTCTTCATTGCTGCCTGCGGGCTTTCTCTAGTTGTGGCCAGTGGGGGCTACTCTTTGTTGCGGTGCACGGGCTTCTCATTGCGGTGGCTTCTCTTGTTGCGGAGCACGGGCTCTAGGTGTGCGGGCTTCAGGAGCTGTGGCGCACAGGCTTAGTTGCTCCGTGGCATGTGGGTTCTTCCCAGACCAGGGCTCGAACCCATGTCCCCTGCATCGGCAGGTGGATTCTTAACCACTGCACCACCAGGGGAGACCCTAGGCTATGACTTCTTAAATGTGACACCAAAGCACAAGGAACAAAAGAAAAAATAAGCTTCACTGATATTTAAATCTTCAAAGAATACCATCAAGAAAGCAAAAAGACAACCCACAGAATGGGAAAAAAATACTTGCAAATCAAGTATCTGATAAGAAACTTAGATCTAGGATAAAGAACTCAATAATAAAAAGAAAAAGAACCCAATTTTAAAATGGGCTAAGTGTCTGAGTAGACATTTCTCTATGGAAGATACAGAAATGGCCAATAAACCCATGAAAAGATCCTCAACATCGTCAGCCATCAGGAAACTCAAATCAGAACCACAACGAAAGCGCACTTCACACCTACGAGCAGGTGTGAAGCCCTATCGTGACAAGTGTTGACAAGGACGTAGAGCAATCGGACTCCTCACACACTGCTGCGTGTCATGGGATGTGAAACGGTGCAACCGATGTGGGAAACAGTCTGGCAGTTCCTCCAAAGTTTAAAGAGCTGCCACATGGCTCATAGGATAAATGGACAATAAAGTGTGTCCTATCCATACAATGGAATATTATTGGTAATGAAAAGATGTGAAGTACAGATAAATGCTGCAACAGGAATAAATCTTACAAACATGCTAGCTGGTCACAAAAGGCCAAACAGTGCATTACTGCACCTGTATGAACACCCAGAATTGGCTCATGTCCACAGACAAAGTCAATTCCTGGTTGCCCAGGGGTGGAGGGGCTGCGGAAATGGGGAGTGACTGCTCACAGGCTCAGGGCTTCTTTGGGGACGAAACGTTCTGAAATCGATGATGGTTGCACAGCCCTGTGAATGTACTAAAAACGACTGAATTGTACACTTTAGGGGGTGAGTTGCACAGTACGTGAACTATATCTCAACAAAGCTGGCACTCCTACAAAATGCAAAGGGCCGATCTCCTTGGACACACTCTGCTGCACGGCCCGCACGTGGGGTTCTTTCACCGGTGAATTTGTGTTCGCGTTTAACAGGCAGACCCCTAGCCGAGGAAGCCCCCAGTGTATTTATCAAGGTGGCGTGTGAACCAGCAGAGGGTTTAAAAACCACTGCTCCGGAAAGTCTCACACTTCCTCAGAAAGTTACACACAGGGTCACCATACGACCCAGTAATTCCTCTCCTAGGTGTACATATACCCAAAAGGAGAGGAAACCTACGTCCACAGAACCTTGTACCCACCCGTTATGTTCACAACAGCATTATTCACAATAACCTCAAAGGAGAAACAACCAACCCCAAACGCCCAGCAACTGATAACTGGATAACCGAAGTGTGGTACCACCACACAATGGAATATTATTCAGCTCTAAAAGGAGTGAGGTCCAGGTTTGTCTACAGCACAGACGAACCTTGGAAACGTTGAAGTTTAAGAGAAAGACCACACACTGTATCATTTGAAATGCCCCAAACAGGCAAATCCAGAGACGGAAAGTCGTTCTCGTAGTTGCCAGGAGCTGGGGGGGCAGGGGGGTGGGGTGGGAAATGACTGCTGACGGCTATGGGGTTTCTTTGGGTGATAAAATGTTCTGGCATTAGGATGTGGAGCTGGTGCAGGACTTTGAGAACAAACCATACACCACTGTATACGCCGAGCTGTATACACCGTACCGGTGACTTTTATGCGCTGTGAATCACACTTGCATTTAAAAAGCAAATTCCTCGATTACAAATATGAATCAGATGTGTAAACTTACCAAAATTCTTTTACGGTCCTTTTCTGATAAAAATTTTACAGGCGGGTATTTCTGGGTGAAGCTGTATAACATAAAGAAATTATAAAAGAAAGAGTCAAACATCTCATGTGAGTATTTTCTCTACTTGCCACCAAAACAAATGCCGGATTTGAGAACTGTTACTATCTGCTCCCCTCTCTTCTCCGAAAGGGGGCTGCGGCAACCAAGCAAGCACTGGTTAACCCTGAGCTCACGATCAACCTGCTCCTTGCTGACAATCACACAGGTGTGACATGCGATGCTACCCCTGGACAGGGAAAACGTCAGGGAGTACCAGCCACCGGCAGCCAGGGCTGAACACAAAACACGGGAGGGGTGGCGTTCTCGAGGTGCCGTGCCCAGGCCTGGGAGGAAGATATTGGCTGTGTGGGGTCACAGACCCAGCCCTGCCGACTGTACCCCCAGGAGGAAAAGAGGGTGTTAGGTAAGACTCCTCCCCTCTTCGGGCGGTTTCACAATTCCAGCCTCCCCTACCCAGCTGGGGGCCCTGGACAAAGTGACTGGGCATCAGCCCTTTCTGCCCACCATGGTCCGTCTGAACCTGTCTGGGGCCTCACCTTATCTTTCAATGCCTCTTGCCCCCATCAAGGTGCCACCAGTCCCCAACCCACACGGATGTTCCAGGACTGGGGCAGCATAAAAGACATATAAAGTTTCAAAAGAGAGTTGATAAATATAGACTTGAAATATCCACTCTTAAAGTGGTCAGAAACAAAAGGGCTTTTTAAAAAATGTGGAGAAAGCAGCTCTGGAGTTATTATTTTAACTGCAGATGTGCTGGGCGGGGGCCCTGTCTCCATCCGCTCCACACCCGCAGCCAGGACGTGGAATGCATCTCCTCAGTGGCTGAGCTGAACGGCGCAGGACAGGTGCTCAGACACAAGACCTTGAAGCAGGTGCTTCTCGTCTCCTGAAGGAGTGAAGCTCGCTGACAACAGAGCTGGGCGGGTTGGCAGTGCACGTGATCCCCCCGCAGGAGCTTCCAGACTCTCAAAAGGTCAAGTTCGCCACGCAGACGCCAAACACAGGCAGGCAGCTGGGAGACGCCCAGGGGATGGTGAGAATGCCAGCCTTCCCGTGTCAGTTCTGTGACCCCGTCCACACCCCTGGGGCAAGACCCCCAGGCGCTCTGGGCACCTTGGGTTTCCTGCTCCCTTGAGCCAGAGGGCTGCCCGCAAGCCGTCCTGGGACCCGGCCACCACAGCAAGCGCTTGATGAAGCGGGGCCGGGGAGGATGACAAAGCAAGCCCCAGCACTGGCCGGGGCAGCCCTCCCACCTGCCTGGTACCCCGTTCTCCGAGGGCCCGACACCCCTGCTCCAGCCTCAGTCTGAGCTCCCAGCATCCACGGGCCCAGCTGACTCAGCTCCATCCCACCCTCCCCGCGCTGCCCACCAGCCCGCTTCTCCGCTTCTCCTCCAGGCCGTCCTGACGCCTCCCTTCCCTCACCCACCCACAGAGGGTTCATCCCCTCCAGGCTGAAGGGTTTTAGAGAGAGTCACGGGGAAGGGGGGGCCAGGGCTGCACCCTGGGAATGAAGTGGGCGGAGGGAACACAGGACAAGACTTGTGCATCCAGGAAGAGGTGGCCAATTTGTCCACTGAAACCGATTTTCATCCAAGTGGTGAGCTTGGAACAGTGCCTGCATGAAAGCTTAACATGAAACCAGATATGCTATTTACACCAGGCAGGAAGACCAAACTGTTTTCTTATAGGAAATATCCTTAAAAGAAATAAAACTGAAGCAGACACAGCCGCCTGACACAGTCACTGGTGCAGGATGACTAAGAAAAGCGCTCTAAACAGTGTGTGCTAAGAAGCCCTTGATCTAAGAAACGCAACGCTGGCTGCTTTCGTGCCCTGTTTTTCTCTGACGTGTAACAACCAAGTTTCAGATTCCACATGGGTGATGTTACTGAACGTTTAAAAAACGATCTCACGGCCCTCGTTCCTCGCTTTGAGGACTCAGGGCACAAAGCTCTAGGCGGGAGCCAGGGTCCTCCTGGGTGTGCACCCCCAGGCTGTGGTGACAGCCGGGTGACCGAGCTGGCCGTGCGAGGGGGTGGTGGCTCAGCCCCGAGCCCCAAGCTGGGTGAACAGGGCAAGGGCGAGGTGTGGGCTTCTCTAAGGCCAGGGCCCCTTTAAAATCCTACCCAGGTGTCGCTCACCCACGTATTCGTGTGTTAGGCACCTTTTCTGGAGCACCTGTTCCAGGCCATGCCCTGCGCTGGGGACACAGCAGCCATGGGGAAGTGTCGGGAGGCCACCCACCTGAAGCCTGCATTTCTGAGTGAGAAGCGGCAGGAAGGCAGAACGAAGCGTGAATTCAGTAAGGGACCTTTCCTTACCCCCCAGATGGAGCCTACAGTCACTAGTTATCCCATTCTACACTCTAACCTTCCTCTTTGTTAGGAGAGCCTAGGTACTTTTACTTAGAATTTTAATTAGCATTATTACCCTGCTATCTATTCAAAGAATGTTTAAAGATGTGGAGATGGAATGAAACAGCATGCAATCCAACTATTAGGAACTGGAGCGTGAGGTCAGGAGGACCAAAAGACCAGAGAGTCACAACACTGTCAATCCACTGTACGTCAATTTAAAAAAAAAATAGAAAGAAAGAAAAGAAATCAAACTTGCCTGTACATTAGAATGACTTGGGGAGATGTGCAAACTCCCAAAGCCCAGTCTGCATGCTGGGCCATGAGAGCATCATTGCAGGGAGTGGGGCCCAGGTGTCAGTACTCTCTAAAAACAAAACAAAACACGGCAGAGTCCACGACCCAGGCTGCTCGGACGGCACTGACCCCTGTGCCTCCCTGTGTAAATTGGTGCTGACCTGCCAACTGTGTCCTTATTTCTTGGCGCCCCTCTGCCCCCAAGTGACGATCATGTATTTCCTCCCAGTGACATTCTTATGCTGCCGGGGTCAGGATGGCTGTGTGAACATTCCTATCACACAAAGTCAGGAGGAATGAAACTAGACCGAGCTCCTCCAACTTCCACAAGGTCACGCCCGCACCTGACCTTCTGACTCACCCAGTAACCAGGGCCCAGCTGTCACCTGACTGGCTCGCCCACTGGAGCGACAGAACCCTTTCAGGCTGAGTCACGGCAAAGCAGCCCCGCGGGGCGGGCACTCACCCTCGGTGCCCAGCTTACTGGGAACTCTCACGGTTTCACAGGAATGAGTTACCGGAAAACTATTTCAGATTACAGTCATACGTGTGCGTCTCTTCCCGAGTTAAAAGGAACAACAACATCACAGAAGTATCAAAGGGAGTTTGTATAATTCTCATAATTCAAGAGATCCTGTGTGTAAAGCCACTGCCTTAGAAGAGTCACCTAAATGATTCACGTTCTTTTCGTAAGAAAGTTAATGCTATTCTCTAAAGAAAATAATCACTGGTGGGCAGATTTCTTCTTTCTTTTCCAGCCAAGGTAAAACTTGTGGTGGGTTACTTCTTACTGTAAACTATTTTTTAAACAGCTTCAATTAACAGTCCTCAAATTACAGCAGTCCTATCGAAGGCAGGATTTCTGGTTCCCATCCAATGAAATGTTACAGGCAGTGTCATTTCAGCACCGGATAGTGGCAAGAAAGATAAAAGCACAAATAACAGCCTTCTATTCGTGATGGAATCAGTTAAAAAAACAAGTAACAACGTTTGCTCCAGGTAAGAGTTAAAATTGATAGCTTGGTGACTGCACATAGCCATCAGCTGAGGGCGAGAGGAGAGTGAGCGAGCACAGTTAGTCTGATGAATTTTCTCCCTCCTCCTTTCTCCTTGATCATTTAATGAAAACACCGAGATCCAAAAAAATTGCTCTGCATTTCTACCTTCTTATTCTAGACTTGACGACGGGCTCACACAAGGCTAAGCACATCGTCCAAACACATCCCAGGGGGAAAAAACATATACAAACTTTAATGAATGAATGTCTTCCTTTTTCTTTTTTAAAGCTCTTAAGACCCAACTGTTACTCCAGACACTTGGGAGTTTTCTCCACACTCTCAAGGGAGAGGTCCCCGTGTCCGAGGCCAAGACACAGATGGAGCCCAGACAGAGCATGAGCAGGACCCAGGACCTTCCTCTGGAAACCGATTCAAGTAAGAGTGTCCACGACCTAATACCATTCTTCCCTCCCAGCCACTTCGCCTGGACTCAGTTCTGGAAGCTTCCCGATGTATTGGCAGTATGGGGACAAAAGCAAACAAATGACTGAATGGGACGGATCACAGGCTCCCCACCCCTAACGTCCCATGGTGCTTCCAAGTGGCCCTGGGTTCCAGGCCCAACAAATGGCATTCCTACTTCGGAATCCTCTGAGATGGTCAGCAGGTGCTAGGAACCATCTGACCGCCTGCTGGAGCCAAAAGAGGGCAGGCGTGGCCTCAAACTGTGTGCCGCGAGTTTGCAGGAACTGAGAAATCCGCAGGGCTTGGGAAAGGAAGGTTTCAACACCCCTAGATCCTTCCTTCTACCAACATTCAGACTATTTGGGAATTTTACTGGCGGGGGGACCAATGACACTGATGTGGACATGTGTCTGCATCGTCACAGGTTGCAGAAATCAAACTGACAGAGGGCCTTAGAGGAAAGGCTTTCCCACAGGATCTGGGGTCGGGCTTCAGGAACACTCCTGAAAAAAATCAATTAACTTTGTGTCTCCACACAACTAGGGCACCTACCAGGCACTGCTGGGGGACCACGGACACCTAAGGGGGCGGGAGGAACCCCCAGCGACTGGCTTGTGGGATCTCAGTTCCCAGGCCAGAGGCTGGGCCCAAGCTCCTGGGGTGGGAGCTCCGAGTCCAAACCCCTGGACTAACAGAACCTCAGACCCCAGGAACATCAATCGGAACGAGGCCTGCCGGAGGATCTCATCTCAGCACCAAGACCCAGCTCTGTCCAACTGCCTGCAAACTCCAGTGCTGGACAGACACCTCAGGCCAAACAACCAGTAAGACAGGAATACAGCCCCACCCATCAAAAAAAAAAAAGAAAAAATGAAGTGACAAAAAAATATGTCACAGACGAAGGAGCAAGGTAAAATCCTACAAGACCAAATAAATGAAGACAAAATAGGCAACCTACCTGAAAAAGAATTCAGAGTAATGATAGTAAAGATGATCCAAAATCTCAGAAACAGAATGAGGAAAATACAAGAAACATTTTACAAGGATCTAGAAGAACTAAAGAGCAAACAAACAGTGATGAACAACACAATAACTGAAATTAAAAATACTCTAGGGCTTCCCTGGTGGCGCAGTGGTTGAGAGTCTGCCTGCCGATGCAGGGGACGGGGGTTCACACCCCGATCTGGGAGGATCCCACATGCCACGGAGCAGCTGGGCCCGTGAGCCATGGCCACTGAGCCTACGCGTCCAGAGCCTGTGCTCCACAGCGGGAGGGGCCACAACAGTGAGAGGCCCGCATACCAGGAAAAAAAAAATACTCTAGAAGAAATCAATAGCAGAATAACTGAGGCAGAAGAACGGATAAGTGAGCTGGGAGATAAAATAGTGGAAATAACTACCGTAGAGCAGAATAAAGACAAAAGAATGAAAAGAATTCAGGACAGTCTCAGAGACCTCTAGGACAATATTAAACGCACCAACATCCGAATTACAGGGGTCCCAGAAGAAGAAGAGAAAAGGAAAGGGTCTGAGAAAATATCTGAAGAGATTATAGTTGAAAACTTCCCTAACATGGGAAAGGAAATAGTCACCCAAGTCCAGGAAGGACAGAGAGTCCCACACAGGACAAACCCAAAGAGAAACACGCCAAGACACATAGTAATCAAACTATCAACAGTTAAACACAAAGCAAAAATATTAAAAGCAGCAAGGGAAAAGCAATAACATACAAGGGAATCTCCATAAGGTTAACAGCTGATCTTTCAGCAGAAACTCTGCAAGCCAAAAGGGAGGGGCAGGACATATTTAAAGTGATGAAAGGGAAAAACCTACAACCAAGGTTACTCTACCCAGCAAGGATGCCATTCAGATTTTCAAGAGAAACTAAAACCTTTACAGACAAGGAAAAGTTAAGAGACTTCAGCACCACCAAACCAGCTTTACAACAAATGCTAAAGGAACTTCTCTACACAGGAAACAAAAGAGAAGTAAAAGACCTACAAAACCAAAACAATTAAGAAAATGGTAATAGGAACATACATATCAATAATTACCTTTAATGTAAATGGATTAAATGCTCCAACCAAAAGACACAGACTGGCTAAATGGATACAAAAATAAGACCCGTATATATGCTGTTTACAAGAGACCCACTTCAGACCTAGGGACACATACAGACTGAAAGTGAGGGGATGGAAAAAGATATTCCATGCAAATAGAAATCAAAAGAAAGCTGGAGTAGCAATACTCATATCAGACAAAATAGACTTTAAAATAAAGACTATTACAAGAGACAAAGAAGGACACTACATAATGTTCAAGGAATCAATCCAGGAAGATATAACAATTGTAAATATTTATGCACCCAACACAGAAGCACCTCAATACATAAGGCAAATGTTAACAGCCATAAAAGGGGAAATCAACACTAACACCATCATAGTAGGGGACTTTAACACCCCACTTTCACCAATGGACAGATCATCCAAAATGAAAATAAATAAGGAAATACAAGCTTCAATTAATTGATATTTATAGGACATTCCATCCAAAAACAACAGAATACACTTTCTTCTCAAGTGCTCATGAAACATTCCCCAGGACAGACCATATCTTGGGTCACAAATCAAGCCTTGGTAAATTTAAGAAAACTGAAATCGTATCAAGTATCTTTTCTGACCACAATGCTATGAGGCTAGATATCAATTACAGGAAAAAGAACTGTAAAAAATGCAAACACATGGAGGCTAAACATTACGCTACTAAATAACCAAGAGATCACTGAGGAGGAAATCAAAGAAATACCTCGAGACAATGACAATGAAAACATGATGATGCAAAACCTATGGGATGCAGCAAAAGCAGTTCTAACAGGGAAGTTTATAGCAAACAATCCTACCACAAGAAATAAGAAACATCTCAAATAAACAACCTAACCTTACACCTAAAGCAATTAAGAAAGAAAAACAAAAAAAACCCAAAAAAGTTAGCAGAAGGAAAGAAATCAAAGATCAGATCAGAAATAAATGAAAAAGAAATGAGGGAAATAGCAAAGATCAATAAAAACTAAAAGCTGGTTCTCTGAGAAGATAAACAAAATTGATAAACCATTAGCCAGACTCATCAAGAAAAAAAGGGAGAAAACTCAAATCAATAGAATTAGAAATGAAAACGGAGAAGTAACAACTGACACTGCAGAAATACCAAGGATCATGAGAGATTACTACAAGCAACTATATCCTGATAAAATGGACAACCTGGAAGAAATGGACAAATTCTTAGAAAAACACAACCTCCTGAGACAGAACCAGGAAGAAATACAAAATACAAACAGACCAATCACAGCACTGAAACAGAAACTGTGATTAAAAATCTGCCAACAAACAAAAGTCCAGGACCAGATGGCTTCACAGGCGAATTCTATCAAACATTTAGAGAAAACCTAACGCCTATCCTTCTCAAACTCTTCCAAAATATTGCAGAGGGAGGAACACTTCCAAACTCATTCTACGAGGCCACCATCACTCTGATACCCAAACCAGACAAAGATGTCAGAAAGAAAACTACAGGCCAATATCACTGATGAATATAGATGCAAAAATCCTCAACAAAATACTAGCAAACAGAATTTAACAGCACATTAAAAGGATCATACACCATGATCAAGTGGGGTTTATCCCAGGAATGCAAGGATTCTTTAATATACGCAAATCAATGTGTTACACCATATTAACAAACTGAAGGATAAAAACCATATGATCATCTCAACAGATGCAGAAAAAGCTTGACAAAATTCAACACTCATTTATGATAAAACTCTCCAGAAAGTGGGCATAGAGGGAACTTACCTCAACATAATAAAGGCCATATATGACAAACCCACAGCCAACATCATCCTCAATGGTGAAAAACTGAAACCATTTCCTCTAAGATCAGCAACAATGCAAGGCTGTCCACTCTCACCACTCTTATTCAACGTAGTTTTGGAAGTTTTAGCCACAGCACTCAGAGAAGAAAAGGAAATAAAAGGAATACAAATCGGAAAAGAAGTAAAACTGTCACTGTTTGCAGATGACATCATACTATACACAGAGAATCCTAAAGATGCTACCAGAAAAGTACTAGAGCTAATCAATGAATTTGGTAAAGTAGCAGGATACAAAATTAATGCACAGAAATCTCTTGCATTCCTATACACTAATGATGAAAAATCTGAAAGAGAAATGAAGGAAGCACTCTTATTTACCACTGCAACAAAAAGAATAAAATATCTAGGAATAAACCTACCTAAGGAGACAAAAGATCTGTATGCAGAAAACTGTAAGACACTGATGAAAGAAATGAAAGATGATACAAACAGGTAGAGAGATATACCATGTTCTTGGATTGGAAGAATCAACATTGTGAAAATGACTCTACTACCCAAAGCAGTCTACAGATTCAATGCAATCCCTATCAAACTACCACTGGCATTTTTCACAGAACTAGAACAAAAAATTTCGCAATTTGTATGGAAACACAAAAGATCCCGAATAGCCAAAGCAATCCTGAGAAAGAAAAATGGAGCTGGAGGAATCAGTCTCCCAGAATTCAGACTATACTACAAAGCTACAGTAATCAAGACAGTATGGTACTGGCACAAAAACAAATACAGCTCAATGGAACAGGACAGAAAGGCGGGAGATAAACTCATGCACATATGGTCACCTTATCTTTGATAAAGGAGGCAAGAGTATATAACAGAGAAAAGACAGACACTTCAACAAATGGTGCTGGGAAAACTGGACAGCTACATACAAAAGAATGAAATTAGAACAATTCCTAACACCATACACAAAAATAAACTCAAAATGGATTAAAGACCTAAATGTAAGGCCAGACACTATAAAACTCTTAGAGGAAAACATAGGCAGAACACTCTATGACATAAATAACAGCAAGATCTTTTTTGATCCACCTCCTAGAGTAATGTAAATAAAAACAACAATAAACAAATGGGACCTAATGAAACTTAAAAGCTTTTGCACAGGGGCTTCCCTGGTGGCGCAGTGGTTGAGAGTCCGCCTGCCGATGCAGGGGACACGGGTTCGTGCCCCGGTCCGGGAAGATCCCACATGCCGCAGAGCGGCTAGGCCCGTGAGCCATGGCTGCTGAGCCTGTGTGTCCGGAGCCTGTGCTCTGCAACGGGAGAGGCCACGACAGTGAGAGGCCCGTGTACTGCAAAAAAAAAAAAAAAAAAACCCAATACAAAAATGGGCAGAAGACCTAAATAGACATTTCTCCAAAGAAGACATACAGATTGCCAACACACACATGAAAGGATGCTCAACATCACTAATCATTAGAGAAATGCAAATCAAAAGTACAGTGTGGTATCACCTCACACCTGTCAGAATGGCCATCATCAAAAAATCTACAAATAATAAATGCGGGAGAGAGTGTGGAGAAAAGGGAACCCTCCTGCACTGTTGATGAGAATGTAAATTGATACAGCCACTATAGAGAACAGTATGGAGGTTCCTTAAAAAACTAAAAATAGAACTACCATGTGACCCAGCAATCCCAATACTGAGCACATACCCTGAGAAAACCATCAAAGAGTCACATACCACAATGTTCACTGCAGCACTATTTACAGTAGCCAAGACATGCAAGCAACCTAACTGTCCATCAACAGATGAATGGATAAAGAAGATGTGGCACGTATATACGATGGAATATTATTCAGCCATAAAAAGAAACGAAATTGAGTTATTTGTAGTGAGGTGGATGGACCTAGAGTCTGTCATACAGAGTGAAGTAAGTCAGAAAGAGAAAAACAAATACCGTACACTAACACATATATATGGAATCTAAAAAAAAAATGGTTCTGATGAATCTAGGGGCAGGACAGGAATAAAGGACAAAGGCAAGGGGAAGGGTAAGGTGGGACGAAGTGAGAGAGTGGCATGGACATATATATACTACCAAATGTGAAACAGATAGCTAGTGGGAAGCAGCCGCATAGCACAGGGAGGTCAGCTCAGTGCTTTGCGACCACCTAGAAGGGATAGGGATAGGGATAGGGATAGGGATAGGGATAGGGATAGGGATAGGGAGGGTGGCAGGGAGACGCAAGAGGGAGGAGATATGGGGATATACGTATGCATGTAGCTAATTCACTCTGTTATACAGCAAAAACACAACATTGTAAAGCAATTATACTCCAATAAAGATGTTAAAAAAATCATTTAAATATTTTTTTTTTCTGGAGAGAGCCCATAGCTTTCATCAGAAATACTTTTTAATGAGCAAAGGAAAAAAAGATTTAAAAACACTGCATCCGAATTTTAGAGTAAAAATTGACGTTCTCGTGGAAAAGTCCCTGTCTTGAAAGTGCCTTGTATCTTTGAAATTACAGAGTTAATTACTCAGGTGAGATGAACTGACATTAGATATTGACCTTCTAAGGTCAGTAAGATATAAGTATTTTCTTAAACAAAAGAAAAAGTACACATACCTTTTTTCCAAATCTCTGATTTTCTCTCTTAGTGGTTCAACGATCTAAAACGAAAATAACCAGCATCAGTTTTCAAGCAGAAACCCAGTCCTCCACCACGCTCACCCACTCTGATGTTCCAGAGGGACAGGACGTGATGTGAAACAGATTTTAATTCCTTCTACGATTCACCTCCAACTTGAGGTTAAGTAAGACCCCGTGACTCACAATCCTAGAATCGAGATGCTGAAATGCGTGTTGGAATCTCTCGCTCCAGAGATGCCTAAGCCCTCAGGACATTCACCTTTTTCCTTCCCGACCTCACGGGCAAAGTCAAAGGGGGTTCAGGCTCGTGAAAACAGGTGATCACCACCCCCACTTCTCTTCAGGTGAGAGAGAGGACCCCCGGGGGCTGCCCCCGGTGTGTCGCCCGCCATCAGCACAGCGCCTGCATCGCAGGCCGTGTGTCCACTGCATTCGCGGGCCAGGGCCGGGGCTGCACAGGACAGCCGGTATGTGCCTCCAAGTCCCCGTGAGCAGCTCCCAGCGCTCCCGCAGCCCAGATTACAACAGTCTGTCTGCACCGACGCTGGACTAAAACACGAGCAATTATTTTAACCAGAAGGTGTGAAGTGGGCTAGAGTTGGCGGCTTTCAGTGAGGCAGGCCGCAGCCTCCCCTCCGCTCGTGCGCCCGCCCTGCTCTGTGTGTCCCCGGGTGCTCGCAAACGAGCCGGGTCGTGTTTCCTGCTGGCACCTGCTCAGGTGAGTGGAGGGTGGCCCCTGCCCCCATGCCTGGTGAAGGTCCTCACTGCCGTCCCTCTAGGAGCCTGGAAAGGCTCCCCTGAAAAGTCCCGTAAGAGCTTCAATCCATCTCGCCTGCAGGGCAGCTTTAACACACCGCACCTTCGCAAATGGACGAAAGCTGACACAGGCGCGGCCGCAGCCTAAAAGTCCTTCTTAAATGAGGGAATGATTCCGCGAGATGGCTTCAGAATCACAGGTCGGCATCATGCGGCCACGATAAAGACACCAGCGCAAGCAAAGGGACTGAAGTGGACCAAATTGGCAGGAAAAGGAGGGGCAAAGTTTGGAAAAGAGACTAACCTCTTCAATCCTGCTTTCAATCTTGAGTTCACCATTTTCCTGGATGGACCTGTTGAGTAGAAAACTACAAAACTGAGACCAGGAAGACTCTGTGACTCCCAGGTGTATTTCTGAACAAATCACCGCAACACAGGCCAAAGGGTGCACTTAGCCCCCTCCTCCCCAAGAACCCGTCCCGGGCACCAACCCCCCAGGATGGCGGGGGAGGAGGGGGCTGGGGGTAGCCCCTCAGCGCCGTACCCCAGGCTCACCACCACCTGACGGGGCGCTTCTGTTAAACTAAGACCATCTCACTTTCACATTCCACCCAACACGGGATTGTAAATTAGAGGCAGGAAGCGTGTCTATAGGGAGTACAAGTTTCTCTGCTGGGCTTTCCTGGGATTTAATGCAAAATGGAGTTTTTCCAAGTGCAAAGACAGAGCTCCTTTAATGGGGCCTGAGCAGCCCTCCAGCCACACACAGGGGCCTCTGTCAGGAGACACACACCAGCCCCGGCGGGAAGAATTGGGTCAACACGGCCCCAGCTGCCCTGCAAACCCCACTGGACGTGAAGAGCCCGGTGGGGGCAGAGCGACCCTCCCCGGCTGCCCGCAGCTGCGCTGACTTCCCAAGCCTGCTGCCACCGCAGTGCGACTGCTGCTCTTTGACAGTCACACCAAGAAGTACAAAGTGGAGGGGATTTTTCTTTAAATGTAAAACTGTACTCACGGCACCAAATTTGTTTTTACAATAATGCTTATGACTTTCGCTGATTTTTTTTTTTTTTTTTTTTTTTTTAAGAATACTGACACAAGGATTTGACTTTTACAAGTGTCCCTCATGCTCTGCTGAGCAACACAAATAATGCTCACTCAGGCCAGAAGGTCCCCGGGCCCTCCCTCCCCTGGGACGGACAGTGGGCTCAAGCATCCACTGGTCTGCTCCTGGGGGTGAGGGCAGCCTCGGTTTCCCTAAGAGGCTTTGGAAAGGTGCCCCTGAGTGCTTTGCTCAAGCCGCCCAGAAATGCCATTTACATTTCAGGAGCCTGAAAGCTCAGGTCCACCCTCTTCTGTCTACAAGGCCAGGAAGGCCTGAGGCGGGCACCAAGGAGCCGCCACGGCTGCCTCGAGATTCACCGTCACATCTGAGCTGGACTTGGGTCAGCGTGATAACCAGCTGCGTCCTCCAGAACACCCCAGGACAGAAGACGCGCTGGACGTGTGAACACCAAGAAGCTCAGTTCCGCTTTTACATCGTCCTCAATCAGCCCATGACGTCACGGTGTATATGCAACAATGAAATGTATCCTCTCAACCCAAACGTAACAGCCGAGTTATTAAAAACAATTACCTCATATTAACCAAGTTGCCCCAAATAGCTGTAAGAGAAAGAGAAAGGAGCAGTCAATATTTAAGTTCACAACATTCAAGGACTCCAACTAATACAATATTAATTTTTAACCAATACCTTAAAGTTGCCTATGAAAACTATAGCTCACGAAGACAATAAAATGCACACTTTCAAAATAATAAGTCCTGGGACTTCCCTGGCGGTCCAGCGGTTAGGACTCCGTGCTTCCACTGCAGGGGGTGCAGGTTCGATCCCTGGTCGGGGCACTAAGACCCTGCATGCTGCACGGTGCAGCCGGTAATACATACATACGTACCTACATAAATAAAATAATAAGTGCGACTAAACATAAGTGAAAAGATGACCCTATATACCCCTGACTCGGGCATAACCTTCTGGGGCCTGGAGTGCCACGGTGCACGTGCTTTGATACGCAGTACGTCCCCAGCCTTTGAGGAAGAGCCGGTCACGGGAATCAAAGACCTGCAAGAATCAAAGAGATCCCAGGGCTCAGTCCAACCCCTCCCCTCCAATGTCGATGAGACCGAGACTCAGAGAAGCAGAGGATGGCCTGACCCTGTGGCCGTCCTCTCTCTCAGCCCTCACCCAGCTCCCCTACATCACAGCCTCGTCTGCTGGGCCACCTCCCTGACGGCAGACAGCTGAGTAACCGCGTCTAAACCGGTCCGGCTGCCGCAGTGGATTTGACCAGGGGTGACTTTACAGACACACTAGACCACGACACGCACTTGAAGTTACTGACCAGAGGGTACCTCACAGAGAGGCGCCCACAGAGAACGGTGTCGCTAAGGCTCTGTCCACATGCCGACACGGCCCCACGTGAGCACTCCCCCCCAGGAGCACTCAGGTGCTGCCAGATGCTGGGGAAGCAGGGAGCAAACACACACACACCCTGGAGTCCGGGGCTGGCAATCCTGGGAGCTTCGGAAGGCCCCGAGGTGAGGGGCGACACTAGGCATGTTCTCACTGCATCTGCCGATACCCAGCACGGGGGCTAATAAACGTTCACTGCAGAGTTCTCAGTGTCCAAAATCATGCTCCTTGCAAGAGCTTCCCATTGTGAACAAGGGGCATGATGAAACCATAAAAGCACAGCCCTCTTCCAATACAAGAGGAAACTATGATCGAAAAGATAATAAATAAGTAGAAAGTGGCAAGTAAGCAAGAAATGGGAGAAATTAAAATGGAGCTGTACTATATTCATTACTCATTATAAAACAAAGAATGTTTATGCCTTTGGACCATGGGATCCTACTTTTGAGGATTATCCTCAGGAAATAAGTATACACACAAGAAAGCGGCCTTCACGAGGCACAGCCTTATTTATAATTAAGAAAAAGAGTAAACCAAAATACATTACAATTGGGGAACTATTACATAAATTATGATATAGCCATTCACGTGATGAAATCATAAAGTCATTAAATATGACTGTAACAATTATCAAAAAAGATAAGCGATAACAGGTGTTGGTGAGGGTGCAGAGAAAAGGGAGCCCTGGTTCACTCACTGTGCAGCCGCTACGGAAAACGGTGCAGAGGTTCCTCAAAAAATTAAAAACAGAACTACCACCCGATCCAGCAATTCCACTCCAGGCTATTTATCCAAAGGCAATGAGAACACTAATTCCGAAGGATACATGTACCTCCATGTTCACTGCGGCACTATTCACAACAGCCAGGATACAGACGTCAGGTGAGCGTCCACTGACGGATGAATGGGTAAAGAAGATATGGTGTATATACACAATGGAATATGATTCAGCCACAAAAAGAGGGAGATCCTGCCATGTGCGGCAACACTGCTGGATCCTCAAGGCATTACACCAAGTGAAATGTCAGAGAAAAGCAAATACCGTAGGATCTCACTTACATGTAGAATCTAAAAACAAACAACAAAAACCCAAGCTCACAGGTACAGAGAACAGATCAGCGGTTGCCAGACGTGGGAGGTGAGGGATGGGTGGTGTGAAGTGGGGTTAAAATAAGTCCTGGGGATGTCGTGTACAGCATGTGGCTGTAGTTAACAACACTGTCCTAGTATTTGAAGGAAGCTGCTAAGACAGTGAGTCTTCCAGGATCTCATCACACACGCACACAAATCTAACTGTGGGGCTTCCCTGGTGGCGCAGTGGTTGAGAGTCCGCCTGCCGATGCAGGGGACACGGGTTCGTGCCCCGGTCCGGGAGGATCCCACGTGCCGCGGAGCGGCTGCGCCCGTGAGCCATGGCCGCTGAGCCTGCGCGTCCGGAGCCTGTGCTCCGCAACGGGAGAGGCCGCAACAGTGAGAGGACCGCGTACCGCCAAAAAAAAAAAAAAAAAATCTGTAACTGTGTGGTGACGGATGTTAAGTAAACTTATGGTGATCATTTCCCAACACACACGCACATTGAATCATCACATGTACACCTGAAACTAATAAAACGTTATATATCAATTACATCTCAATAAAAATATGGCAACGAAACCATGCTGCAACCTGATAATGCAGGTGTGACGGCCCCAGACGAGAAAATATATCTGCTACTAAAAATTACACAGAAAAAAAAAAGACTGTCTGAAGACGCCAAAATACTGAGTTCAAATGCTGACTATTTTTTCCGTGTATCTATGTGCTTACCTTGCTTTGTAAAAAGGAGGGAAAAGGTTCTTGAGCCCCTGCTAAGCTGCATGCCCCCGTCCCCGTCTCTGTCTGGGTCACTGCTCACCTGGGATGCCAGGTGCCCGTGAACCAGGAGGTGCAGACCCTGCAACACTCGTCCTCACCGTGGACCTTGTCTCATTCTGGCTTCAGGATTAGCTCCTCAAAGCAGCCCGGAAGCGTCCCCCTCTCTCTGTGCCAGGGAGCTAACTGCGCCTGAGATGACCCGGGCCCTAAGGTGCCTTCCGAGTGGTGACAGCCTTTTGACCGTCTTCCCAAATCATCCCGCGGTTATTAGTTTATTCCGTTTTCTCCTTCTCAACCTCTTCCTGAATCTCTTTAAAATGTCTATTTTGGAGACATTTCTCGGTCCTCCTGCGGTCACCTAGAGCACCTGAGAGCAGGTAAGTCTGCCCTCCCCCTCCCGGGAAGCAGACACACAGGTCTCCCGAGTCATCCCCCCGGCCCCAGCAGGGCTCTGCTTCTTCGTCTCCCTCGGGAAGCGCGGGCGGCCCGGGATCTGCCGGGGAAGACGCGCACCTCAGGAGCTTCGCCGCCCTTTACAGACGGATAATGCGGACCGTGGGCGGGAAATGCCCCTTCGCGGCACCCGGACACGCGCCCTCCTCCCCAGCTGCTCTTCCCTGCCCACCCCAGGGCTTTGTGACCCCCGCCCCACCATCGGACCCCCACAGGACTCCGCACCTCCTCACCACTTCAGCTGCCTTTACAGGGTCTCCGTGCACCTCGCCGGGGCACTCCATTCTCGGGACAGCGCCCCCCCTCCCCCGCAGGGTACGCTGTGGCCCCCCGTGTGGCCATGGTGACCACGGCACCTCTTTTTAACTGGCAGCTTAGGGTGGGTCTCCCTGCAAGAGCAGGAGTGTCCTTATTCACACTCAAAACACCAAGCACGGGCAGGCCAGGCACAAAACCAGCCAAACGGAGGTCAGGGAATGCTTTTCCTTTCTCACAAACATCACTTGCTTAGTCCTTTTTATCTTCAGAAGCAGAGCCGCCTTCTGGGCTCAGCAGGAGATGGATGCCCTGGGAGGAGAAGGGCAGCAGAGGTCCCTGGGGAGGGAAGACGAGGCTGCAGGTCAGGGTGGGCCTTGGGGGCTGTGTTCCTGACAAGCTCCCCCAGGGATTCTGCCCATGAACTTCCCCTTAGGTAGCTGGGCCCTGGTTAGCAGGTGACCAGCATCACTCAGTGTGGTGAAGGCAGCAGGGTTTCAGCACCAGAGGAAGCAGGGGTGTGAGGGGCAGACGGGCAGGGGAGAAGCGAGCTGAAAGCAGAGGACAGGGCGTCAGGATGGGCCGGGAGGTCAGGGCGGGTGTGACACGGGTTTGTCACAGGCTAAGAGCTGGGGGGCGGCTGCGGGAGGGATAACGGCTGGGACAAACGCACTCTCGCCTCCTCTCCATCCCACAGTGACGGGGAGAGGTGTCTAACGGGGGGCAGGAACAGACTCTGAACAGACCCGGCCTGGGTCTCAGGACAAGGACAAGGTGGCGCAGGGACTCGGTGGCGCTGGAATGACCCCAGGGCCCTTGCAGGCGCCTTCCGGGCTCACCATTTCCAAGCCCAAGGTCACGCTGTCACTCCCACGTCACAGCTGAAGACCAGAGCCAAGAGGAGCACCTGTGGCTTGTCAGGTCACCCCACAGCCGTGTGACAGGGCCATGCGGGGGCCTCCTTCCCAGGCCTGCATAGCCCGTCTAGGGCCCGGGCTCATCCCCACTCCCACGGAGACAGGCACCTTGTTTTCCCCAAACCGGCTGCTAAGCTCATTCCCCCCAGACGCCCATGGGACACGTGATCAAACCCCAACTGAGCACGGAGACCTCGTGAAATCCTCAGGGCCACGCAGCCCACTGACCGAGAAAGATGCTCCACCTGCGCAGGTAGAAACGCTTCATCCAGAGGCAGATTCACAGTGGAAACCCGTACCGCCCAGGCTCCTGGGCTCATCCGAACCACGCACCGTCTGTGGAGAAAGTTCCAGGACGCTGCAGTGCGGGCGCCTTCCCCCGGCCGCCCCTGCTCCTCTCGGGTCCCGAGACAGGGCTCAGCAGAGGCCAGGCCCAGCCCGTCTGCCGCACTCCACAGCGTCAGCGTGATGTTCAGAGAGCGAGACCCTCCCTGGTGCCACAGGTGACACATCCCATCAGAGGAGGGGTCCTGGCCCTCCCCGCAGTCTGCGCAGCCGGTCAGAACCAGCGTGCACGTGGGCCTCGGTTGCTGAAAACACCGGATCCTGCAGCCCAGGGCCAGCCGGCAGGACCGTGACCACCCGAGGGCAGACAGGTCACCCACGGGGGCTCCAACAACCACGCCGGCCGAGCTGTCCTCAGGGGCAGACTTGCCAGCCGAGTCTCTGGGAAGGGGACCCTCCAGCCCCGCTGTGTGAGTCCCAACCGTCAGGTTAGACGCCACCAGAGAACAGACTCTGCTTTTCAAATTCCCACCCCACAGACCCATGAGGGTGGTGAAACAGCCGTTGCTCTGTGCAAGTCCCGAAGGGGTCGGTCACGCAGCGGAACAACCAGAACCAGAGCACAGGCAGGTGCTTTAATCTCCCATCGACCCAGGATCCGGGCAAAGTTCCTCCCGCCTGGGCAGAAAGGGTGGCTGAGGTCCCGGGGCCCCCATCCCTACCACGCAGGCTGCCTGCCTTGTGTGATCACAGCATCAAACGCGCCCACGAAAGAGGAGCCCTGCTCACCTCCCACGAACCCTCACAACTCCGGCCCCCGAGGAACAGATACAGACCCTGCGGTGGCTCAACTGAAGGCCTTCAAAGCAGACAAGGACACGCATCCTAAACCGATCAGAGGGTTCAAATTACAAGATACTATTCTGTTTAAAATTCTCCAGATAAGGCACGGGGCTGTCAGAGGAGGGAGCTTCCCCGCCTCCAGGTCTCCCTAAAACCATCAGGTGGCTAAGGGTCAGGCAGCATCACACACGAAGGGCAGCAGCCACGGAATGGGGAGCCCTCCTGCCCCCCGACCCGAGGGGAGCTGGCCTGGAACGCTGCCCCACCAGCCCCCCGACCCGAGGAGAGCTGGCCCGGAACCCTGCCCCACCAGCCGGACCTGCGTTCATGCCAGCGGTTACACAGAATGGAAGCTGCCCAGATGAGGTGGTCTGGCGACTGGCATCCTTCCCAGGCCACGCGCGGAGGCCCTGCGCCAGCCCTGCTTCCCTCCAGAGACACCTCCTCCAGGACGGCCTCCGGGACGAGCCCCAGCACAAGCCCTCCAGCTCCCCACCCCGCAGCCTCCAGAGGCCCAGCTGGCGGGTCCCCAAATGCGGCACAGAACACCTAAGTGACTCACACCTCCCCAGAGACTTTCCTAAGAAAGCTGCCCCAACATTTCCATGAGAAAAATCTGTGCCCCAAAGTGGTTAAAACGCAAGAAACTGTGGGCGTTGTAGGTAACATCGGTCCCTTCAGAAAGTCTTTACATGTAAAAATGTCACTTATTAACTGAGATGAGAGACTTAGTAGAATCCATTTCTGCTTGTTCACACTAGACACACGTTTAAAACTTCATGCAGGTGTATTTACGCATAAGAGTCTGAGAAACACAAGGAAGGCCTTTCTAGGCTCTGGTATCACTGCAATTTCCACAGCCCGCAGGGAGGAAGCCTGAAATAAGTTCCCTAAGGTCTGCAGGGGAGCCGAAGTGTTAGGTCCGTCCAGGTAGGGCAGCACCACACTTGCAAAGTGCAGCATGACCCATGAGATCCCCAAGCCGGTCAGGCAGTAGAGACCCCAAACTCAACTGTCATCTCGAGGACTCCCGCTGCTGGAGGAGCCCGGAGAGGGGACAGTGCCCGGCCCCCGGGACCCTCGAGGTAGACAGGGCAGAGGCTCATTCGGACCAGAGCTACACAGCATTTCCCCGGAAGCCCGTCGGAAATGCAGATTCTCAGGCCCCGGCAGGGCTCCCCAATCAGAAACTCAGGGGGTGGGGAGCCACCAGGGTTTAACAAGTGCTCCGGCCGATCTCCCCGCAAGCTGAGAGCCCACCTCTGTTCCCCTCCCTGCTCAAGGCCTCCGAAGGCTCCGCGTTCTAAGACAAACGGTTAAACGGTTCTAAGACAACCGTTAAACAACAAAATAAACTTAGTTACCAAAGGGGGAAGGGGGGAGGGATAAATTAGGAGTTTGGGATGAACATATACACACTACTGTATACAAAATCGGTAACCAACAAGGACCTACCACATAGCACAGGGGACTATATTCGATACCTTGTAATAACCTACAATGGAAAAGAATCTGAAAAGGATATATGTATACGTATAACTGAATCACTTTGCTGTACACCTGAAACTAACACAATACTGTAAATCAACTATACTCCAATATAAAATAAAAATTAAACTAAAATAAAAACCAAACCGATGTCACAAGAGCCCTGCCGCCTCTCCCTCTGTGATGGGCACAGCTCTGGGCGCCCCTCTCCCCAGGTGGCCGGCAGACCCTCGCGCTCCTGCCCCAGCGAGTCCCTCGA
Source organism: Aethalodelphis obliquidens (assembly GCF_003676395.1). Classification (NCBI taxonomy): domain Eukaryota; kingdom Metazoa; phylum Chordata; class Mammalia; order Artiodactyla; family Delphinidae; genus Aethalodelphis; species Aethalodelphis obliquidens. The sequence continues at coordinate 1,603,271 of NW_020837979.1, read as the reverse complement.
GCCCACGGCCCCGGTCCGGCCCCCTCGTCAGGCTCCGGCCAGCGCAGGCCCCGCGCGGCTGCGCTTCCGTGACTGCCCTCCCACGTGGCACTCCTGCCTTCTCTCCAGGTGACTCGTCCCTGTCCTGCCCCTGCTCCGGATTCCAAGTCTCCACATCACTCCCACCGCCCACTCCGTTGATCGTGCCCCACGCGTATTACACGTACTATATTATGTTCATCCCACACAAAGGCAGGAAACGGAAGACGATGAAGGGAGACGTGCATGCACACACAGAAGTTCCAGCGTGCGGGGTTCTGCGGGGTGCCCCCCTCAAAGCCAGCCCCACGGGACACCCCGCCCGCCCCCCGCCCCCCAGGGCTCCGTCCCCGCAGCAGGGCTCCCCCCGCCCCACCAGGCTCACACCTGCCAGCCCACGCCCGGCAGGCAGGAGTCCAGGGAGGGTGCAGAGCTGCGAGCGACACCCAGCCACAGGCCCGGGGGGCAACACAGGCGGCGCTTAGCCCTGAGTCTGAACATCTGGGGCAGGTGGATCACATCCTGGCTCCTCAGCTGCACGGCTCTCCTCCAACAGCAGCTCCTCTCGCTGAAGGGTTCCCACCCCCGGGCAGATCTCCAGCCCTGCCTCCTGGCCCTGAGGGCCCCCAGTCCCTGCACCTGTCACCTCCGCCCTGGGCTCCGGGGTCCAACCCCGTGCACCTCTCCACCCGCTGACCCCCGGGCCTCCAGGGTGCCGCGCCCCTCACAGCCCAGGCCTCGCACCTCCCTCCAAACACCTGGACCACGTTCTTAAGAACCACATGGGGAAACGGAAAAATCGTCCTAAGATCTGTTTCCACCCCCAGAACACAGCTGACCCCAGGGTGCGGGGTTTCCACACCACCAACCAGCGCTCCGGCCCCCTGGACGCCAACGAGCTGCCCTGAGCGCAGACCCCGCAGGTGAGGGGCTCAGGCCCACAGGATGGCACACTTCACCACCACCAGGCCCGGGGCCACCTGTGCTTCTCACAACCAACTGGCTGCAAGTCAGGGCTCCACGACCCCCTCCTTGGGTTTGATAATTTGCTAGAAAGACTCACAGGACTCAGAGAGACAGTCTCCTTACGACGGCCGGTTTATCAGGAAGGACGCAGCTCAGGAACAGACGAATGGATACTCTCGGAGGGACCAGAGCCTCCACGGCCTCTCCAGGCAGCACCCTCCCAGCTCCTCACCCACCGAGGAGCGCGCCACACCTCACTGTTGACTTTTTACAAAGCTTCCGGAGGTGGCGGGGTGAGGCTGACAGTGACCTGCCCCGTTCCAGGCCAATCTAGGGCCCACCCTGAGTCACCCCCAAGCAAAAACTCAGGGTGATCAAAAGGGGCATCTTAGGAACAATAGAAGACACCCCTATGGCTCAGGAAACCCCAAGGGTTTTAGGAGCTCTGCGCCAGGAACGGGGACCAAGACCACAGATATCTTCCTGGGAACCACTCGAGGCACGAGAAAACAGCTGCAGCTTACCTCACAAAGGACAATTAACACCCCCCATGTGTTAAGAGCTCTTAAGAATGAGGGGAAAGATGACCAAAAACTCAACAGAAAAATGGGCAAAAGCTGAACAGTCCTCGGAAAAAGATACATTAGCATCCTTTAACCCTTGGAAAGATGCTTGACGTCACCCCTAGGAAGAGGATGCACACTAAAGGAGACACCACTTCTGCCTGGTGAGCTGTCCACACGCTCTGACGCGGGTGTTCTGGGGCAGGGCTCGGGGGACCACACGCACAAGCTTACTCGCGGCAGCAGTGTTTCCAAGAGCAGAGTGTCTGAAACAAGGAAAACGCCTTGCTCAGGAGCCTGGCCACGGAGAATGCAGGGCACACACACAGGAGAGATACACAGAGCAAAGGTGAGCTCCGCACGCCGATACCAGAGCCTTCCAGGGAATACTGTGCAGGAAAGGAAAAGAGGGCGAACCGTCCATGTGATTCACTACCTTCTGGTAGCGATGAGTAGCAGGTGTGTATATACACACAGCCTAATGCCTGGATTTGCAGAAAGAAACCAACGATGCATAAAATGGACTAATGACAGTGGGAAGAGGGTGGAGGCCAGGGATTGCAGCAAGACACGTCTGCACATAGCTTTTTATTCAGTTTGACTTCTGAACCATGGAAATGGCTTACACACTTTAACAATCAGAAAGAAAAGAGAAATCCTAAAATAAACGGAGCACAAACAGAAAAATAAACCTGACTTGTATCAGGCATAGAAAAACATGTTTCATGGAGCTTTTCAACACAATAACTGTACACCCTGAGATAGATTCTAAGGACAAAAAGAACTACGGAGAAATTCTGAATTTTCTTAAGCTTGTCGTTGGTACTGGTAACGAGGCAATGATTCTGAAACCGGTATGGCTGGTAGTAGAGAGCAAATGAGTTTTTCCTGACGTCAGAAACAATATTTTCATAGTGGGAGGGAGGAAATAGCAATATGGGAAGTGGGCAGGGGAGGAAGAACCCCGTTATGATTTAAACTGGGGGCATCGGCATAAACTCACAACTGGAAAGAATTCACACCTGTCCTGGCTCTGTCCACTGCGAAAGCTGGAAGCAAGGACACCTCGGTGAGTGCTCAGACCCTGAGTTCTAATCCATACTCTCCACTGAGAGGAAGCAGGGCTCCTTGTAGAAATGGCTGATTCCAGGTTTGGGGCACAGAAAACACAAGATGAGCCTGGAGCATCTGGAGATCAAGGAAGTGCTCAAAGATGGAACCTCTAGTCCATAGTGACTTTAAAAAAAATAAAAGAGGGGCATAAATTGATGGTGGTCCTCAAAATATGTTCACATCCTAATTCCGAGAACCTGGGAAACTGACCTTACTTGGAAAAAGGATCTTAGCAGGTGTAATCAAGGATCTTGAGACCAAAAGACCACCTTAGATTATCCAGCTGAGCCCTCGAACCCGTGACCTTCTAAGGGACGGAGGGACCTGACAGACAGCAGGGAAGGGGCCACAGGACCAGCACCGGGAATGAAGCACCCGCAGCCTGAAGGCAACTTGAGGGGACCACGGCGGCCCTGCCGACACCTCAACTTCTGACTCCGGCCCCCAGAATCGTGGGAGAATCAATTTCCCTCGTTTTAAAGCCACCTAGTTCCTAGCAATTTATTACAGCAGCCCCAAAAAAGCTAACAGGGAGGGAGGGAGGGAGGGAAGGAGGGAAGGAGGGAAGGAGGGAAGGAGGGAAGGAGGGA